>NC_139232.1:85984358-86584358 GCF_977018435.1 Lepisma saccharinum | reverse complement strand
TAACATTTCTTAATAATTTGCATTCTGTTTGTCGCCACGAACCTTACAAAAGAAACAAAATTTTGTCCTGAATATATGCAACCCCCGTAACAAAAGTTCACAATTGGCACTAATACTGAATTTTAGAGATTAGATCATCATTCAGATTGTAGCCGCTTGTACGTCATAAAGGTCAATTCATCGAGATATAAAACAGCATCCTTCGTTTTCCAGGAGTCTTGGTAGTATAGGAAGGGAGTGACGTCACGGGACTTGTAGGTGCGGAGGTGCCTCACTCCGGGCCTCACTCTTCTCCGATGCAGACTCTTGGTCACTCCTCCTTGGTTTCTCTTAGGTTTACGGGATTAGTTAATGTATGGTGGGGGCGAAGCGTCTGTGCATGACAATTCCTTTCTTTCCATTTATTATAATTAGTTTGGAGTTTTCTAAATTCCTTATTTTCCCTTTCCTTACGTGTACATGGGATACTTCATCTCACTTGCTGAATCCAAAATTTGTCCCCCTTCTGCTTATTCAAGTCTCTCACACGAGACAAATTAAAGTATGATGGTGAAATTTTCTTCTAAGTTTAAGACATTTGGTTAAATTGTATTTGAAAAACTTGGGTTCATTTATTTGTTACTAAGAGAGTTTATGATTTAATTTGAAATTGAATTGGAATGTAGCCTAAAACCCTAAAGGTAGTATGTAATATAAACTCTCATTTGATTGGAAAATAGATGTAAATTCTTAAGTAATTAAAAATATATATATGTTTGAATGTTTCATTTGTTGGAAAAATGTAAAAAAGGTTTTATTGTCTCGCTTACATATGAGAGTTTTCACTGATATTAAATACGTTATTCTTCTTAATTTCTTGAATTTGATAATTATGTTACTCTAACACTGCCCCAAGGTATGACAATGTTGCCATGGATACTACGGTCTGTGGGAAGTATACCCGATGACCACGCATTATTTAAATATCCACAAATGTCGCTTGAATATTACGTAAGATCATAATCTCGCACGTAGTGAGAAACGTAGACAATAATTCTTGCTGCCACAACTCTTCCCACTCTGAATCCTTATTTGCACTTCGCCGTCCCTCAAAGGGGGTCCTCCGGTAGGCACACACAAAACTAACTGATGCCCGTCCACGTGGATGACTGATCGCCCACCGAAATTCTCCTGTCACCTCAAATGACCTCATTAATCTACGCGATCGTCACATCATTGACTGCGTTTGCTGTTAGTTCATAATGAGTCCATGGCGCTGTTTGGATAAATTGCATAGTCTGGACATGCTGGGGGAGGGGGGGGGTACAAACAGCATTAGCGCTGAGTGCACAATGAATATTGTACGGAGCTTGTGACGTACTTCCAGCCTGTAGTCTGCACATAATATCATATTTGCGGTACAGTTTAAAGGTGTGGCTTTCATCCCTAAGGACAGACGGTTGAGGAATCGAAGACAACTACACTCTGTCCCAGGAATCTCTGGAGCAAGCGAACGAAAATAAGTCTCTGCGCAAGTATTGACTCGAGAGGGCTCGACCAATGAACACGTTAGAGGGGATCACTTCCCATGGAGAGTTAAACTCGGCTGCAGCTACCAGCAGTGTGCAGAAGGGCAAACTGCTTTGCTCCGCCCACTCAATTTCTTCCCTTCTCTACCGTTATGCGCGGCATTGCTCTACACATTCCCAAGACATAGTGCAGTGGAGTGGAGAGAGCCGCGTAGTGAGGGGTAACCAACATTTCGTAACCGAAGATTACGGTCGCATATTTATAAGATGTACAGTATATGAAATTCGCCTGCAGAGGTGGCTAATGGTAAAAAACAATAGCAGCACATTTTGTACATGACGTAAAAGTTTATCATCGTACCAGAGAGTTGGGTAAACTGTCCTCACTTCAAGAACTTGTGCTTGTGTTTTTAATATCTGGTGGTGCGGTAATATATCATAATCGATATGGAGTATCATCCATATATTTGACTCCAGTCTGTTATATTCTGTAGACAACAGCAGTAACAATTAACTTCATATACAGAGTGGCCTAAAGAAGCTAACCGAACACATATACATTTCTGTTACTTTTTCTGGGCCACCCTGTACATAATAACAATAACAAATTTCGGCAACTGACGCTCGAAGTTTAAAATGTTGTGTTCCCAAAATAAACGAAACAATTATGATCATCACATACATAACACACAAAAACAAAAAAATAATTTAATATTTAATCCTGGTTACATATTTATGTTATTATTTTAAAAAGACTAATCTATTGTTGCCAGGTTATAGTTGCTAGTTTGATTCTACTAATGATGTCAAATTGTTGTTACTTTAGACGTGACTTAATAAGGAACTTTTGTATGTACACAGTGTAGAAAGCTAAAAAGTCAGTTATTATTTGCTGATCTCTTAGAACATTAACTCGTGAATTTGGAACTCAAGTAGCATACATGTTAACGAAGTAACATGTACATGTTGTGAGAAGTATGGGTAATTAAAGATGTGATCTTTAAGTTCCATTTCCAGTGAGGGAATATCGCATTTCCTCGTGTTCCATTGTAGACCCAATACATAAAGTGCAATGAACCGTGCCAAATGTTAAAGAAATAAAGCTTTTAGCAAGGAAGCAAATTGTAGATAGATATATTAGAAGCAAGTGGCGATCTGTACATGCATATTCAGATAAAAAAAATCGAGGGACGAAATCAAGGTGGGTGGATAGCAGGAGAGACAATAAACGAAAGTGAATTGATATTGGCCTGATGAGTTCACGTGCAGCTATGCAGAACAACGATGCTGCCAATTCAAGTTAAATTTGAAATCATTCACAAACTCTAGGCGAGACGAGAGTCTCGAAGAACAGCTACAGGTAACGTGTTTTGCTCTCGGTGTCGTCTCGACAACTCTCGAAGCCAGATGTCTTCCATTAAAGACACCATCAATGCATCCAATGAACCACTTTTCCATCGCTAAACCTTGACTCTTGAGATCGCAATATCATGAAATTAATATTGTGTCCAGACAGCTTATAAAGGACCCGACTATCCTGTTTGTTTTTATTTCCGCCACGGTCGTATAAATCCGGATGATCTCCAGGACTTGAGTCGATAAGGCGATTACAGGTGTAAGAACGACTAGGGGACATTAATGCCGATATGAGAGGCTGAAGACAGGAGGTAAGGAAAGCGACTATGAAGGACGAATATTGGAAGATCCTACCTGAGCGCTGCAGCGGAGAGTAGGGGAACTAAATATTGGATACTGGTTCACTCACAGAGAAAAATGAGGGAAGAACGTGTTTTTTTTTTGTTTGTTTTTAATATACTGAAAACGATATTCTTGTCAAATGTTTCTTTTATATATGCAGCCAAGTAAGAAAGATTTAGATTTTTCGTCATTAATTTAAAAATAATGGGGGAATCAAAACATGGTCATAGCCCTTCAGATAGTAGTTAATCCTTTAATTTATTTATGGTCATGATGGGGAATTCAAAATATTATCATCAAAATATTATTAAATCTTTAATCGACATAACTATGAAATAAAAATATGGTTATCTGCCCTCAACATAGTTGTTAATTCTTCAATGGACATAATAGGAAAATCACAATATGGCCATTGTCCTCAATATTGTTGTTAATTCTACAATTGACTTAATGGGGAAATATGGTCATCCGTCCTTAATATAGTTGTGAATTCTTCAATGGACATAATGGGGAAATCAAAATATGCCCATTGCCTTCAATATACTTCTTAATTCTTCAATGTATATAGGCTAATGGGGAAATCAAAATATGGCCATTGCCTTTAATATAGTTGTTAATTCTTCAATAAGAATAGGGTAATAGGGAAATCAAAATATGGGCATTGCCTTCAATATAGTTGTTAATTCTTTAATGGATATAATGGGGAAATAAAAATATGGCAATTGCCTTTAATATAGTTGTTAATTCTTCAATAGGCATAGGCTAATAGGGAAATCAAAATATGGCCATTGCCTTTAATATAGTTGTTAATTCTTCAATAGGAATAGGCTAATAGGGAAATCAAAATTTTGCCATTGCCTTCAATATAGTTGTTAATTCTTCAATGGATATAATGGGGAAATAAAAATATGGCAATTGCCTTTAATATAGTAGTTAATTCTTCAATAGGCATAGGCTAATAGGGAAATCAAAATATGGCCATTGCCTTCAATATAGTTGTTAATTCTTCAATGGACATAATGGGGAAATCAAAATATGGCCATTGCCTTCAATATAGTTGTTAATTCTTCAATGGATATAATGGGGAAATAAAAATATGGCCATTGCCTTCAATATAGTTGTTAATTCTTCAATAGGCATAGGCTAATAGGGAAATCAAAATATGGCCATTGCCTTTAATATAGCTGTTAATTCTTCAATAGGCAAACGGTAATAGGGAAATCAAAATATGGGCATTGCCTTTAATATAGTTGTTAATTCTTCAATGGACGTTATGGGGAAATAAAAATATGACCATTGCCTTCAATATTGTTGTTAATTCTTCAATAGGCATAGGCTAATAAGGAAATCAAAATATGGCCATTGCCTTTAATATAGTTGTTAATTCTTCAATAGGAATAGGCTAATAGGGAAATCAAAATTTTGCCATTGCCTTCAATATAGTTGTTAATTCTTCAATGGATATAATGGGGAAATAAAAATATGGCAATTGCATTTAATATAGTAGTTAATTCTTCAATAGGCATAGGCTAATAGGGAAATCAAAATATGGCCATTGCCTTCAATATAGTTGTTAATTCTTCAATGGACATAATGGGGAAATCAAAATATGGCCATTGCCTTCAATATAGTTGTTAATTCTTCAATGGATATTATGGGGAAATAAAAATATGGCCATTGCCTTCAATATAGTTGTTAATTCTTCAATAGGCATAGGCTAATAGGGAAATCAAAATATGGCCATTGCCTTTAATATAGCTGTTAATTCTTCAATAGGCAAACGGTAATAGGGAAATCAAAATATGGGCATTGCCTTTAATATAGTTGTTAATTCTTCAATGGACGTTATGGGGAAATAAAAATATGACCATTGCCTTCAATATTGTTGTTAATTCTTCAATAGATATAGGCTAATAGGGAAATAAAAATATGGCCATTGCCTTTAATATAGTTGTTAATTCTTCAATGGACATAATGCGGAAATCAAAATATGGCCATTGCCTTCAATATAGTTGTTAATTCTTCAAAAGGCATAGACTAATAGAGAAATGAAAATATGGCCATTGCCTTCAATATAGTTGTTAATTCTTCAATGGATATAATGGGGAAATAAAAATATGGCCATTGCCTTTAATATAGTTGTTAATTCTTCAAAGGGCATAGACTAATAGAGAAATGAAAATATGGCCATTGCCTTCAATATAGTTGTTAATTCTTCAATGGATATAATGGGGAAATAAAAATATGGCCATTGCCTTCAATATAGTTGTTAATTCTTCAATAGGCATAGGCTAATAGGGAAATCAAAATATGGCCATTGCCTTTAATATAGTTGTTAATTCTTCAATAGCAAACGGTAATAGGGAAATCAAAATATGGGCATTGCCTTTAATATAGTTGTTAATTCTTCAATGGACGTTATGGGGAAATAAAAATATGACCATTGCCTTCAATATAGTTGTTAACTCTTCAATAGATATAGGCTAATAGGGAAATAAAAATATGGCCATTGCCTTTAATATAGTTGTTAATTCTTCAATGGACATAATGCGGAAATCAAAATATGGCCATTGCTTTCAATATAGTTGTTAATTTTTGAATGGACATAATGGGGAAATCAAAATATGGCCATTGCCTTCAATATAGTTGTTAATTCTTCAATGGATATAATGGGGAAATAAAAATATGGCCATTGCCTTTAATATAGTTGTTAATTCTTCAAAAGGCATAGACTAATAGAGAAATGAAAATATGGCCATTGCCTTCAATATAGTTGTTCATTCTTCAATGGATATAATGGGGAAATCAAAATATGGCCATTGCCTTCAATATAGTTCTTAATTCTTCAATGGACATAATGGGGAAATAAAAATATGGCCATTGCCTTCAATATAGTTGTTAATTCTTCAATGGATATAATGGGGAAATAAAAATATGGCCATTGCCTTTAATATAGTTGTTAATTCTTCAAAAGGCATAGACTAATAGAGAAATGAAAATATTGCTATTGCCTTCAATATAGTTGTTAATTCTTCAATGGATATAATGGGGAAATCAAAATATGGCCATTGCCTTCAATATAGTTTGTTAATTCTTCAATGGATATAATGGGGAAATAAAAATATGGCCATTGCCTTTAATATAGTTGTTAATTCTTCAAAAGGCATAGACTAAGAGAGAAATGAAAATATGGCCATTGCCTTCAATATAGTTGTTAATTCTTCAATGGATATAATGTGGAAATCAAAATATGGCCATTGCCTTCAATATAGTTGTTAATTCTTCAATGGACATAATGGGGAAATCAAAATATGGCCATTGCCTTCAATATAGTTGTTAATTCTTCAATGGATATAATGGGGAAATAAAAATATGGCCATTGCCTTTAATATAGTTGTTAATTCTTCAAAAGGCATAGACTAATAGAGAATGAAAATATGGCCATTGCCTTCAATATAGTTGTTAATTCTTCAATGGATATAATGGGGAAATCAAAATATGGCCATTGCCTTTAATATAGTTGTTAATTCTTCAAAAGGCATAGACTAATATAGAAATGAAAATATGGCCATTGCCTTCAATATAGTTGTTAATTCTTCAATGGAAATAATGGGGAAATCAAAATATGACCATTGCCTTCAATATAGTTTGTTAATTCTTCAATGGATATAATGGGGAAATAAAAATATGGCCATTGCCTTCAATATAGTTGTTAATTCTTCAAAAGGCATAGACTAATAGAGAAATGAAAATATGGCCATTGCCTTCAATATAGTTGTTAATTCTTCAATGGATATAATGGGGAAATCAAAATATGGCCATTGCCTTTAATATAGTTGTTAATTCTTCAAAAGGCATAGACTAATATAGAAATGAAAATATGGCCATTGCCTTCAATATAGTTGTTAATTCTTCAATGGAAATAATGGGGAAATCAAAATATGACCATTGCCTTCAATATAGTTTGTTAATTCTTCAATGGATATAATGGGGAAATAAAAATATGGCCATTGCCTTCAATATAGTTGTTAATTCTTCAAAAGGCATAGACTAATAGAGAAATGAAAATATGGCCATTGCCTTCAATATAGTTGTTAATTCTTCAATGGATATAATGGGGAAATAAAAATATGGCCATTGCCTTTAATATAGTTGTTAATTCTTCAAAAGGCATAGACTAATAGAGAAATGAAAATATGGCCATTGCCTTCAATATAGTTGTTAATTCTTCAATGGATATAATGGGGAAATAAAAATATGGCCATTGCCTTCAATATAGTTGTTAATTCTTCAATAGGCATAGGCTAATAGGGAAATCAAAATATGGCCATTGCCTTTAATATAGTTGTTAATTCTTCAATAGGCAAACGGTAATAGGGAAATCAAAATATGGGCATTGCCTTTAATATAGTTGTTAATTCTTCAATGGACGTTATGGGGAAATAAAAATATGACCATTGCCTGCAATATTGTTGTTAATTCTTCAATAGATATAGGCTAATAGGGAAATAAAAATATGGCCATTGCCTTAATATAGTTGTTAATTCTTCAATGGACATAATGCAAAAATCAAAATATGGCCATTGCCTTCAATATAGTTGTTAATTCTTCAATGGACATAATGGGGAAATCAAAATATGGCCATTGCCTTCAATATAGTTGTCAATTCTTCAATGGATATAATGGGGAAATAAAAATATGGCCATTGCCTTTAATATAGTTGTTAATTCTTCAAAAGGCATAGACTAATAGAGAAATGAAAATATGGCCATTGCCTTCAATATAGTTGTTCATTCTTCAATGGATATAATGGGGAAATCAAAATATGGCCATTGCCTTCAATATAGTTGTTAATTCTTCAATGGACATAATGGGGAAATCAAAATATGACCATTGCCTTCAATATAGTTTGTTAATTCTTCAATGGATATAATGGGGAAATAAAAATATGGCCATTTCCTTCAATATAGTTGTTAATTCTTCAAAAGGCATAGACTAATAGAGAAATGAAAATATGGCCATTGCCTTCAACATAGTTGTTAATTCTTCAATGGATATAATGGGGAAATAAAAATATGGCCATTGCCTTTAATATAGTTGTTAATTCTTCAAAAGGCATAGGCTAATAGAGAAATGAAAATATGGCCATTGCCTTCAATATAGTTGTTAATTCTTCAATGGATATAATGGGGAAATAAAAATATGGCCATTGCCTTCAATATAGTTGTTAATTCTTCAATAGGCATAGGCTAATAGGGAAATCAAAAATATGGCCATTGCCTTTAATATAGTTGTTAATTCTTCAATAGGCAAACGGTAATAGGGAAATCAAAATATGGGCATTGCCTTTAATATAGTTGTTAATTCTTCAATGGACGTTATGGGGAAATAAAAATATGACCATTGCCTTCAATATTGTTGTTAATTCTTCAATAGATATAGGCTAATAGGGAAATAAAAATATGGCCATTGCCTTTAATATAGTTGTTAATTCTTCAATGGACATAATGCGGAAATCAAAATATGGCCATTGCCTTCAATATAGTTGTTAATTTTTGAATGGACATAATGGGGAAATCAAAATATGGCCACTGCCTTCAATATAGTTGTTAAGTCTTCAATGGATATAATGGGGAAATAAAAATATGGCCATTGCCTTTAATATAGTTGTTAATTCTTCAAAAGGCATAGACTAATAGAGAAATGAAAATATGGCCATTGCCTTCAATATAGTTGTTAATTCTTCAATGGATATAATGGGGAAATCAAAATATGGCCATTGCCTTTAATATAGTTGTTAATTCTTCAAAAGGCATAGACTAATATAGAAATGAAAATATGGCCATTGCCTTCAATATAGTTGTTAATTCTTCAATGGAAATAATGGGGAAATCAAAATATGACCATTGCCTTCAATATAGTTTGTTAATTCTTCAATGGATATAATGGGGAAATAAAAATATGGCCATTGCCTTTAATATAGTTGTTAATTCTTCAAAAGGCATAGACTAATAGAGAAATGAAAATATGGCCATTGCCTTCAATATAGTTGTTAATTCTTCAATGGATATAATGGGGAAATAAAAATATGGCCATTGCCTTCAATATAGTTGTTAATTCTTCAATAGGCATAGGCTAATAGGGAAATCAAAATATGGCCATTGCCTTTAATATAGTTGTTAATTCTTCAATAGGCAAACGGTAATAGGGAAATCAAAATATGGGCATTGCCTTTAATATAGTTGTTAATTCTTCAATGGACGTTATGGGGAAATAAAAATATGACCATTGCCTTCAATATTGTTGTTAATTCTTCAATAGATATAGGCTAATAGGGAAATAAAAATATGGCCATTGCCTTTAATATAGTTGTTAATTCTTCAATGGACATAATGCGGAAATCAAAATATGGCCATTGCCTTCAATATAGTTGTTAATTTTTGAATGGACATAATGGGGAAATCAAAATATGGCCATTGCCTTCAATATAGTTGTTAATTCTTCAATGGATATAATGGGGAAATAAAAATATGGCCATTGCCTTTAATATAGTTGTTAATTCTTCAAAAGGCATAGACTAATAGAGAAATGAAAATATGGCCATTGCCTTCAATATAGTTGTTCATTCTTCAATGGATATAATGGGGAAATCAAAATATGGCCATTGCCTTCAATATAGTTGTTAATTCTTCAATGGACATAATGGGGAAATCAAGATATGACCATTGCCTTCAATATAGTTTGTTAATTCTTCAATGGATATAATGGGGAAATAAAAATATGGCCATTTCCTTCAATATAGTTGTTAATTCTTCAAAAGGCATAGACTAATAGAGAAATGAAAATATGGCCATTGCCTTCAATATAGTTGTTAATTCTTCAATGGATATAATGGGGAAATCAAAATATGGCCATTGCCTTTAATATAGTTGTTAATTCTTCAAAAGGCATAGAATAATAGAGAAATGAAAATATGGCCATTGCCTTCAATATAGTTGTTAATTCTTCAATGGATATAATGGGGAAATAAAAATATGGCCATTGCCTTCAATATAGTTGTTAATTCTTCAATAGGCATAGGCTAATAGGGAAATCAAAATATGGCCATTGCCTTTAATATAGTTGTTAATTCTTCAATAGGCAAACGGTAATAGGGAAATCAAAATATGGGCATTGCCTTTAATATAGTTGTTAATTCTTCAATGGACGTTATGGGGAAATAAAAATATGACCATTGCCTTCAATATTGTTGTTAATTCTTCAATAGATATAGGCTAATAGGGAAATAAAAATATGGCCATTGCCTTTAATATAGTTGTTAATTCTTCAATGGACATAATGCGGAAATCAAAATATGGCCATTGCCTTCAATATAGTTGTTAATTTTTGAATGGACATAATGGGGAAATCAAAATATGGCCATTGCCTTCAATATAGTTGTTAATTCTTCAATGGATATAATGGGGAAATAAAAATATGGCCATTGCCTTTAATATAGTTGTTAATTCTTCAAAAGGCATAGACTAATAGAGAAATGAAAATATGGCCATTGCCTTCAATATAGTTGTTCATTCTTCAATGGATATAATGGGGAAATCAAAATATGGCCATTGCCTTCAATATAGTTGTTAATTCTTCAAAAGGCATAGACTAATAGAGAAATGAAAATATGGCCATTGCCTTCAATATAGTTGTTAATTCTTCAATGGATATAATGGGGAAATAAAAATATGGCCATTGCCTTTAATATAGTTGTTAATTCTTCAAAAGGCATAGACTAATAGAGAAATGAAAATATGGCCATTGCATTCAATATAGTTGTTAATTCTTCAATGGATATAATGGGGAAATCAAAATATGGCCATTGCCTTCAATATAGTTTGTTAATTCTTCAATGGATATAATGGGGAAATAAAAATATGGCCATTGCCTTCAATATAGTTGTTAATTCTTCAAAAGGCATAGACTAATAGAGAAATGAAAATATGGCCATTGCCTTCAATATAGTTGTTAATTCTTCAATAGATATAATGGGGAAATAAAAATATGGCCATTGCCTTTAATATAGTTGTTAATTCTTCAAAAGGCATAGGCTAATAGAGAAATGAAAATATGGCCATTGCCTCAAATATAGTTGTTAATTCTTCAATGGATATAATGGGGAAATCAAAATATGGCCATTGCCTTCAATATAGTTGTTAATTCTTCAATGTATATAATGGGGAAATAAAAATATGGCCATTGCCTTTAATATAGTTGTTAATTCTTCAAAAGGCATAGACTAATAGAGAAATGAAAATATGGCCATTGCCTTCAATATAGTTGTTAATTCTTCAATGGATATAATGGGGAAATGAAAATATGGCCATTGCCTTCAATATAGTTGTTAATTCTTCAATGGACATAATGGGGAAATCAAAATATGGCCACTGCCTTCAATATAGTTGTTAATTCTTCAATGGATATAATGGGGAAATAAAAATATGGCCATTGCCTTTTATATAGTTGTTAATTCTTCAAAAGGCATAGACTAATAGAGAAATGAAAATATGGCCATTGCCTTCAATATAGTTGTTAATTCTTCAATGGATATAATGTGGAAATCAAAATATGGCCATTGCCTTTAATATAGTTGTTAATTCTTCAAAAGGCCTAGACTAATATAGAAATGAAAATATGGCCATTGCCTTCAATATAGTTGTTAATTCTTCAATGGAAATAATGGGGAAATCAAAATATGACCATTGCCTTCAATATAGTTTGTTAATTCTTCAATGGATATAATGGGGAAATAAAAATATGGCCATTGCCTTCAATATAGTTGTTAATTCTTCAAAAGGCATAGACTAATAGAGAAATGAAAATATGGCCATTGCCTTCAATATAGTTGTTAATTCTTCAATGGATATAATGGGGAAATAAAAATATGGCCATTGCCTTTAATATAGTTGTTAATTCTTCAAAAGTCATAGACTAATAGAGAAATGAAAATATGGCCATTGCCTTCAATATAGTTGTTAATTCTTCAATGGATATAATGGGGAAATAAAAATATGGCCATTGCCTTCAATATAGTTGTTAATTCTTCAATGGATATAATGGTGAAATAAAAATATGGCCATTGCCTTTAATATAGTTGTTAATTCTTCTATAGGCAAACGGTAATAGGGAAATCAAAATATGGGCATTGCCTTTAATATAGTTGTTAATTCTTCAATGGACGTTATGGGGAAATAAAAATATGACCATTGCCTTCAATATTGTTGTTAATTCTTCAATAGATATAGGCTAATAGGGAAATAAAAATATGGCCATTGCCTTTAATATAGTTGTTAATTCTTCAATGGACATAATGCGGAAATCAAAATATGGCCATTGCCTTCAATATAGTTGTTAATTTTTGAATGGACATAATGGGGAAATCAAAATATGGCCATTGCCTTCAATATAGTTGTTAATTCTTCAATGGATATAATGGGGAAATAAAAATATGGCCATTGCCTTTAATATAGTTGTTAATTCTTCAAAAGGCATAGACTAATAGAGAAATGAAAATATGGCCATTGCCTTCAATATAGTTGTTCATTCTTCAATGGATATAATGGGGAAATCAAAATATGGCCATTGCCTTCAATATAGTTGTTAATTCTTCAATGGACATAATGGGGAAATCAAAATATGACCATTGCCTTCAATATAGTTTGTTAATTCTTCAATGGATATAATGGGGAAATAAAAATATGGCCATTTCCTTCAATATAGTTGTTAATTCTTCAAAAGGCATAGACTAATAGAGAAATGAAAGTATGGCCATTGCCTTCAATATAGTTGTTAATTCTTCAATGGATATAATGGGGAAATAAAAATATGGCCATTGCCTTTAATATAGTTGTTAATTCTTCAAAAGGCATAGAATAATAGAGAAATGAAAATATGGCCATTGCCTTCAATATAGTTGTTAATTCTTCAATGGATATAATGGGGAAATAAAAATATGGCCATTGCCTTCAATATAGTTGTTAATTCTTCAATAGGCATAGGCTAATAGGGAAATCAAAATATGGCCATTGCCTTTAATATAGTTGTTAATTCTTCAATAGGCAAACGGTAATAGGGAAATCAAAATATGGGCATTGCCTTTAATATAGTTGTTAATTCTTCAATGGACGTTATGGGGAAATAAAAATATGACCATTGCCTTCAATATTGTTGTTAATTCTTCAATAGATATAGGCTAATAGGGAAATAAAAATATGGCCATTGCCTTTAATATAGTTGTTAATTCTTCAATGGACATAATGCGGAAATCAAAATATGGCCATTGCCTTCAATATAGTTGTTAATTTTTGAATGGACATAATGGGGAAATCAAAATATGGCCATTGCCTTCAATATAGTTGTTAATTCTTCAATGGATATAATGGGGAAATAAAAATATGGCCATTGCCTTTAATATAGTTGTTAATTCTTCAAAAGGCATAGACTAATAGAGAAATGAAAATATGGCCATTGCCTTCAATATAGTTGTTCATTCTTCAATGGATATAATGGGGAAATCAAAATATGGCCATTGCCTTCAATATAGTTGTTAATTCTTCAAAAGGCATAGACTAATAGAGAAATGAAAATATGGCCATTGCCTTCAATATAGTTGTTAATTCTTCAATGGATATAATGGGGAAATAAAAATATGGCCATTGCCTTTAATATAGTTGTTAATTCTTCAAAAGGCATAGACTAATAGAGAAATGAAAATATGGCCATTGCATTCAATATAGTTGTTAATTCTTCAATGGATATAATGGGGAAATCAAAATATGGCCATTGCCTTCAATATAGTTTGTTAATTCTTCAATGGATATAATGGGGAAATAAAAATATGGCCATTGCCTTCAATATAGTTGTTAATTCTTCAAAAGGCATAGACTAATAGAGAAATGAAAATATGGCCATTGCCTTCAATATAGTTGTTAATTCTTCAATGGATATAATGGGGAAATAAAAATATGGCCATTGCCTTTAATATAGTTGTTAATTCTACAAAAGGCATAGACTAATAGAGAAATGAAAATATGGCCATTGCCTCCAATATAGTTGTTAATTCTTCAATGGATATAATGGGGAAATCAAAATATGGCCATTGCCTTCAATATAGTTGTTAATTCTTCAATGGATATAATGGGGTAATCAAAATATGGCCATTGCCTTCAATATAGTTGTTAATTCTTCAATGGATATAATGGGGAAATAAAAATATGGCCATTGCCTTTAATATAGTTGTTAATTCTTCAAAAGGCATAGACTAATAGAGAAATGAAAATATGGCCATTGCCTTCAATATAGTTGTTCATTCTTCAATGGATATAATGGGGAAATCAAAATATGGCCATTGCCTTCAATATAGTTGTTAATTCTTCAATGGACGTTATGGGGAAATCAAAATATGGGCCATCTGCCCTGGAGGAGGAGTTGTTATGCTCTAATGAAAAAGTACTAGCTTCTAGTCAGATTTTATTCGCTAATACAAAATTGATGCCACTTTGCAGCAGAATAACTCGCTTATTGTGCTACACGAAGAGGATTTGTTCGTTAGATTCCTTGATAAGACACATATCTGTTTGTCAGTTCACTCATTGAATCTGTTTGCCCAAGAGATAAAATTGCCATACAGAATAAAGAAAGTAGACATAAAGAAGCAGAAAGCCATCTATTTTATATCGAAACATGTCAGCAGATGAATTCGCCTAAGGCATATCGAGTGTTTAGGTGTCATCGTTGTGACGTGATGGACTGGTATTGAGAAAGCCTTGGGTTCAAATCCTCATTCTACATAAACATTAAGTAAAACACTAGTATAAACAGCGCCCGAAAAATAAAAAGATAAGTTCATAAATTAACACTGATATTAGTGGAGGCCTGTTCAAAACACACTAAGGCCGAGGGCACACAAGCGATTATTTTTTACTAGACAAAAGTGCTATTTTTATATTTTATGCCTGGCAACATACACCTTTTATTCATGAATAAATATTATATAATTACCTATTTACAGTAACTTTGCTTAGAGTTTATAAATTAAGCAAACTTTATGGATAAAACAGTTGACTACTATATGAAAGAAACATATTTTTCAAACAGTGTAACAAAGATGAAAATGTTCTCTGGAAAACAAACAAACATGTATAGTAGCACATGCATAATGCAATAACAAGTGTATGAGTGCTTCGTAAACATGGTAAAGCTGAAAAAAGTCCCCTTTACATATTTTCCAATGGAGTTAGCTCTCTGTAAAATTTGATCGGCGGCAGCTGAAACTGTCAACGTCAATCACCGAACAGATTAAAATCACAAACACATGACAATCGGAGGGTTCTTTACCCTTGCATTTCGGTGCATATGCTTTTATGTTTAACAGTGGAACATGAACTCAAAATTCGAGTTTGCCAAGCGATGACACGCCGATATTTTTGTGTGCTGTAACAGAACGGCTAACGAAATGAATGTGTATATACGTGGGTTGGAAATTTAATAGTGGCAACACTGCTGTATATACGCCATGAAACGGAACGGCTGCTTCTGTGTAGTTTGATACATAAGCTACCTCCCAGTAAATGGACTCTTCCTTCCAACACTAGGCGCATGCGCAGTGACGAGAGGAATCGAGTATCGTTGGAGTTGGCGGTCTAAAGTTGTATAGTCAGAACTCCACTAATGTGAATGTTCTGGTGATTCTCGCCGTACCTCTACGACAGACCGTCAATGCGCAGTATTACTGTTCATTTTTGGAACGTAACCTACGACCTGCGTTGCGAAAGAAGAGGGTACACTTTCTGCAGGGCAATGCTCGGGCGCATGTAGCGCAAGCAACCTGTGGCTGATTTGTTAGCTCGGTGGGGCTGGCAGGTGCTCTACCAGCCCCTGTTACTTTGAGTTCTTCCCTAAGATGACGCATCAGAACTGTTCCAGAGATTCTACAAGCAATATATCGCTCCATTCAAACCATCAACAGAACAGGCACTGCTACAGAAATACTACGACTTGACTTCCACATCGCTGGCAACGGTTGTATCTACACAGAGCTGCTGACTACATCAAAGGGCTGTAAAGGTGTCACAGAGGTATATCTTTTGTATCATTTGAGAACAAATAATTGCCACTATTAAATTTCCAACCCGCGTATTTGAACACAAACCTTTTCAGTTGAAATAAGATTACTTAAAATATTTCCAAAGGTATCGGTACACGATCAAACAACACATGGACTCCACTCTTAAAGGAAGTGACGTCAGAACACGTCATGTTTTTTTCCCCGTTTGTGGTTACTGCCCAAAAATTTCCAAATAGGAACGGTTCTAATGAAAGCCTGTCTTGACTGGTTGTCGACCAATCGCAGCACATGCTATTGAAATCGATTATCGAAAGAAGCATCGAAGTAAAGAATGCTATTTCTTTCTATTCTGTGATGAAGAGAAAGGGCCACGGAAAGTGTTTGTGACGGTGGAACAGCCTCGTCTGTATTTATTTAATAACTATTATACAACAAACCATAAAATAAAGGTACATTTCTACAGCAGTGAGAAATGTGAAATTATAGTCGACAACCAACCGTAAAATATATTATTTTCAGTTGATCTTAAAATATAATTGCGATAAACAAAATAAAAGCAACTTCCTACAACTTATTTCTGTAGAAACTATATTTTATGTCATCATTATCACATAATTTCTCTGGTGACTCATTTTACATTTAGACTATAATACCGAGAAAATTATTATTTTCTTTACGGTTGATTATTAATTTATTTCTTTATTTTCCTTGGCATTCACACTGCCCTGCCATCTTCCGGTAAAATGTGAAATAGCCAAAATTTTATTAGATCGTAAACAGATACAATTTCAGACCTTTCAAGATTTGCATTATGAAAGCTGTTCAACGTCTTTCAATTGCCGATTTTGTTGAGTCATGAAATCTGTTTATTAATTGAAACTGGGCCGTGTGCGGACGTCTTTAGTTGCGATCACCGACTCAAGTGCGCATGTGCCGACTGGGCGAGTTCACTGGCAAAATAGGGGTGGAACGAATAAGGGAAACTGGTTCCCCAAAAATCATCTTCTGCTGGAACCGACTCAAGTGCGCATGTGCCGACTGGGCGAGTCCACTGGCAAAATAGGGGTGGAACGAATAAGGGAAACTGGTTCCCCAAAAATCATCTTCTGCTGGTAACGTTGCCGGCAAAATGCGTCAAGTTGTAAAAGCTATACAACAAATCGAGTAATAATAAACAAAACAACCGAACGCATACAAACGAAACAGTGATCTGAAACCTAGAGCGTTGTTTCGTGAATGTTCAAACCTACCTCCACTCTCGAGAGTGTAGATTCGTCCTCTCGAGATATTCTCGTCTTCTGCGGCTGTACAGTGTGTTGGTGCAGATAAATGGCTTCTCATGGAATTTTTAATGGTAGTTTACTCTATGTTTATGACAATTTTATGTTATTCCTTCTGTGCTTCTCGTTTCCATAGAAATTAGGTTATTTACGAAGGTTTTAGCTACAATATTTTATATACAGTTTGTGCAATAGTCTTGACTCAAATTTTTAAATTCCATTCCATAAAAAACCTCTATCAAAACAATAACAAGCGTATGTTCTTCATATTAAAGCTACGAAAACACAAGTTGTGTTAATCTCCTAAATATTATGTAGCAAGAATTATGAACTAACATGCGAGTACCATCTGTTGGTGTAAAAACAAATAGTTTTCAATGTGCTTACACCACGTTTTCTGCAATGTCTACTGTTTGTGTTTTTTGATGTTTTAATACTGACACGAGACTCGGTACTGGGCAACATTCCCAGGTGCAGAGCTCTATGCTGCCGAGCGTATCCCAGGGTTGCGGATAGGAGAACGGCCTACAGATATGTAGGCTAGCTGCGACAACTGGGCAGTTGCGGACAAGGAACGTCAGTGTCAACAGGATGTGGAGAGAGTTATGTCTGGAAGGATAACTCTAATTTAAAAACCACAAAAATCCAGCGACGACACTGAGGCATGGCGAGTAAGTGCCCCCATTAAATAAGCACAGCTCCTGTTGCCTTGCAGGTACGGGAAGGATCACTAAATGCTAAGGGAAGGAAAATCCTGACAGAAAACCAAGAGGTAGGAAGAATTTTTTAAGGCGTGCTGAAGCCAGACTTCCTAGGGTTAGGAACCCCGAACACAATTCCCTGGTCCTCCAGGTTGGGGGTTGGGCGTATGGCCGGCACCCTTACCCCGTAAAACAACCTATCAGACAAACACAGCCGGACGGATCTATCAGAGACGACCCACGCAATGTAAAAGGCTAAGGAATATGGATTTTAATGTGGCAACTTGGAATATCTGTACCATGCTCCAACTGGGCAAATTGAATGAAATTGCAGATGAATTAATAAAATATAACATGCAAATAACAGCACTACAAGAGATAAGATGGAATAGAGATGGATGGATTAAAAAGAAAGAATTCTATTTTATGTATAGCGGAACAGGTTTTTTAGTTACTGGAAATGTGAGGAAATGTATACTCGGATTTGAACCAATAAATGACCGAATATGTAAATTAAGAATAAAAGGAAAATTCAACAATATGACCATGATATGTATATATGCACCAACTGAAAATACAAACAAAGAAGATATAGAGCAGTTCTATAGTGAACTGTTAGATGTGTGCGATAGAGTACCAAAACATGACGCACTAATTCTATTGGGAGACTCTAATGCAAGAATAGGTAATGAATCCAGCAACAGCGGAGTATCAGGCAGTTTTTCCCTACACAAACAAACAAGCGATATTGTGGAAAGGCTGATTCAATTAGCACAATTACAAAACCTTGATGTAAGTAGTACTAGATTTAAACACAAAAAAATCCACAGAGGACTTGGAAAATATCCGGCGTACAACGATGTAATCAAATTGATCATGTACTGATCAATAAGAGGAAAGCTACATTAATAATTGATGTCAAAACATATAGGGGACCTAGCTCTGATACGGATCATTATCTTGTCAGAACTAAAATAAGATAAAGAAATAGTATAGTTAATGAAGGAACATACAAGAAAACTAAGAAATGGAACACAGAAAAATTGAAGAAAACTTCTATACAAAAAAATATAGAGAAGAAATACAAACGAAACTTGACCAAACAGGAGAGGAGGATGATGTTGAAGTGGAATGGGATATTTTATGAAACATCATAGATAGTACAGCTAATCAAGCATACGAAAAAAATTATGATTGGTATGATGAAGAATGTAAAAAGGTGGTTAAAGCAAAAAACTGAAGCTGGAAATAGATGTCTTAATATAGCTACAAGATCAAATAGAAAAAATACAAAAATCTGAAGAAACATGCTAAGAAAATATGTAGAAAAAAGAAACGTCAAGCAGTAAAAGCACAAATAGAAATGTTACAAAAACTAAACACCAAATAAGAATATAGAAAATTCTATCGAACTCAGAAACTTATAACACGCCAGTATAAACCAAGAAGTAGACACTTAAAATCAAAAGATGGTCAAATCCTAACTGAACAAGCAGAAATAATGAATAGATGAAAAAAAAAACACTTCCAGGGAGAGCAACACAACCAGGATTTAGAAGTGCTCTACTGGAACTGGATGAATCAACACGATAATGAAAACATATTAGTTGATGAACCAACATATGAAGAAGTAAAGACAGTAATTAAAAACTTCAAAAAAAATGAAAGCACCAGGAATTGACAATATGAATATGAAACTTATACAAGCAGCTAGACAAGAAATTTATCGCAGAATACATAAACTTATAATTAATATATCGAATACAGAACAAATACCAAATGATTGGAATATAGCACTAATATGCCCTATACTTAAAAAGGGGATAAAACAGTCTGTGAAAATTATAGAGGTATATCACTATTAAACAACCTACATAAAATACCTGCAGCAATAACTAACATCAGACTAACTGACTATGCTGAAGATATTATAGGAGAGTATCAAAGCGGATTTAGGAACAGCAGAAGTACTACAGATAACATCCTGATGATGCGTTTGATTTTCGAGAAATACTATGAATATGATATATATTTGCATGTTTTGTTTATTAACTCCAAACAAGCCTTCGTTTCAGTATACAGATAAACAATATTACAAAGGTTACAAGAAATTGGAATAGGAAATAAAGTAGTAAGATTAATCCAGATGACAATTCATAACACTAGAGCCTCAGTGAAAATAGAAAATGTAAGATCTGACTATTTTGATATGATGACAGGACTCCCCCAAGGAGATCCTCTTTCAGCAACACTTTTTAATTTAGATTTGGACTCAGTAATTAAAAAAATAGATGTAAGAGGAGATATCAGTACTAGACTAAAACAAGTCACAGCATACGCTGATGACGTAGCTATTATAGCAAGAACTAAGAAAGCTATTTCAAAAACATTTACAAGTCTGGTAGAGGAAGCTGCAATAGCAGGACTCCAAATTAATGAAAATAGAACTAAATATATGAATATTAATAGAACAAATATGGATAAAAATAGATCAATACTAATAAATAATTACTCCTTTGAATGTGTTAGTAATTTTACATACCTCGGATCTACACTTAGTGAAGATAATAAAATACAATATGAAATAGACGAAATAATAAAAATAGGTAATAAGGCCTATTACGTAAATGTATCCCTGTTAAAATCGAAACTTCTGAAACGAAATACAAAAATGAAGATATATCTTACAATGATAAGAGCAGTAGTTACATATGCTGCTGAAACCTGGACCCTAACACAGAAAGATAGAAACAATATCATTGATGCCCAATAGTTTTTAGGGTTAGTAAGTGTTGGTTGATTTCGTCTAATAAATATAGTAGTCGTAATGATGGGAGTGCAATAAAAACTAAAGCGTTTGCTGGTTATTTGAAAGACAAATTTTAAGGAAGATTTTTGGCCCAGTACAGATAGAACATGATATATGGAGAATAAGAAATAATGTGCAACTAGAAAAAATAATTAACGGTGCAGACATTATACGATATATTAACAGTCAAAGAATTAAATGGTTAGGCCACATACAAAGAATGGATAACACGAGAACTATAAAATGCATACTAGAATGGAAATCTACGGGGAGAAGACCAATTGGAAGACCTAGGATAAGATTCTCAAAGTTAGAAGTTGGAAAGAAATGCTAAAGAAGAGGAAAGATTGGTCTGAGAAAGCTAAAACCCACAAAGGGTTGTGATGCTAATGGAAGAAGAAGAATACTGACACGAGAACTACAAATAACAAAATATGTTGAATAGATAGCAATGCACACCGGAGCTGCTTTTGTATAAAAGTCTGAGCAGCCACACTGTTCGCGAGCACTCGCCTGACTGGGGAAACGTCTTACTGGCGTGCTAGTAGAAAAACAAATGATTGTTGCAATGCGCGCAAAGCGCCGTGTTTTCAATATGACATTTACAATAAAACTAACACATGATTATCATACCTAATTGCATGCGATTGTAGACCTTGCCACGAAGATTTAAAGTATCTAATTTGATTGTCGAAACATGTAACTTAATATGCAAATTATCTTTCAAAATTTTTCATACATCTACCCTGTGCTTTCTTTATTGCAATTATATTTTAAAATAAATTATTTGTGACTCACCAATCAACTTTCAGAAGTTATTTAAAGTCAAATACTCCCTCTGTCCCATAATTATAGTCCGGTATGCCAAAATGGTAGTACAGAAATGACAGACGAAGAGGCAGATGGAAAGCACAATTTGTACTGATCCTTGAGTAGTAAAGTTGTATGACTCATTTCCGTGTTTCATTTTCTTCTTCATTTTCATTCACGGCACCACTTCGTTACATGTTGGCGACTCATAATGTTTTCATACACGGGAACAGTTGCTTTGTGGATATCCGCTGGGTACTCGCCTTTGCATGAGAAAACGTATGACGGAGCGCACTTCACATTTTGCGAGATTCTGAACCGGCACAGCCATTGTCAGTACGTGTTACTCGAACTAGACTCCAGGTAACAATGATGAACGGCCGCGAGACGAAGGCGGAAGGATGAAGGCAAAGCCAGTGTTTCCAACGTACGCATTAAAACATCACCTTTCGGTCTATACCGGCTATAACCTTTCTTTCCGGATACGCCTCGTATTTATCTGGAATTCCTTCCTTTACTTGTGTATTCATAATGCGATATGCTAAGAATGAACTTGAAAAGCTTTGCAATTATATTTGAACATATATACTTTTCCCTTTTTGAAGGGGAAGTATTCATATATTTATTTACACCATTGTTATTAAGTGTTGATTTTAAGACACAGAAAAACAAAACGATGCCATCCATTTAAAAGTGCCACTACTTCCGTAAATACGGTAATACATATCGTCTTCTACTTTTATGTCTGAATTCCTTGTGGTTTTCATGGAAGTGGTCAATAAAGAAGTTTAACGTTCCGTTTCCTACGTCTGGAAGAAATTGACGTAAACACAGACCGCTCCCCATTCGGTCTTCCCGAACGTCAAATTCAGTTTGTCATAAACCTAACCAACCATAGCCACAAGAAGCAAGGAAAGAAACAGAGGTTCAAAATACTTCTACAGAGAAGATGGAAGACATCGTGAAATAATTTAATACTAGATTTGCCGATTTCAATCCCCTTTGTCTTATCAACCGACTAGCATTTTTATTATCTCAAGAGGATGAAATTGGGGTTTTTAAACTTGTACTACAACATATGATCGCGCTAAACATACAATGGTCATTAAGGTGGCACAGGACCTTTAACTGCGTAAGCAAAGTTGTTTCTAAAATTCCTTACATTTCGAGGGACCAACCGCTACGATATTCGACATTCTGAACAGCAATCTTCGTATTGTCTGCGCTCCATGTTGTCCAGATATTCGCAACAGTTCTGCGGCTAAGTCAATTTTCCATCACAGGCGACACGAAAATTCACGTGAATGCTTTATAAAGAATTCTAAACCGGTGTAATTTTTTACAAATTGGAATCGGATCTTTGACTTTTGTAGTAGCCAGTCCTCATTTTGCCATCTTTCTCTGCCGTTACTGTTGTTCCATTTAAATACTGAGCCAAAGAGGGATGGTTGGGCACGCCACTGATTGGAATATCATAGCACTTTCTCGAAAGGGAGGTATTTGCGAAAACGACTTTGCTGCAAGGCCAAAGGTTCGGCGTGGGTTAAAGGTGACCTTATGTATAATTCGAAAAATGTCCAGTTCGATCTTCACAGCGCTTTCTTCCCCTGCTACTTACGTTCGAAACCTGTTGGATGCAGATAGAACGTACCTGGTGTGTTCTCTCTGTCTTCCTCTCCTTCCGGCTTATTAGTCGTGAACGAGGTTTCATGGAGAGCCAAAGGGCTGTCTGTAGGGTTGCGCTGACAAGGAAAATGAAAAGAAAAATATACGATATTTCAAGAGTAAAATTAATTTATTATATTTCGGAACGTTGATGCTGTAAATGTAAATATACAAAAAAATGGTTCTCCAGAGACAGTCGGGGCCACCCCGATGGCGCAGTGGTAGAGTCGTCGCCTTGTAAATAAGGGGTCCCGGGTTCGATACTCGGTGAAGGCACATAGTGGTTCGGATCCCATTTTAAACTGTAGGTTAATCCCCGATTAGCGTTATTGTGCATAAAGTGAACAGAAAACACCAAGTCAATCAATCTAGATACAGTATTTCTCACTGCTCAGGCAAAGTTTGAAAATATTCTGTCGTCTGGAAGACAGATACGAAGACACTTCTTCCGATTCATCGTCTAATCCGAAAACAAAATTTATTTCATATCCTCAGACCTACATCACAATTCAGACTACCAATAATTCCTAGGAGCATGGCATGTTTCAATACCATCTATGATACTTTTAACCACATCTACTAGTCACGCTGTATGGACAATGTACTTTCGTTTGTCTCTTGTCAGTTATTCTTCAACTTCATTTTTCGTTTTCGTTATCCTTCTAGTGACAACAATCAGATATAAGTATCATCGGATTCCTTTGCATCGAAGCAAGAATTTCAATTTGACAATCCGGGTTCATCAGGGCAGGAAGAGCAAAACCGAGAGAGGAAGAGAGGAATGGTAAGAGAAGAGAAACGGGGGAAAGAACCGGATATGACAGAGAAATGGACAGGAGAGAGGGGAAGAGAAAGAAGAGAGAGAGAGAAATATGACAAAAATGTGGACAGAAATAGGGAGAGAAGAGATGGAAAGAGAAAGACAGACAAGAGAGAGAGAGAGAGAGAGAGAGAGAGAGAGAGAGAGAGAGAGAGAGAGAGAGAGAGAGAGAGAGAAAGGAGAAGACAAAAGCAGACACAGAGAAAGGCGGTCAGAGAAAGGAAATGGAGAAGGAGAGAAGGAGGGAGAGAGAAAGGGAGGGAAAGAAAGAAAGAATGATGGACAGAGATAGGGGAAAGAGAAAGGAGAAAAGAGAGAAAAGGGCAGATAAGACAGGTGTATAGAGAGAGAGGGAAAGACAAAATGAAACAGAGAGAGAAGAGAAAATAGGGAGAGAGAAGAATAATGGAGACACATATTTTAAAACTTGAAATCATTATTTGTAAGCAGTAAAGGTGTCAATCCGTCCGGGAACATTATTTCAATATTCAGAAGGAAATAAAGCCTGTTTCCTTCCAAGTTCTTGACCTATTAACAGTAATATCATTGTATAGTTAAACTGAAAAAAATAAATTTGCGCACAACAGAGGCCTGAAGTTAGAAGAGAAACTACAAGTTGCATTCCACAGTAACAGCATCAACTCCATAGATCTCACCGAGCGTGACTTCATAGATGTCGACGAGAAGAACACCCAATCCACTTTTACTACCGCAGAGAAAGCCCTTCTTCACTTTCACTTTGAGAGAAAGCTCGTCATCCGACAACGAGATCAGAACCGGCGTCTCTCCGTTTCACGATGTGGGTCACGTGCTCTGTAAATTTGATGTGTCGGAAGTTTTAAGGATGTCTCTCTCGGGGAAGGGGGAGGGGAAGAGCCAATCGACCAGTCACGACACGACTTACGATCTTAGTTCTGCGCCCAATCCATCAACCTCGGAGACGAGTTCCCACAATCCCTTGCGATCGTTTGAAATGCTAAACGCGGAGGAAGAAGAAGGCGGTATTAATCTCAGGACCTGGAATATATTTTCCCCTCTCTAGATTTTTCTCTCCCCTCTTTTTCCCCGGATGTTTGTTTCTTGCTGTTACAGTAGCGATACGAAGGAAATAAACGTGTTGACACTTATGTATAATTCATTGTATTATAATATTATGACGTAATTAATTATGTAAGCATTTGCAGTGTCAGTGAAAAATTATTCGTCATTTTTTTGTGCAGCATCAACTGTATGACAATAAATCTACTTAGTGTACCTTTCTTGTCTTTCCTTGATGCGGTGATCTTGCTGGTGCGGAGTGTTGAGTGGAACATTGCCTCTTAAGGTTGTTTGTTGTTGATACAGCGGAACTTGGTATTGTCACGAGACGGGTAAATAAAGGTAATCTCATTTGGTCTATGTCTTTGAAACTAGTATTAACAATAAATTCTACATTCAGCTAAGTTACCACCTGAAGAACAATCATTCATCATATCCGTCTTATATGTAGTAAATTGGACCCTGAATTATTCTATATTTTATATTTATCATATGAATCTCATTCTATATTATACTTATGTATGTTTCTCGAAAACTTCTCTAGATTCTCAAACTCTAATTTCAAACATCTCGGTTTTATCTTATGTACCGAGACTTATATTACTCGCTTATCTTTTTATTTAAACTGGTGTAGAAGCGGAGATTCCCAGAGCCTAGTTAACCACTCCAAAGCATATCCTTCACTCCAGGGACACGAAGAATACCGCACTCAGCAGAAGCACCAACTATAAATGATAGCCGAGTGAGAGGGATTAAGAAGTGAGAGTGGCGAGTGGTGGCGGAGGTTCGCACCTTCGTATCCCCATTCATATGTAGTAAATCATTGTAGTGATTTCTTTTATATTTGCAGATTCTAACTTCTACAGTGTCTCTACATGTCCATATACTCATAACATATCATTTTTACTTTTCATTATGTTTCATTATTATCATTATTATTAGTACTATTAATATACATTCTGTTAACCGAATCTCTTATAGCCTCACCAGAACAGTTCTGATTATACAGAGCATTCCCTGACATTCGCTACGAGACTCGGCGGCAAGCGGCCCGGCATCAGCGCTTGTCTTTCCCGGTGTACGGGTCCGCGACAGTCTCTTATATTAAACCTCGTAAAAAAGTTTAGAGTAACAGGGTCAGTTCTGAATAAAAGTGGAAATAAAAATGGGGAAATAAAGTATACAAAGACAATCCGCACACCATGCGTGAGTTAAAAGAGAGTATTGTACGAAAAATCTGGAGAATTACATGAGACGAACTTGCACGTGTAAATGCCAATTTCCTTCGGAGATGCCAGGAATGTGTTGCAGCAGAGGGACATCATTTCAACACCTTGTGTAGTCAAGGTTAGTACACAATATAAAAACTGTAATTTTAATAGCTGACTCTAGCGACTGTCGCCGACCCGTTCACCGGGAAAGACAAGCCCTGATGCCGGGCAGCTTGCCGCCGAGTCTCGTAGCGAATGTCAGAGAATGCTCTGTACAATGAAGGAAAAAAAGAAAGAACAGAGGAATCCGTAAACGTTCGCGGAAAAAAAACGCCCAAGGTTTAGTTTAAGATACCTGAGCAACATGGCATACCGCCGAATGTATCGAATGTATATTATTATTAAAAAAAGAAAAGTATAAGAACATAAAGTACATAAAAATAGTTTTTTACAAATGTAAGTTGTGGTTTAACAATAGCTTACCCTTGACATTCAAGAAACTTACTTACATGAGGAGGAAGGTAGTGGGTTAGAGGCCCACCCATTTTTAATAACTATAATTCAAGAAACCATTTTGTTATTGACTCACAGCTTCCTTTGTTGTTTATATAGGTGCAGAAAACCAATTGAAGGGCTCTGGTGTAAAACATTGTAAGTGATATTTTGGTAATTTTTGAGTTACAAAGTAAAATGTGCCATCCTTCAGTTTTCGAGTGAAATTCCCATGTCATACAATTTGCATTGGACTCAGTGAAACCTCATGAAATTGGAAAACACAACACGAAAACAATTTATCTACAGCATACCTTCTAATAACCTTTTTTCTTAATGAACCATGCCTTACACCCGAGCTCTTCAATTATTTACTGTTACTTGCACGAGTATCACACACATTTTTTATCATTTACTAAAAGTCACAAAACATTCAAATTAGGTACCAATCTTTTTATATTTAAATGCAGTTATATAGTTAAACAAGAGGTGGTTGGTCTGGTAGACCCCTACCCCCTCAGGGTAAGCT
This sequence comes from Lepisma saccharinum, assembly GCF_977018435.1. Taxonomy (NCBI): domain Eukaryota; kingdom Metazoa; phylum Arthropoda; class Insecta; order Zygentoma; family Lepismatidae; genus Lepisma; species Lepisma saccharinum. Next base: position 86,556,689 of record NC_139232.1, on the reverse strand, counting down.
AGGGTTAAGAAATAATCTCATAACAGGTTGTCTCCTTGTTCTCCACTAAGGGAGTGAAGGTTCAATCCATATAGATTGAAAACTGGAGAAACGTAGCAAGTTGAAAGTATTAATTGGCTCGTAATATCACTAAACATAACGTACAAATAGGAATTTTGTTGTATCGAGGCGGAGCGTAGTGTTCGTTAGTGATTTTTAATTTATTTGTATTGTCTAAAGGGCATCGATAAGTACACAATGCCTGTATAAAAGCACAGGCTAAAGGGGATACAAGCGCGGTGCTGATGAAAGAATCTTCATTCACTTGTGTGAAATCTTCATTTAGCGCCTGGCGAAACAAATGGTTTGCTTAAGGGACGGAATCCTGTTTGTTATGCAACCCAACTAACAGAACAGCTTGGCGGGTGTGCATAAAGGTCAAGCTTACTGTATAGATTAGGATCGGAACTGCGATGTTTATAATTTTCAATGAATTCGGCGTTTTCAAATGCTCATTAAATTGTACCAAAACGTTACAAAATAATTCTAGGATATTCCTAAACACGGGGGAAAATTGTTGTATGTTCAATTATATTTCCTTCAGGTTCATCTCGAATATGTCCTGAAAGCCTTTTGTAAAAGCATCTATTATTGAGTGACTTGTGGCCGCGGTGGCTCAGTCGGTAACGCGTCTGACTACCATGCTAAAGGTCCCGGGTTCGATCCCCGGCCGGTTCAAATCCGGGAACTTTTCTAACGTTGGAAGCGGCGCTGGCGCCCACCCAGCGTTCATTAACATGGGTACCTGGGGGAAACCCTGGGGGGTAAAGGCGGTCAGGGGCGTGATGCTGATCACATCACCCCCACTCACGACCGGATCAAGAAAGTGTGGGCGTTACTCCCACACTCCTATACGCCTTCATGGCGTGGTGCTAAGCACAGGGGAACACTTTACTTTTTTTTTTATTGATTGACTTAAATTATTTAGCGTCGCATTGCTACTACCACTTTTGGCTAATCGTTACGATGGAGAAGAATGCTGATAAGATGAAATGCACGAGGAAACAATCTCAACACATGTGGATGACACAACACGAGATCCACAGAAGATCTGTGGGTCCAAACGCCAGAATATCGTTGGCGTGCAACACTCTAGTCCAGGGTGTACGTCATTCGAGTGACGTTTGAATATCTTCGGGAAAGTCCACTTCTTATATTCCGACGAACTCTGTACTAACTGCTAGATTAAGATATATGCACACATAAATGTATGTAAACAAAAAGGTGCCAGTGGCGCCTCTCAGTGGCGAATGGCAGAACTTCTTGCGAAATGGAATTCTTAGCGAATATGGTTACCCGAGTTTAATATCTGCTTACATACGTTTATTTGTGATGTCAGTATCCCAAATAACGAGAACGCATTGAACTTCTGTTTTTTGTGTTAAGTCCGCTTTATGCACGAGTAGGCTAATCGGCAGTGGCCCTACAGCTTAAGTGGGATCCTAAAAATTATGTGCCTCCACCGAGTATCGAACGCGGGGCCCCTTCATTACAGTAGGCGATGATAAAACTACGCCATGGCGTATGATTTAAACGGGCAGGGATGCTGCATTGAGAATCCGTGCTTCTGCTTTGGTTCCGAAGCATACAAAGAAGAATTTTCGGTGATCCATGGCCCTCACGACCCTTTCTATTTCTGTCTCCAGTTCCACAGAAATACAAATGATCCAATTTCTTTCTTAGCGACGCCTGGAGAATCGCCACGCTTTGTAACTTGTCAGAGCAACTTGCGTGCTAAGGGCTAGGCCGGTCTCAAATCCAGGATATTGGATCCGGGAAGACGATCCTTCGCCCGCATCGGTTACGTCGACGAGAGTGGGAGGGGGGCGAAGGTGAAAGGGGGGGGGATATTTCTCAATAAGGGACGTTCCAATCTCGAAACAGACAGGCGTTAACGAGATAAGGTACCCAATCAAAAGCGGAAGGAGTGCTACCCACCCCTTTTTGATTAGCAGACCCCGTAAATCTTACTCGGCGTTAATATGTTTTCATAAATCACTTGGTGGGAACCCGTCATGTATCTTATCGTTGTCGCCCCATGTCCTAAGAGATCCTATTCATCGCGACTCAAACTTTTGCTTAGCGTAAGCAACGCCTCTTCAAGATCTTGCGTTTGAAATTTATGGTTTGAAGTCATTATATTTAGGATTTTCAATAGATTTGGCATTTACTTCATTTGGCCCATTTATTAGAGGTTTAGTGGACCCCAGAGCCACCTTATGCAGGAACATTATTGGAAAATTCCCTCTTGATATCATCCTTTCCGGGTATCAAACCCGAGTCCCCCGAGTGGCAGTTAGATAAATTACCAACAGACCACGGCAACTTTCTCCTCTCTTTCTTTACCTATCTCTCTCTCTCTCGCTCTCTGTCCCTCCCCTACACACACATACACAAACACACACACACACACACCCACACACACACACACACACACACATTTACTTTATTTGACACAATTATTAAAGGCTTAGTGAACCCCATAGCTACCTTATGCAGGTACATCATCGGAAAATTCCCTCCTGCTATCATCCTTCCCGGATATCGAACCCAGTAGTAGCGTCGTTGCCTTGTAATCAAGGGGTCCCGGGTTCGATTAACGGGTGGAGGCACATAGTGGTTCGGATCCCACTTTAAACTGTACGTCCAGTCCCGATTAGCCTTACTGTGTTTAAAGTGGACTTAAAACAACAAATCAATCAATCAATCAAACCCGAGTCCCCCGAGTGGTAGTCAGACGACTTACCAACAGACCACGGCAACTTTCTGCTCTCTATCTTTACCTAACTCTCTCTGTCGCTCTCTGTCTCCCCCCCCCCCGACACACACACACGAAATGTCAATCTCTTCTCCAACTACTACACACTAGACTGCATTTTTCAGACTAGCGAGGCACTGGCGTCTGGACTCATTCAGTATTACCCTCCGTTGGGCTTGTGTTGTGTGTGCCCATCGTATGTTTGTGGTTGTCTCTTTATCTATTACATCTTATCATCATTCATACTCATCGAAATTAGTCAAAAGTGGCAGAAAGCGAAGTAAAATAAACAAAACATTCAGTCAATAGCACACTGACACTATTCATCGTGCTTTATTGACCTTTGTCTTTCATACATTTTCACTTTTATGTCCTTCGTGTTTTTTTGTCTTTATGTTTGAAACTATACTTTCTCCCCTCAATATAAATGTTTCATTTCTATTGTTCCAATCAGGAACACAACGAATACAATATACAGCGTGTTCCGTTCAAACCTCCCACATTTCAATTCATCATTGCTAAAAGGTTATGAAACATAATGGAATGCAAGTGGTACTGGACGAGAGAGAAAATCAAAGAATTTTATTGGATGACCTTGAAGTTCACCGTTCTCTCACTATGCAGCGCCACAATCGCATAAAGCACAATGGCGACTCTGCAGCAGCGCGCACAATCTGTATTCTGATATGCAGAGACTAAATCAATTATTGCCGTGCAAGAAAATTAACGGAGAGAATATGAACGTAAAGCACAACCCTGACAGATGGAATGGGGCCTCGTCTGAAATAACACGTTTCCAAGAAGTTGAGGATCCCTATCCATACGATCCAGCATTTCAATAGCGAATTTCTGTCGTTGTGGCTTCAATTGTTGAACAATTTGCACCTTGTAATGTTACAAATGAGGCCAGAAACTTCGCACACCATGCCCTAATGGTTTTCCATCAGGTGCTTCACCTCCATATTTTCTCCGGTAATTTCTTTGCACTGTAATGATTGATTTGGTCTCTGCATACCAGAACACAGATTGTGCGCACTGCTGCGGAGTCGCCATTGTGCTTTATGCGATTGTGGCGCTGCATAGTGAGAGAACGGTGAACGTCAAGGTGATGCAATAAAATTCTTTGATTTTCTCTCTCGTCCAGTACCACTTGCATTCCATTATGTTTCATAATCTTTTAGCAATGATGAAATGAAATGTGGGAGGTTTGAAAGGAACACGCTGTATTTCTCTTAAAAACAACGTACACACAAACGTGACTAAAATTTGCTCTCAAAGTACTGTATATTGTAGTCGACGCAGTTTGATGTTTGGAAAGAATATGCGTCCCCTAATGAGTGTGACCTAATGCGAAGGTCAGTGTCGATGTGTTTGCGGCGATGCACGTCAGCAATGCATCATTGTTCTCGGCGATGAAATTAGGCTGTAAATCATCCAGGTGAAGGGTGATAAATCTGAGGTTTGTCACGTGGATTCTGGAGATCCGTGTTATCATGGATCGGTAACCATGTCAATAGAGAGGCTACACGCGATATTTCTGAATGCGCTGAGTTGTATGGAAGAGTAGTTTGGAAAACCTGTGTTTTATCATCAGAGATATGTTATACTATAAGGAAGAGTTTTTTGGGTGATTTTTTTCATTCAGTTCTCGAGTGCCAATACAGAATATGTAGATGTGAGCATGTGCAAATGCTTTTTCTGTGTGCATAGACATTTTCAGCATTTGTGATTGAATATGGGTTGGATGTTCGGGATATGGTCCGTTCTTTATGACGTTATATGACAATATCATTATCATCATGGAATGTCTGTCTGTGCAGATACGAATATAGCAAATTGAAACCGCTAAAAGAGATATTCTAGTCACTGAAGGGTAAGCCTGGTTGGAAATGCAGAAGAGGACCAAAAGATAGGACAGTGGTGTCACGGTATCTAGTGACATGTATAACGCAGTTCGATATAAATTATTTATGTTTATTGATTCATTTTATGTTCAAATATAAAAGTGTGAGGTATTTTATTTTGTGGATAAACTTGTATCCGAGGCAGACGTCGGGAGCTGGGAACGGGTTTTTCTTGAGTGACAGCGGAACTGTCTTTTCGGCTTAGGACATGACATATTTGCACCGACACGGAGATACGAAAGGAATATTTTCGTCGAGACCGGGCTTCAAGTCAGCGGGCGGTCGAACCCATGTTCACGGATGGCCAGGTACACCAGCTGGAGCTCAAGCTTGCAAGGATCGACGACGCGCACTTGACCGCGTTTCAAGACAATGGAGAGAGGTCATTTCCACCCCCTCAGAAAGGGAAGCGAAGCCACCTTAGCGTCATTCCCAACGGACGAATTTGAATCTCTCTTAAATACGCGGTGCTACCATCCCAGAGACAGTTTTTACCCGGATTTCACAGAGAGAGCATCTCCGCGCTACACTCTCGCGTGATCATTGCTTTGTGTCCGTGAACTTTGTTTCCTTACGTACCGTGAGCGAATTGCAGATAGAGTTACCAGTGTGCGCCTTATTTTGGTGAAGATTACGCGGTGATTTGTTTTTGCCAAGCGTGGACTACATAATGATGGAGGGCTAAAGAAGATAGAGAAGGGGGCCGTCGCTCCCCCTGACGCCCGCAACGATGCAGAAGCCAGCCAGACGACGCCAAAACCAACCACTGCCCAAAGCCCGAAGGACGCTTTCAGATCGACGTCCCAACCAAAGCCCGAAGGACGTCTTCAGAACGACGCCGATCGAAGCTCGTCACCAGAGAGAGAGATTGAAGGACGACTCCAGAACGACGCCGATCGAAGCCAGAGGGAGAGATTGAAGGACGACTCCAGAACGACGCTTCCTGAACGACGCCGAATCGAAGCCGTCACCAGAGAGATTCCGAACCGACGCGTGACCACGTACACCCGACGCTAGTGACGAGAGGAACGCCCGAAGTTCTGAGGAGGTGCAAGTACAACAGATCGTCGCAATTATTCTTCGTCGCGATCGACCTTGGAGGACAATTTCGCCACAAAGGAACCGTGTGCAAGTCCCGCGTCCAGGAGAAGATGAATGACCACGCCATGTAGCAGAGTCTGGTACAGTATACTTCAGAGGGTCTCATGTACAGTGTCTCTCAAAAGTTTTAGGACAACGACATTTTAAACTAGGCAACCCAAATTACGTAAGGCGCTGGTGGGTTGCGTGTAGAGTTAGGCTCAATTTCAGGGTTGCCATATGCACAATAGATATTTATGAAATACGCGAAAGGAATGAAACCAAGTGTTATTGTATAATAAATTTTAAAAAAATATTAGTATCACATTTGTCGCAAATAAGAAATACTTTCTGAAAGAAAGAAAATCGATTTTCTAGTATTTCATCGCTGATGAGTCTACACAAAGGAAAAGAGGAGAGAGGAAACGAAAAGGGACAACGAAGGAGAGGAGAAAAGAGAGAGCGAAAGGGGAAGAGTAAAGGAGGGAAGAAAAGATAGGACAGATGTGGATAGGAGAAGTAATGAGGAGAAAGGGAAAAGATGCGAGGAGAGATGAGTAAAATGGAGCAAAGAGGAGAAGAGAGGAGGAAAAGAGATTAGGAGAGGAGAATAGGAGGTTTGGGAGGGAGGAGGAGACCAGAAGAGGGGAGTTGAGAGTAGAGTAAAAGAGAGAACATGAGAAGAACGAAAAGAAGAGGAGAAGAGTGCAGTGAAGTCGGAAATCTATGACAGGAGAGGAGATAAGAGGAGTGGAGAAGAATCGGATGGAGACAAGAGGCGAGAACAGGAGAGAAGGCGATATGACATATAAGCAGAGGAGAAGGGGAGAGAAGAAGGAGAAGGAAGGAAGAGATAGGAGACGAGAGGAGAGATGAGGTATTTGTAGAAAAATATCGTCTCGGCGTCAAGAATTGATGCATTGATCAAAATATCGACATGAAACATTCAATAATATTTTAAAATGAATTGGAGAATGCATTAGATCTGTGCGAAATGCCATTTGGCTGAGTTCAGAGCGAGATAAAATCTGCCACGTAAGATCTTTGATTATACCACTAAAAATATGAATGTAATTTTCATATTTATAAGAATTATCCAATTTTTCTCCACTTCTCAGTTTGTTGAAATGAAGGTTTTGTTATTTAACAATTTTCCTCCCCCCATCGTTAATTCCAAACAGAATCATTCCGTTTCACACTGCGTGGACAATGAACACAATGGGATATGTCTAAAACCTAAGAAAATGTTATGCCACTGGAGGGGTTTGAACCTACGATCTCAGGTTGTTAATCTACAACGGTAAACACTACCCTACAAACTTTCGTTCATGAGAATAGCTAGGAGGAGGTGACCAATGTGAAATGTTGATGCAACTCTCCTCCTACATGTAATGTGCAAAGAATATTTGTTTGTAACAAAGAAAACGAAGGTAGTTCGAACCGGCGCAAACATTTAATGGAGAATTGCACATGACGAAAACTTTTCATTCGATATTTGCAGAGGTACCCTTGCATTGAACTAGAGTGGGTAAAGGGGTAAAATTAGTATGTCCTGAATTACCACAAATATAAATTGTTATTTCATTAATATTTGTCAATGTCTTTGAAGCAGTACACAATTATCGTTAGAGTATCATAATTCACGATCTTATACGTAAAAATATCCCTTTGAACATGTGTCAATTCATTTATTTGTTTAATTAGTTTTTAGTAAATTCCAGATGTAGAACAATGTAGCGACTCTAAACTGCTATTACAAATAATGTTATAATGCTCTTGTTTAATAAAAGAAGAATTAAAAAAAAAGAACACGTCGAAGGAGACTCGAACATGGGACCGCTAGATCCACAGTCGAGAACTCTAAGCACTACACCATGCCTTTACTTTCCGCTGAAACAATATTTTTTTATATTCAGTCACTCCAATATTGTAAATGTTGTTGGATATTGATGTAGTTGAAATTTTACTTTAATTTTGAATTGCTTTTCTTGTATTAGCAGCTATCTTCGAGAAAAAATTTCGAAATGACGAAGAAAAACGAGAAAATTGGTAGCTGCTGTGAAAATGCGAGTTATTTCTTCTAACTTATTAGTTATTATTGTGATTAGACATTATTAATGGAAAATATCTAGAGGCTTCTACATTGCAGGGCGTATTAAATACGTTTTATGCACAGTAAGGCTAATCGGCTCTCGACCTACAGTTTAAAGTGGCCACATTGTGCCTCCACTAGGTATCGAATCCGGGACTCCTTGATCACAAGGTAGCGACGTTACAGCTACGCCATCGGGGAGGCTTCGAAGTATTTGAATGTTTATAAATAATGTAAGCTTTATTTCAACCTGCGAATCCTCAAACTACCTGCACAGCATGTGTAGAAGTGCCTGCTTTTCTCATTTTCGTGAAATTAAACATCAACTGGCATATGTATGTTTATGATTAATTGGAATGATAATTATATAGAATTATAAATGGTCAAACATAAATTAGAACCTACTTAACATACAGGTTTATGGAAAAATTCTTCTGTGGTTTTATAATGATAAATGAAATGAGCATTTTATAACTATTTATAATATCTTTGTTTTGCATTTCCTTACGCAACAGCAAATAATAATAGATAATACTGTTCTGAAAACGAGACTTTCGTCAGTAAGCTGTTGCAGTATCACAGGAAGAGAACATCGTCGTGCAATGTAGGAGCCTCTAAATATTTTCCATTAATAATGTCTAATCACAATAATAAGTTAGAAGAAATATCTCGCATTTTCACAACAGCTACTAATATTCTCGTTTTTCTTCATCACTTCGAAATTTTTTCTCGAAGATAGCTGCTAATACAAGAAAAGCAATTCAAAATTAAAGTAAAATTTCAACTACATGAATATCCAACAACATTTACAATATTGGAGTGACTGAATATAAAAAAAATATTGTTTCAGCGGAAAGTAAAGGCATGGTGTAGTGCTTAGAGTTCTCGACTAGGTATCTAGCGGTCCCAGGTTCGAGTCTCCTTCGACGTGTTCTTTTTTTTAATTCTTCTTTTATTAACCAAGAGCATTATAACATTATTTGTAATAGCAGTGTATAGTAGCTACTTTGTTCTACATCTGGAATTTACTAAAAACTAATTAAACAAATAAATGAATTGGCACATGTTCAAAGGGATATTTTTACGTATAAGATCGTGAACTATGATATTCTAACGATTATTGTGTACTGCTTCAAAGACATTGACAAATATTAATGAAATAACTATTTATATTTGTGGTAATTCAGGACATACAGGGAGGTTATTGCAGCATGACACCGCAACAGCGTCGGCCGCTTGCCGGCCCAGTCATGCAACAGGTGCCGGCAAATTGCGTAACAGATAGCCCGTTACACAAACCGCTTGTTTTGTAATGTTTCCACTTTTCACAATTATAGTTACAATTACAACTTAAATAAGCACGTACCTTGCCGCAAGGATGCTGGAAAAGGTGTCCTCTAAAATACAAATATTTCTGGCACTTTATTTCTGCCCATATCGCTTCTGACAGCAATGACTCATCCAACATAAAGGATTCAATTTTTCATTCTTGTCTTGCCTTCGAATAAACAAAACCGTGACTCTTATTTTGCAGATAACACAAGATTAATCCTTTTGAACACTAGAGTCAGTGGCGTGCCCAAGATTTTCGAGGGGGGAGGTTACGTATACATTATTATGCAAAACGAAAGCGCAGATAAACGAATTATTTAACAGTGTCACTTAATTTTAACGTGTGAATATTTTTGAAGTAAAGTAGCGATCATACACTGTGTGCGTTTTTCTTTCTGAGAGCGCCATTTGAAATAAGCACTTTTCCCCTTTTGCTACTATGGGATAAACTGAATATAAAAGGCTATAACTGCTCAACAACTGCATCTTTTTAAGAAATTTAAATTCTAAATGTAAGAATGAACAAAAAGCAACATTTTATGTAAATTCCGACAATTGTGAGTCCAGGGGGAAACGGGGGCCAAATCCCAAAGTTCTATTTTCCCCGTAATTACGCAAAATTTCTGAACGTCGTAATTTCCATATTTTTTTTTTTTTCAAAGTTGCGGCAGGAGCATTACATATCCTCATAGAGTAGTCTTTTGTTGTGCTTCCCTCAAAATTTGGTCCATCCAGTGTCTATAGAGCCGACGCTAGAAGCGAAATTCCTCAGATGTCGCAAGAGCGTCAGCGGCTTATCGGAGTAGTGGTAAGCCGCGAGAAGCCTCTCGATACTACGCGAATGCGACAGCTGTCGGCTACCAGTTGTTTAGACGTGTTCACTTCGGTTTGCGTTTATCAGTACTCGTGTTGTTCAGTGCTAGTGCTTTATCGTGTGTTAATTGTTATTCATTCATTAGTTATGCCGCCAAACAAATATAGTCTTGAACAAAGAGTTTTTATGTACGATACTTACGTGAAAACGAACTCTTGCAGAAAAGTAGTCAGGCGATTCGCAAGAAAATTTCCTGGCAATTCTGTTCCGGACAGACATACTGTTTACAACCTCGTTAAAAGATTACGAGAGACAGGATCTCTTGAACCTAAGAAACGTGTTTCCAGACGACGTGTTCTTACGGAAGAAAAGCTAGACGAAATTGGTGAACGACTTGAACATACTCCAAAAAAATCCCTCCGTCGGCTTGCTCAGGAAACAGGCATTTCAAAATCCTCAGCACGAAATGCCACTAAATTACTTAGATTAAAACCCTACAAAATTACAGTGGTTCATGAATTGCAACCGCGCGATCACGCGACTAGAGTTCGATTCTGTAACTGGATGCTGGATAATATTGTTGCTGGCAGAGTAAATCCAGAATTAATCATATTTTCAGACGAAGCTTGGTTCGAATTGAATGGCCGAGTTATTTCACAAAACAATCGCTATTGGAGCGCAGAAAAACCTGACCTTGTGCATGAAGTTCCGCTCCATCCTGCAAAAATTGGTGTGTGGTGTGGTTTGAATGCGCACAGAATAATAGGGCCTATTTTTTATGAAGGTACTATCAATGGTGAAAGGTATCGAAGAGACATACTACAACCTTTTTTTGAACAATTAACGGACATTGAATGCCAGCAGTCATTTTTTCAGCAGGACTCTGCTACTGTTCACACTGCTTATGAATCACTTAATTTTATTGCCGAGATTTTTGAGGACAGAATTATCAGTACTGAGTTGTGGCCCTCTCGTAGCCCCGATCTTACTCCTTGTGATTATTATTTATGGGGAACATTAAAAAACAAAGTGTATCAGAATAACCCGCGTACAATAGAGGATTTAAAAGAAAATATAAGAAGAGAAATTGCCAGAATCACACCTGAGGAGCTTATGGATGTTCAGAGGAATTTCATACGCAGATGCCGGAAATGTATTGGTGTTGAAGGAGGTCATTTTCAACATCATTTATAACACAGAAGGTTAGTGATCATCATTATTATTAGTTTTAAATATAATTTTACACTTTCGGTTTGCTTTATGCGCCGCGATGCTGTTTCTGTTACGGACTATCTGTTACGCAATTTGGCGGCACCTGATGCATGACAAGGCCGGTAAGTGACCGACGCTCTCGCGGTGTCTAAGAAAGATTACATGTCAAAAATAAAGTGCCAGAAATATTTGTATTTTAGAGGACACCTTTTCCAGCATCCTTGCGGCAAGGTACGTGCTTATTTAAGTTGTAATTGTAACTATAATTGTGAAAAGTGGAAACATTACAAAACAAGCGGTTTGTGTAACGGGCTATCTGTTACGCAATTTGCCGGCACCTGTTGCATGACTGGGCCGGCAAGCGGCCGACGCTGTTGCGGTGTCATGCTGCAATAACCTCCCTGTACTAATTTTACCCCTTTACCCACTCTAGTTCAATGCAAGGGTACCTCTGCAAATATCGAATGAAAAGTTTTCGTCATGTGCAATTCTCCATTAAATGTTTGCGCCGGTTCGTACAACCTTCGTTTTCTTTGTTACAAACAAATATTCTTTGCACATTACATGTAGGAGGAGAGTTGCATCAACATTTCACATTGGTCACCTCCTCCTAGCTATTCTCACGAACGAAAGTTTGTAGGGTAGTGGTTACCGTTGTAGATTAACAAGCTGATAGTCGTAGGTTCAAACCCCTCCCGTGGCATAACATTTTCGTAGGTTTTAGACATATCCCATTGTGTTCATTGTCCACGCAGTGTGAAACGGAATGATTCTGTTTGGAATTAACGATGGGGGGAGGATAAATGTTAAATAACAAAACCTCCATTTCAACGAACTGAGAAGTGGAGAAAAATTGGATAATTCTTATAAATATGAAAATCACATTCATGTTTTTAGTGGTATAATCGCAGGTATAATCAAAGATCTTATGTGGCAGATTTTATCTCGCTCTGAACTCAGCCAAATGGCATTTCGCACAGATCTAATGGATTCTCCAATTCATTTTAAAATATTATTGAATGTTTCATGTCGATATTTTGATCAATGCATCAATTCTTGACGCCGAGACGATATTTTTCTACAAATACCTCATCTTTCCTCTCGTCTCCTATCTCTTCCCTCCTTCTCCTTCTTCTCTGTTTATATGTCATATCGCCTTCTCTCCTGTTCTCGCCTCTTGTCTCCATCCGATTCTTCTCCACTCCTCTTAACTCCTCTTCTGTCTTAGAATTCCGACTTCACTGCACTCTTCTCCTCTTCTTTTCGTTCTTCTCATGTTCTCTCTTTTACTCTACTCTCAACTCCCCTCTTCTGGTCTCCTCCTCCCTCCCAAACCTCCTATTCTCCTCTCCTAATCTCTTTTCCTCCTCTCTTCTCCTCTTTGCTCCATTTTACTCATCTCTCCTCGCATCTTTTCCCTTTCTCCTCATTACTTCTCCTATCCACATCTGTCCTATCTTTTCTTCCCTCCTTTACTCTTCCCCTTTCGCTCTCTCTTTTCTCCTCTCCTTCGTTGTCCCTTTTCGTTTCCTCTCTCCTCATTTCCTTTGTGTAGACTCATCAGCGATGAAATACTAGAAAATCGATTTTCTTTCTTTCAGAAAGTATTTCTTATTTGCGACAAATGTAATACTAATATTTTTTTTTAAATTTATTATACAATAACACTTGGTTTCATTCCTTTTGCGTATTTCATAAATATCTATTGTGCATATGGCAACCCTGAAATTGAGCCTAACTCTACACGCAACCTACCAGCGCCTTACGTAATTTGGGTTGCCTAGTTTAAAATGTCGTTGTCCTAAAACTTTTGAGAGACACTGTACATGTAAACGTGCGTCGTTAGTATCAACACCGTACAGTTAACGCCGAAGTCTCACTTATTCGCAAAGTTACTCAGGAAAAACCTAAACCTAATTCCCGCGTCTGATAATTTTGGTATTGTTATAAAAAAGGGTAACTTCATGTTCAGATGTTCTAATTTAATTGTCTGCATTCAGCGTTAGAAGCTCCATTTCATTTCTTTAATATTTAGTGTAAATTGTCAAAGTGCGCTCCATTTCTTGTGTAACCGACCGCCCCGTCGCGCCACTTAACTTGTCAATAGTTGACTGATGAGTCCTTTTTAATTGTGGAAAGCGTAGTTGTTTTTATTGCAAGGTCGTGTGCGTGAAATAGTATTATTTGTTGCATAGTGGTTTTTAAGGTAATTTTTGCTCGCGCCGACGATTGATTAGTGTATTCCGGCAGCTGGAGCCAATTAAGTTTTTGCATCACTATGTAATTGAGTAGTTGTTCTCATTGGACGAGAGAGGCTTGTGTGTAAGACCCCCGTCCGAGAAACTTGTATAATGTCGTCCTTACGACTCGATGCACACGTTCATTCGAACGAAAGATTTAACCACGCCGACCCAATTGTCTTAGTTAACCGCTTTCCGAGGGCTGGCACTTAAGTTAATTTAAAAGAGCACAGGAGCTGGCAGACAAATGCCCTAAATTCACGTAAAGGTTTAAAAATTAAAAGGAATGATATGTTAATGAGATCCGTGATTTGTATCCATACTTCACATGTAAAAATACCTCATGTGTGTGAAAGAGAGATAGAGTGAATGTTGTGAGAATGAGGAGGCTTTGTAAACAGTTGTTGATTGCAATATTTTTCGTTGTTACAATATATATTCACTTTTTTACCGTTCGTCAGTGTTGTTATTTGACGTTTTCAGGTACCGGATATTATGCTACTAGTGTGTTATGAATGTTCGAATCTACATATCAAAGGTAAACAGAAGTGTAACTTTTCAAGGTATTAATCTCCGCCTCGCAATAGTATGACAATAAACGACCGTCTCAGTACCGAACTTGAAAACCTGGACCGAGAGTCACGACCGGTCTCCCGTACTCATAACGACGTTTGGCCCCGTGCCGGGGTATGATTGACACGTCATTTCGGGGATCGTGAGTGCACTCGTTACAGTGGTAGGAAAGGGACCAGATTAGAGAATCGTGACTGAAGGGGAAGTGTCGACAGGGGTATACTGAGGCAAGGTCCGTTGCTAGTACTAGTATCTCGATTATAATTTAGGTAATTTACGCAAGTGAATGTCGTGTCTTTAGAGGTACGAGAGAGACACTGTAGACAGTCTAAAACGGACGCAGTCAAGTTGTTCTATCTACTACCTTGCTTGTTTGGCTGTAAGAAATATTTGAACTCATACACGGCTAAAAATAAGAAAACTTGAAAATCGATAGGTCCATAAACGTAGAAGACGAAATTTGTTAGATTTCATAGTTGATACAAAAAATAGTACTAGAAGGTTAACTTGAAAAAAAATCGTTTTCAGATATAACTGTTAAGATTCGCAACGAATCTCGGGAAAATATACTTTTAACAAGTAGGACAGCAAATTTTAGGTTCCCGTAAAGACCAGGTAGGGCCTACCTACTCCCACCTACCGAGGTGGAAGATCATTCAACCAATTACGGAGTGATGTGTGGTCACCGCGACGAAACCTCTGTCGTTATTGTAGGTTTTCATGACTGGGTTACGCTAGCTCCCCAATTTCCTCACAATAGTGGGTAGGCACCGATCTTACACCCAGGCCGAAATCTCAGGAGACTCGAACCTGCGCGCATCCCATGCCCGGAGCCCAAAGCATGACGCCTTAGACAGCATGACCACGGTGTGGGGCTAATAAAGGGTGTTGCAAAAGTTAATATCATGACATGTATTGTACTTCAGAGTACACTAATTAGAATGCTGATTTGAGGATTTACGATCCTAACGTTACTGATGTTGAGACCTTCGCATACTTTCGCCAATACAACTATTCTTTCGGAAAGTATATATAAGGAAAAGTTATCCCATTTATATTGCAACATGCTGTGGAGGCACATGAGGATGTGGAGGTAGGGCTAAAATGTTCACAATCACGGCAATTTGTAGAGATGCTGTGATCAGTGCCACGCTCTGGCCGCCTAGGGTTGACTTACTTCATTCCTGTTGTTTCCTGTGGAACATAGGGCATCAACAAAGCATCTCCACCTGGTCCTACTGACGGCAATTCTCTTCACTGCATTCCAGCTCTTTCCTTCCTCCAAAGCCTCAGCGTGAACAGATCTTCGCCACGTCTGTCTAGGCCTCCCTCTTTTCCTTCTTCCCTGCGGGTTCCAGTCTAGTGCCTCTCTCTCTCGACAGCCTCATTTTCATTCCTCAACGTGTACCCTATCCAATTTCATTTTCGCCACTTTATCTGTATGGACACCTCGGTTTCTCCCGATTTTCTCCAAAGTTCTTGGTTTTGAATCACTTCCGGCCAAAAGATATTCATATTTTTTCTCAGGCAGCGATTGATGAAGGTCTGTAGATTAGAGGTGATCGTTTTTGTTACCTTTCATGTCTTAGACCCATATAATGGCACAGACTAAGATTACTTCCAAAAATATGAAGTTTGGTCTTCATAGATATTTTCTTGTTTTTCCATACTGGATAGAGCCTCACAAAGATACCGTTTGCTTTTGGATACGTTGGGATACATCCTGTGCAGCCCCTCCGTCCTTTGTCACCACACTACTAATCCTCAGTGCCTTGGTCTTCTTGGAGTTAATCCCAAGTCCTACTTTTTTGCATTTTCTATGAAATCTGCTAGTTTTGTTTGCATATCACCATGTGCTTCAGACAAGAAGCACAAATCATCTGCAAAATCAAGGTCTTCTAGTCTGTTATTCAATCCCCATTGGATACCACGTCTTTTCCCTCCAATTATATTTCGCATCACTGCATCGATCACAATCAGGAACATTGTGGGTGATAATATGTAACCTTGCCTCACTCCAGACTGTACATCTACTGGCTCAGATACATGGCCTTCATGTATAATTCTACATGTATAATCACGATAAGTTTATCGGATAAGGCCAAGAATTTTTGTCGGTACTCCATAATGTTTCATTTCCTTCCACATTGCCTTTCTGTTGACCGAGGGTTGAGCCTAGGGTTGCTCCCTACTAATTTACGTCCACATATTTGCAAGGAAATCGTAAAATGGAATCCAAAGTTAATTACGTTCAAGAGAGACATATCTCCAATTACAGAAGCTAAAATCATAGGACACGTGTATATTTACATTAGTACACATACACACGCAACACACACCCTCGCTCTCTATGGTGAGCAGGTATTGTAGACACAGAATAGTAAATGCATCAGTTGAAACAAAAAGAAATGCATAACGTCTGCAGCTCAGACGAAATGTTTTAAATACACCATCGAGAAAGATGCAGGGAGATACATTAAAAAAACGCATTAAAGTATAGCTCGTCAAGAAATACTCACTTGCACCATATGCACTTTGACGTAAACCTGATCCTTGACGAAGGCCAAAAAACGTATAACAATCGATAAGTTTCTGGTGCATCCAATAGATGGTGCCTCCCCGATGGCGCAGTGGAAGCGTCGTCGACTTGTAATCAATTGGTCCCGGACTCGCTATCCGGTGGAGGCACAAAGTGGTTCGGATCCCACTTTAAACCGTAGGTCCAGTCCCGATTAGCCTTTCTGTGCATAAAGTGGACATAAACAACAATTCAATCAATTCAAGCATCCAATAGAATATTCTATCCAATAGAATCCAATCCAATTTAATTTTCTGGTGTAGAGAGTCGCGTAGTTCGTTGAACTATTGAGCACAGCAGTTGCGGGGGACAGTAGGAAATGATAAAGTTATCTCCTTCCTTCATTGTCGCGCAAGGGATCGCCAGGTGCCTGAGCTTGCCTGGTGTTGTTCGTTTACCGGAGAATGAGAAAATATTATTCTAAGTAATTCCTCTCCCTTACTGTACTTAATTGTTAATTGATTTCGTTAATTTCAAACCCCAAACAAAATGTGCTACTGCGTCATAGTTGTTCGACAAAGATGGAAATGTGTGGGAAACATCCAGTAGAAACACCCTAATATACGTTTCTTCCAGGTGACGATGCAACATTTTTTTAAGATGCATCATTGCACTTTGGCGTTAGTGAACGTCTCATTCTCGTTTGGTTTGCCCAACGTTTCCCTCAGTCTCACTCCGATGCTAATGACTCTTGACGTGTTAGTTCGCAAAAGCTAGGTAGTGGCAAGTTAGCCGCAAAATGCACGGGTCAAACTTTTCTGTTTGCTGTATCACAACGCTCGTTCCCGAACCATTTGCAATTGTAATTAGTTGTAAAACAGGGAACGGGCAGTGACTTCTGTTGACAAGGGAACGGCGGAAAGTTCCCAAACCGGCTTCCACACGCCATGTTCAGTGAAAAGGTGGGGGTTTCGATTTCTCTGTCGGTTCTAACAGAAGGAAACTAATAGTCCTTGCTACTAGATGATGGCATTTAAGTCTTAAATAGAGACAGAGAAAACTTACGCTTCTTTCTATAATCAAGAGATAGAGAGTAAAAACTCTAAACTAATCACGTTACTATACCTTGTCCCAGGAATCTGTGGAGCAAGCGAACGAAAACAAGTCTCTCCGCAAGTATTGACTCGAGAGGGCTCGACCAATGAACGCGTGAGGGGGAAACTACGCTACAGCTATCAGCCGTTTGAATCAATTCGCACTGCTTTGCTCTGTCCCCTCGCTTTCTTCCCTTCTCTACCGTTATGAGTGGCGTTTCTGCACAGACCTGTGGGAGATTATTCTTCAGACTTTAAGAGAGAGAAATGTGTGTGCGCATATTTTCCGATTCATAGTTACATTACTTGGTCTTGAGGAATGTTAACAATTCTATGCGAAGAAAGGCTGTGCGATATTAATGTTAATGTATCTTTTAAAGTGTAACGTATAAGGAACGAATTTTATCATTGCTAAAAGTTTGAACTTTTATCAATTGTTCTATAGTTTACCCTCAGCCTGGCTTGGCCTTTGAATAGGCCTTTAGAGCCTTATTGATCGCCGCTAATGGAACAAAGGGGCTGTATGTTGTACTAAAGTATCAAACATATAACACCAAACGAAAAAATAACACGTGTTTTCGCATCAGTTTTAATACGCATATAATGATTCTAATTAGATTGTGAGGAAGCTTTCGACTGATTTGAATTTGATGCTCTGAAGTAATATAATACTGAGGGTAACTGCTTTAGTATTGCAGGTTTGACATGGAAAAAAAAATAATCCAGGAAAAGGTATTACTTTAACACAAATAAATACAAATAATATTGATCATTATTCAAAGTGCTGGTTTTATGTGTAATGTTTCGCAAAAAAAATTCAGCGAGAACTTTTAAATAGGTTTCTTAATTAATTTACCCGAAATGTACTTGTGAAGAACAAAATTAAATAAAATAAATAGTTAATATGGTATGTAAAACTATTTCATTGTTCTCTCCCGACTCCTCTCTCTCTCTCTCTCTCTCTCTCCGTTAACTTTGGGTTCTGACAAGAAACCAGGAACCGTCAGAACCAATGATTTATGAGAACGTGGGAATGTATTCACGTGTCACTGGCTGGAGCACGCGACTAGGAAAAGAATGGTTAGAAAATTTCTCCCAAAAGAATGCGAACGAGTCTACAGGAACGAGAAGCACTGTTTCCCTGTTCTTGCATAAAGTTTAAATGCCTGAAGTGACAGCTCATATTTATTTCTGAGTGATTGGACGCTGGGAGAAGTTTTTATCCTTTGGGTGAATGAACCCAATGCATAATGATCCATAACAAACGAACGAGAGTCATTAAAGTTTCTCTTTGATTTTCCAACCCCCGAGATATATCTCTAGAGTGTCTGAACACCCAAGATGCCGCTTGGAATGACGTATTTCTCCAGGGATTAGATCTGTAACGTACAGTCGAGTTCAAAGATATGCGGACACAAATTGTCCATAACTATTCACGGAATGTTTTTGTACTGATGGTATTACAGATGGTATACTCTACATTATAGATGATTTTTTTTCAATTCCTGAACCTAACATTGGGCAAAACATGGTCACTTAACGCGGTGAAGGATAGAGAGTATTACTGAGAGACCTATACCTCTCTATCCATCTCAAGATAGGGCAGAAACAGATTAGTATTGTAGTTTATTATTCAAGAATATTGTAAGGTATTTATGCTCATTAATCATCAATGTTATCCCTGCCTAAGAAGGATGAATGATAAAATAGTTGGAAAAATCTCGCAGTGAAACACTCATGTCTTAGCTGGGATTCAAATTCAGAACCTTCGGGGACTAATCCGTTAATATAACTCAGCTCGACGAGTTAGGTGACCAACACGTTCGGTATCGAAATATTCTTGCTTCACAATAATTGATTGCCAACCTGAAGAAACGGACGACCAATAATACAAACTAACAAATAAACAAAGCAAGGTACTGAGAAAAAAGTCAAATCCATTATTGTCTAGGGTATCTTATCTTAAGTTTAGAAGGAGAGCAACGACCTGAAAGGTCGATTGATTGGTTGAATTAAAATTTCTGGGTGAGTCAACACGGATCACATTATACGGGGGACAGCTACGGTAAGTAGCTGTCCAGGTTAACCCAGGTTAAAAGCTGTAAAGGGACACTCAGCACATATATGGACAAAACAAAGTGTGTCTGTAGATTCCTTCCAGGTAACACCATGAAAGAAACTAGCACCTCTGGGGATGACGCCATATTGAATACCTTACCATAGAGCTGGAACAAATACAGCAACAAATTTGTATATCATACAAGTCCTTTAATTCACTTGGCTTTATACAGTAATTAAATGCGTTTGCACACTGAAGAAATACTCAAAAGACCACATCCGATAGGCTAGCTGAAAAATGTTCTTCCCGCTGCCGCGAGCCGATATGCACCATGCCCCTGTGTTAGAATATCACAGTACCAGAATTCCGCGTTCATGCAAGAAGCTCCCAGCGGGAGTAAAATAAAAACAAATGACGAGCGGAAAGCAATACTATATACAATCTTCAACATTCTCCCCCCCCCCCCCCCCGTTGGAATACGCAGCATCCAAACTAAATCATTAAAGTTCAATTGATCTTCCCATCTGGAAGAGGCACAATCTTACTGAGAGCCCTTCGGTACACTCCATCCTTGGTGCGAACCACGGCTACACGAACTAAATTGTCTTTCCCTGGAAACACTTCTTCTATAATGCCCATTTTCCAGGATAATGGGGGTAGGTTGTCTTCTTTCAGAAGCACAAGTAGTCCTGGGTGCAGGTTGGGCTGCGTGGTTGTCCACTTCTGACGCTGTTGCATGCCATGAAGATAATCTCGGGACCAGTTTCTCCAAATCCTTTGTTGAAACTGTTGAACTCGTTGCCACCTGGAAAGTCTATTTTCCTTGAGATCAGTTAAGTCTGGTTGAGGAAAGGAAGTTAGTGGACCACCAATAAGAAAGTGGCCTGGAGTAAGGTAATTGAATTCTTCATGAGAGTCAGGTAAGGATGTAAGAGGTCGAAAGTTTAAGCAAGCTTCGATTTGGCACAAAAGAGTTGACAGCTCTTCGTATGTCAGTACAGCATTCTTGGCGACTCTACCAAGATGGTATTTCATGGATTTTATGGCGCTTTCCGAGACACCACCAATGATGGGCTACGTGGAGGTGAGTTTTTTCACTGAAAGTTTTCTTGTGCTGCATACCTTTGAATGTCTTCACTGAATCCTTGCGATTGAAGCTTCTGAAGTTCGTTCTTCGCTCATTGAAATGTTGTAGCATTATCGCTGATAAAGGTGGAACACTTGCCTCGCCCTGCTGTAACGCGTCGCATTTCTTTGTGATTTTACTCCTGATTGACCCTACTTTGATGACGTATGGTCCGGCATAGTCTATGCCCACATGATTAAATGCCTTGCTAGGTGTAACTCTGTTGGATGGGAACTGTCCCATTAGCTGATGTGCTGCGGATGCCTTCAAACGATAACAAGTTAAACACTGATGAATGATTTGCTTAATAACTTGTCGTATTGTAGGCATCCAGTACCTTTCTCGAATGGATGAGATTAACAATTGAGGTGCTGCGTGCATCAATCGTTCATGCTCCGATGCAATTAGTAGACGGGCGAAGTGACTCTTGTGACGATTTTCTTACGCGAACTTGAAAATTCAAGTACAATGCTAAAATACGCGTCGAATATCGTCACAATTCTCCTCATGCTTCCGGTACGCTTCGCGTCTGTGTTTTCTCTGCTATTTATTTGTTCGACCGCTAGAGGTCACCAGCGACGTTCCTCCGCTTCTCTAACACTGTCTACAGGAAAACCAGTCCCGTTTCAGCTCGCGGGTCGCGAGAAAACCCTTGGAGTTGGACTCGTGGAAAAAGGAGAGAGATTGCGACTCGCAGAACTCAGTTCTTCTCTCGTTCCATGCCATGATTTGTAGCGAGGCACAATTAAGTTCTTCGAACAATACGGGGAAATGACGCTCTGATTTTTGCATACTGGTAGTTCGTCGGCAAAGGAGCTGGGAATTTTGCAAGGCGAGTTTCGGTAATTACGGCGATAAAAAATTGGAGGGTAGTCAACGACGGACCATTTTGACCGGACTTAACCTTCTTTGATGTATTTGGTGGAGACAAGAACCACGAAGGAAGGAAGGAATTTGTTGCCATGAAGGAAGTTACGAGGAAATAGAGGACGATACCATTCCGGGAGAGATTGATGGCCGATTTGGATGACGTACTTTCCATTGTTCTAGATCCCGAGGAATTGCCCTGTTAATCCGACGGAGTCATTGGTTCGGTGGACTGAGGTATGTACATTACGATCCATTTGATAAGTGAACAGTGAACGTGTGTTTTCGGACTAGAATGTTATTTTTTTCTTCTCCCCGTTCTTCTTTTTTCTCCGTCTCCCATTTTTGCGTCGTTGCACGATAAATTGGTTTCAAGAGTTTAATGAGTAACGTCCGAACGACGCATCGCCCGTAATAGAACTAGTTGATTAGTGATGGATGATTTTTACGCGGCCAAGCTATGATTGACACATCAGAAAATACTACACAAGAAAAGGGAACGAACGATTTTTGATCACGCAACCCCCCCCCCTCCTTTTTTTGCAAATTAAAGAAATAAAAAAAAGAGAGAGAGAATTTTGTATAACGCGTCAGAAAGTACCAAGAGCACCAACGTAATCAATTTCTTAATTGGGTGGTTTTTTCTATTGGACAAAGAAAGGATATAAATGGAAGGGTTGACCGAAAAATAATGTAACTGAAAATTGACCTTGCATATTTTCACTCAATTGGTTTGAATTGCGTAATTGTACTGTTATTTGGAATGTTTAATTCATCTATTCGCCATGTTCTTGGTCTGTAAACCAAATTGTTGATGAACTTGAGTTTATTGTAGTTGTGACTTGAAGGGAACAATTGTTATAAATTATTCATGTATGTGTTGCTCTTGAAGGATGCCTACCATTCGACGTTGTTGGGTTTGGCATAATAAATGTGGACTAATGTCACAAGGAATTGAATACAGTGTATGTAATTATCCCTCGTGAATAAGACTAGAGTGTTAATTCAATTTTGATTCAACGAGACGGTAATTGTGTTCGGACGGACGATGGCATCGATTGTAAATTGATAAAAGAGTTCGTTTTACCTTCTGTGTCTAGTCGAGTTGGTTCTCATTTTGAGACTGAGGCGACGGTTCAAAAAAAAACTGTCATTAACCTCCACAATCCCTGACTTTGGTGACTGATTGGTTGTTCCACTCTTTTTTTTTTCTATAAAAATCGTGCTAGTACAAAAAATCCACGGACCTCACGCTATCCCTTTTAATAACAAAATCTTGACTATTTATTAAGCACGCAACCATCACGTTACAAAGTTTTTGGTAGCAGATCTGGTTCTGCATACATACGTTTCTCCGTTTTACGTGTTAAAAGTAAGAATAGTTTGGATTCACCCCCCTTTTTTTAACAAATTTTTTCCCCCCCACCCCCCCCATCTAGAAATTTTTTCTCCCTTTTCCCTTTTCCAGGACTTCGGGTCTTGTCATATTTGAGAGTGCTAGTTAGTTTCACAAAACGTCTGCAGTTGATTATATATATCTATATATTTTTCATTATTTATATTTCCTTATGTTGCAGTCCCGTATTGGTACCACGTATGTGATAGTACCCGTTACCTTTTTGTTTTGTTTATTTGCTCTTTTGAATTTGAAAAAAACTTCTCGAGAGGTTTTCATAATGTCAACCCCTCTACAGGGTCATTTGTACAGCTCGTCGACCTTCCCCTTTCCGCCTGTGAATATACAACCTTCCCCCTTTCAGCAGACCCCGCACCTTCATACACCCAGAGAACTTTTCTTACCCCCCGACTACTCACATGTTACAAACCACATTAGATATTCCGCAGCAATAGAACTTTTACAAGTTTTACCGCATACTGATGGTTCAGACCCAGACCAATTGTTTCATTTTTTATTAACTATATATAAAACCTTCAAACTTAATCTTTTGGATTTAGAATCCTTATTGTTAATGGCATTTTCATCCACTATGGGACAACTTCGGGAGGTTTGGTACAATGCTCTTATTGAGAAATTTCCATGGCCAACGTTCATACGAGTTATTTGGTATCGTTTGGTTCCCTTTTCCAAATTGCAGATATTACTGAACAAATATCTAACGCGTCCTCAGAAAACCGATGAATTCCTTTCCAGCTATTTGCATGAAATTCTCGACGCCTTTCATATATTACCCATTGATTGGTCCGAATCAAGTCTTTTAGAATCGGTCTTCCTGAATTTACAGGATGCCACCCGTTTACTTCTAATGGGTTTTAATCGGCCCACTTCTATAGTCAATTTTATAAATTTATCTAGAGAAATATGGCCCATGGAATTACGTCGCGTAGAGCAACAGGCGGAAGAATGCACCTCACACTCGGGTGCTCCACCACCAACCCCGTTACTTGTCCCTGTAGAACACCCACTACCGACTAGATCTGCATTTCCTTCCTCTACCCCCCCTTTGGCAACCTTTGCTACGTCAGACGATCTTCCTTCCAATGCGTATCCACAGACTAGTGTTCATTTATCGAATTCCTTGTTTTCACATTTGGGTACTCAACAAGTTTCGGTACCAGCGGTTACCACCTTAACGCATATTGAACACCCTTTGACTATTATTGAGACAGCGGTGCCGATTATCAATGCCACCTTGAATTCTATACCGAGTCGTATTCTTCTCGATTCGGGAAGTTCCGTATCCTTGATTGCAAGGGGATTTTTGGCCAGCTTACGCCCCAGACCCACCGTCCGTAACGACACTATTCGTACGTTACAAACGGTCAATAGTCAGGCCATACGCCTGGACACAACTGTTGTATTGACTTTGAAGCTACAGGGTTTGTCTTGGAAATGGAATTTTTGGATCTCAGAAAATTTACCCTTCCCTGTTATCCTTGGTTCCGATTTTTTTTCCCATACTAAGGGTACTATTTCCTTTGAACATTTACTTGTTTCTTTTCCCTATTCCTCTGATCCTATTCCTTTTGCCTCGACCGTACCTCCTACAACGCTACAACAGGCACGGTCTCCGGAAGTCGACGGCCCTCCTCATTTGATTGAGGTTCCCTCTAACATAATAAGTTTATTACATGAATATGATGATGTGGTCACAGAACGTGTTGGCAGTTGTACACTGGAACCAGTGTCTATTCCTTTAATCACTAATGTCCCCTTTCGTTCAAAGCCCTTTCAGTTAAATCCTACACAAACGGCCATTCTACGTCAACAAATCCAGGAATTGATGGATCAGAACATCATAGAGGCATGCGCCTCTCCTTACGCATCCCCTTGTTTCCTTGTTGACAAAAAGGATGGTGGACATCGCCTGGTATGTAGTTATAAGCATCTAAATAGACTCATCGCCTATGACAACTTTCCCCAAAGCCGTATTGATTTGATATTTCAACATTTACAATCGGCTCGGGTATTTTCTTGCTTGGACCTCTGTCAAAGTTTCCATCAGATACGGTTAGATGAGCCTAGTAAAGACTTAACGGCGTTCGTCACCTCTTTCGGTCAATACCGGTATACCAGGGTTCCCTTTGGTATCAATCTGGGTACTCAACTTTTGACACGTGCCTTAGATAAAATTTTGGGTCCATTTAAATTTAAATTCCTCGTCACATATGCCGATGATGTCTTGATCTTTAGTCCGGATGAGGAAACTCACTTGCAACATCTTCAATTGGTTCTTCAGGCTTTCCGAGAAGCTGGGTTAACCGTCAATCCCACTAAGTCCAAATGGATGCAAAGGGAAGTCAAATACTTGGGATACATTTTACGTGAGGGACAGCTTGTCTTAGACCCCGACCGCATTTCGGCGATTCAGGATATACCTCCCCCTAGGAACCTTAAAGCTGTTCAGCGTGTTCTGGGATTATTAAGGTACTATTCCCGCTTCATTCCATCATATTCGGAGTTGACTTCTTTTCTTACAGATAAAAAGAAAAAGGGCATAGCCTTCGTATGGTCAGAGAGTAATGTCAGTCTTTTGGTGGTCATCCTGTGTTCAAGATATTAAAGCATATGTCAAGTCTTGTGATACTTGCCAAAAGGCCAAATTGGCCATACGAAAGCCTCCGGGGTTCTTGTCATCTGAAATCATAAAACATCCTTGGCGACGCTTATATATAGATCTTGTTGGTCCTCTTGTGCGTTCGTCAAAGGGTCATTCGTATATTCTAGTAGTGGTGGATGCCTTTTCAAAATGGGTTTCTCTTTATCCTCTTCGAGGACCCACATCAAATCAGATAGTGGAAAAGCTTCGATCTTTATTCCTTGTGTTTGGGGCTCCTTGTGAACTGGTGTCAGATAATGCTTCATATTTTCGATCCCGTCACTTTAATTCTTTTTTGTTTGAATCTCGGGTGAAACATATTTATACTAGCTCATATTACCCTAACCCTTCATTGGCAGAAAGATTTATTCGCAATCTCAAGGCATCCTTGATAGCGTACCATTCAGATGACCATACAAAATGGGACGTCCATTTACATGCTATTTCCTTTGCGTTTAATACCGCAGTACAGGAGAGCATTCAAACTACTCCTTCACAAATAATGTTCGGACGAGACATTGATGGCCCCATGAATTTTTTTTGGGAATTCACATCTGATTCCGACTTGGTCGGCCCTCCTTCGGCCGATCGTGCAAAATGCTGGGCTCAAGCCTTTCATCACCTACAAAAGGCGTGGGCTACACGGCGGGATCGTTATGACCCTAAAAGGCAGCCTTCTTTATTTAAAGTAGGAGATATGGTTCTATATAAAACCTACCCTCAGAGTAAGGCCTTCCAGAACATTACCGCCAAACTCCAACAACGATGGGCTGGTCCTGCCAAAGTGTTTAAGCTCTTAGGTCCAGTAACGGCTCTCTTAGTCGATCCCGAAACTGAGGTTTTTCTTCGCAAAGTTCATATATCACATCTTAAACCTTATTATGTTCGGGATGATCCTCCTCCTGATATTGACTTGTCCGATACACAACTAGCTTCTGTCTTGCATCCTATGGAAGGAAGGAATTTCAATCGTCCCTTGCGTCAATCTCAATCTTTATATTGCAATTTTTGCCACCGAAGTGGACATTCCACGTTTCACTGCCGCCGTCGTCCCTCTCAGCATGATTACAATTCTCGTAATCCGACTGTTCCAAGGTAATTGAGGCATTACCCTCACATGTATGGTAGGGTAGTAAAGTGTTTATGTATTTTGAAATGTTAAGGTTTTCTTTTTAGGAATTTGTACTATTTATATCCTTGCTTATTTACCTGTGTTTATGTATTGTTTTGAATTCTTACTGGGGTATCCTATAAATATTTATTTATTAAGCACGCAACCATCACGTTACACTCTTTGGATGCAAAATGAATTGATGCTTGCTGCTGAATTCCAAGTTGCTATTTTCTAGCCTACCTCCAACACGAGGAATTCTTTGATTATCCAGAAAGGGGTGTAAGTCCTTGAGGATACTTTTGTTGGATACTTGCCCTTTGGCAGTGAGATCATTTATCTCTTGATGAAAGAACGAAATTTGTGTCATAACGACGCACGTTTGAGTGGCATCTTCAATGTCAATTTAAGTAAGTGGATCGCATTGTTTGTTACTTGCATTTTTACAACTGCGAATGAATCTTTTACAGAGCGCTACAATCCTTAACAATTTGAAAAATGTAGAAAAAATGTTTATTATTGCCTCTGATTGCAGATGAGACACAAGTGTGGTTACAGGAAGCTTTCGTTGTTCAGGAACATCTTTTGTGACGTGTAGCAGTGTTCACGTTACAAGGATGTATATAAACTTAATATTTTCCTTTGTTTGGTATTTATAATTTTTGGGTGTTAATGGTTAATTACCAAGAAAAGTGGAACCCACCTCGTATATAGAGTATACATCCACATGTTAAATATAAGTTCAAAGAGTTTGTTTCTTTCTGCCAGCAAGCTGATCTGGAGTTTCTTTATCGGTGACAACAATGCGAGAAAACAATCGCTATTGTGTAGAAGCCAGGCAGACTCAACTTTATGTAAACGTTGAAACCGGGAAAAAGACGAAAGATTAAGCTGTCTTTCCCACGCTATATCTGTCGTGTCCCTTGGCGGACAATAATTTAACTAATATCATATTAATCCCTGATTCTTTTACTGCAAGACGGTGTAATCAGAATTTAGTTACGTTAAGGTAAACGAAAGTTATGCCCGCGCAAGACAAAACCTGTATTTAAAAGAAAATTTTGCTTAACATTTTAACGTTGTAAACTTTCTTTCTTTTCTTTGTTGTCTTTTCGCGTGGCCGTTGCAGGGAGAGAGGGGAGTTGGAAGAAGCCTTACTCCCTAGTCAAATTAAATGCTGAGTGTAACAATTAAAATTATATTGCATGTTTAATATCCACAAAAGGGTAAAAATAATAATTTCTGTATATAGCTAATTATGTTCCTCTTTGATATTTTATTAATATGTATTTTATTGTAATGTAAAATTGAGGTAAAGATAAAAGTTGGTAAATCCTTCACGGCACCGAGAAATCCTATATAAGCAACAAAGCTCGGCGACCGCATCAACACGACCGCTGACAAATTGGCAGCAGTACAAAACAACTCTTCACGAAGCAATCCAGCTGCCTCTCCACGTTGCAACCCCGGAAGATATCGACACGGCCGTTGAGGAAATTGGTGCCAAGATGACTTCAGCAATTCGAAACAGTACCACCAAACAAAACCGTCAAGAGCAACCAAACACAACGGACCTCAAGCTACACATCCTGTTGCACCTAAAGCGATGGATCAGACGCAAATATCAACAGACACGACATCCACAATACAGGCAGCTCCTCCAGAACTTGAAACGTCGAGTGAGAGGACACCTTCAAAGATCAAGGGAACACCTTTGGGACGAAAAACTGAAGAGCTCCGACAAGCCAAATAACGAATTCTGGAAGCTCGCAAGAAATTTCCGCGGACACACCGCCAGCTCAACGACGCCAGTCCTCCACGACCCACAGGGCAATCTTCTATTTCAACCACAAGAACAAGTTGACGCTATCGCTAACAACCTTGAAGAACAGTTTTCTCCCAATACAGAACCATGCGACGAGGAACAAATAGCAACGGTGGACAACTTCCTGGACACATTCAGAGAGCAGCCGCATGCAGACATACCACACCTAATTACTCCCCGAGCGATTCACACAGTCATACGACGGCTGCCAAACAATAAAGCGTCAGGCCCGGACAAAATACCGACAGAAGCCTTGAAGCAAGCCCCAAGGAAACTCCTGATTGTCCTAACCCAAATATATAACGCCATTCTTCTCACTGGCTACTACCCGAGAGCTTGGAAAACCGCCCGAGTATGTTCAATCCTGAAGAAGGGGAAAAGCCCGCTACACCCACAGAACTATCGGCCAATAAGCTTACTGTCTCACGTCAGCAAGGTCTTCGAGCGCCTCCTCCTGTACCGATTACAAGACCACGTACAACACTTTGATCTACTCCCAGACCACCAATTTGGATTCAGGCAACACCACAGCACGACCACCCAGCTGGTGAGGGTGGTCGACCATCTCTCGGTACGCTTCAACTGGAAACACCACATACTAGCTATACTCCTCGACATACAGAAGGCCTTCGACAAAGTTTGGCTCGAAGGACTCATATACAAGCTACACAGACTTGGAATACCTGACTGTTACGTACGCTTGCTGGACAGTTACCTACATCAACGCACCTTCTTCGCAGTGTTTCAAGGAGCCATCTCCACCATTCGAACAACCACGGCTGGAGTACACCAAGGATCCTCCCTCTCCCCGCTGCTGTACGCCCTGTTTACAGCGGATGTACCAACAACCTTTGGTTGCCTCCCAGCCACTTTCGCAGACGACACCGCATACTTTGCGGCAGCCAAGGATATTCGTGTTTCCTACATCAGAATGCAAGAACAACTGCAACAATACGATCACTGGGCAAAACAATGGAGAGTGCGAGTGAATCTCGACAAGAGCACCGCCATCGTGTTCTCTCGTAGACGCCGTCCGCGCGAATACCATCTCAGACTACAAGGACAACCTGTTCCCCACAAACAAACCACAACATATCTCGGCATGCTACTACACAGAGGGCTCTATCTCAGAGACCACGTATCCAAAATCGTCAACCAAGGAAACAAACGCGTGGGAGCACTTTACCCGATGCTACGATCGCCAGGACTGCGGCTGGAAACCAGACTTCAACTGTACAAGGCAATCATCCGACCAGCTCTGCTCTACGCCTGCCCTGCCTGGCAACACCTACCCAAGACGACCCTCCGCAGACTCCAAGTCATACAGAACAGGGTCCTACGTATCATCAGCGGACACGGACGGTATACAACAAACGTCCAACTCCACGAAGACCTCGACATTCCACCCTTAGATGACGTGATCCAGCGGACAACCGCCACGTTCTGGGCCAAACTCCAGGAAAACCCAAATCCAACGGCACGAGCCATTGGTACCGCCAACCCACACAGACACACTCATCGTCTACCAAGACCCTGAGCCGACCAGCCACGACAAGTGAAAAGTGACCACAGCCTAACCGCCACTGCCACCCTCACTTTCCCACCCCAAGCGACAGCTGCAGGAGTGGAATTCAACACCGAAAACATCGCACGCCATTTCAAAAACAATTCAAAGAGGAGGCAAGGTGTCCACAGACGCTGGTACTCCACATCATATTGCGCAAAGCAAGCCAAGACTCGTAACTGGTAACTGGTAACTGGTAACTGGTAACTGGCCCGTGGCCTTTTGTATTCGAACTCCAGATAAATACGGAACTCGTATTACCGTCTTTTCTTTTCACACCCGTATTTCTGCGCTTACTTCCACGTCGCTACTAGGAATTAGTTTATTCTGGATTATCGTTAGGACAATTACTTAGCTCTTCTGGTCAGAAGGCTTATGTTCTCTCGGTTCTATGCTCCTGGTCAGGAGATATAATTGAGAGGATTGTGATTGTCGTAGGATACACCAGAATTCGGGATCGGTCGATAGACTGTTAGTAGTCAACGTTTGTGTCCCTGGTCAGGGAACACCTTTTCTTATTCTGTGGTCACGGATTAATTTTGAGTTCTCTGGTCAGAGGCTGAAAAGAGAAAAGGAAGTTGGGTACTTAACTGAATATCGACAGAACCTAGTGGGAAAAAGGATTGTCGATTACTTATAGAATCTTGGTCAAGATCTATAAGTACATTGAGAACCTTTGACCTAGAATTACGAGGGACCTTACATCGAGGATTGAAGAAGCCGGAATAACCCGAACCTTGAGCCGAGGAGACCCAAGCCCCGAAGCGATACTGAGTGTGAAGCCGAGGCTCAATACACCCATCGAACCAAGTACGATCCAGGGCGGATCCTTACAAGTGGCGCTGCAACGTTGGGGCTCGAAGTATATATCCGGTGGTTGTTCAGAAATTACGAAACATCGAGATGGCAACAAGAAAGTTTAAACGCAATTCATTGCCGACGATTGTAGAGGAACATGGGATTTTGCACTTTGTTTGTTGCTCCGATCAAGATGAAGATAAAGGGGCATTTAGATGCATTTCCTGCAGCCAGTGGAGGCATTTCGTTTGCGAATTTGAGGCTGAAACCGTGGAAGGGCAAAATTTAGATGCCATCCGGTGTAAAGGTTGCCAGGGCGATGACGATGAGAATAAG
This sequence comes from Lepisma saccharinum, assembly GCF_977018435.1. Classification (NCBI taxonomy): domain Eukaryota; kingdom Metazoa; phylum Arthropoda; class Insecta; order Zygentoma; family Lepismatidae; genus Lepisma; species Lepisma saccharinum. Next base: position 86,525,289 of record NC_139232.1, on the reverse strand, counting down.
GAACCTGCTATTGAACTTCCTCCGTGGTTGACAGTTTGGTCCGAAATGGAAGAAAAGAAAAGAAAGAAAGAGAAAGCAGAAGAGAAAGCAGAAGAAGAAAGGAAACGTCAAATAGAAAAGGCTGCAGAGGTAAAAGCTCGGAAGGCGGAAGAGAAAGCAAAAAAAATCGCTGAAGAGAACAGGTGGCAACAGTTCTGGAGTATGTTAAGAGAAGAGAAAGCCGAAGAAGAAAGAGAACGACAAGAAGAGAAAGCAGAAGAAGAAAGAAAGCGACAAGAAGAGAAAGCAGAAGAAGAAAGAAAACGACAAGAAGAGAAAGCCGAAGAAGAAAGAAAGCGACAAGAAGAAAAAGCAGAAGAAGAAAAAACGACAAGAAGAGAAAGCCGAAGAAGAAAGAAAGCGACAAGAAGAGAAGGCAGAAGAAGAAAGAAAACGACAAGAAGAGAAAGCAGAAGAAGAAAGAAAACGACAAGAAGAGAAAGCAGAAGAAGAAAGAAAGCGACAAGAAGAGAAAGCCGAAGAAGAAAGAAAGCGACAAGAAGAGAAAGCCGAAGAAGAAAGAAAGCGACAAGAAGAGAAAGCAGAAGAAGAAAGACAGCGACATGCTGATAGATCGGAAAATGAAGAACGGTGGAAACAGCTGTATGAAACTCTAAGCAGGGAACAGTCCCAAAATAATGAGAAATGGGAAGTACTGCACACAACGCTTACAGTTGAGCGAGAGCGTGAAATGGAAGGAATTACTCGTTCCATGGACACTCTGGGAGTGAGTGTAACCGAGATTAAGGAACAGATGACTGCTTATCTAGGGAAAAATGAGGAAGTGAGTTCTAAGGTTGCTGAGTGCTTCGAGAGGTTAGAGAATTTTGCTGAAGAAGTACGTCAAGGAGAAAGTAAGGCTTCCTTTTTTGTGAAGAGATAAATACTAGTATTTCCAGCTTCCGAGAAGAAGTTACCCACAATATAACCAGCGTTCGTGAAGATGTGGACAACATTGCAAAGAATAACACTTGTGTGGCCACCGAGTTACGTCAGCTGAAATTAAACGTGGAACAAAACATAAGCTCCCTGAGAGACAGGCTTCAAGGACTTCACGTAGATTCATCTCAACAGGAAACCGCTGTTAAGTCACCTTATCGCTTTGATAACCATCAGTCAGCTGGAGAGACGTTAGATTACGTTGAGTGTGAGGGTGCACGTGGACCTCCGAATAAGAGAAAGATCTCAAGGAAGAATAATGGTAGGCCCACAGTGGAAGATCAAATTGTTCGAGGTATGGAAGAAAGAATTAATCACAGTAAAGTTGTGACCTCCATTGGAAACTCTGATGCTGGAAGGTTTGGAAAAACCTCGAAGACAGAAAAAAATCGGAAGAGACCTTCTTGTGATTCATCTTCGGAGGACGAAAGACCACCGGGAAGGATTCGTCGAAAGAGGCGGAAACCTGGAAGGAATTCAACTCCATCTTCAGATTCGGAATTAGATAAAAAAATCGGAGGACGATATGTCAAATTACCTCGAATATCTGACTTAAATCAACTCCCCAAGTTCAGTGGTAACATTGAAGCTCAAAGTGCACAGAAGTACTTGAAGGAACTAAATGTTAACTTTGAGCTTATGCAAGTTCCAGAGAAATATCGTCTCCAGTTACTATCCAGATTGTTTACCGGACAAGCCGAGCATTGGTTCCAGGCCCATTACGAAGAGTTTAGGGACTACAATGGATTTTGTAAAAAGTTCACTGCTACATTTGCTTCAGAGGAAGCAAAGCAAAGACAATTGGACGTCTTGAGAAATAGAAAGTACACTAAAGGCTCCAATCAAACCATGGAAGAGTATGCGTGGGGAATCTATGCTGGGTTTAAGAATCTTTCTCCAGTACTCATAGAAAGTGAGGTCTTGAATTTGATAACTAAACAGATGTCTTATAAAGTCAGACAACTTTGCCTCGTTAACCCACCGAAGACAATGGAAGAGTTAGCAGCGTTCCTGAAAAGATATGAAGTGAATGAGGAGGCCGAAAGCTGGAGAACAGATTGGTTCAAGAGAAATGAAGCTGGGAACAGTAATAATGGAAGGTTTAGAAATCAGCAACCAATACAGAGAAATGCAGCAGTGCGACAAGTCGTCCGAGAAAACCACGTACCTGCGGGAAGAAATATTAACAACAACGTCCGTAACCATGAAGAACCAAGGACAGGTAATAATGGTTACCGTCAAACTAGGGAGTTTAGAGGAAGGACGTGGTATAGAAGTCGACCTAATAGACAAGAACCCAGATCTGATCCCGAGACGAGAGCACCAGAAGGAGGTTACGTCGAGAGAAGAAGAAACTCAGCATCTCCTCCTTGAAGAAGAGAGTACAATTCTCCTAACCGGCAATTCATGACTTCAGGATCTCAGACATATGAATCAGAGTTACCGAGGACCTTCGAGCAACAACAAGCTGTTGATCAGACTCGTCAGTTCTATTGGAGCGCCCCAGTGGTTCCCTCTAACCAAGGTTTAAATGGGAATCTTGCTTAAGTTCCGTTCCGCTTGGGCAAGGAAGTAGTAAGGAACGAATAATATCCAATGGCGAAACTTTTAACAGGGCTTACGAAATCCATTACAGCTACTCCTTAACCAAAGTAGAAGAGAAAGCTGTAGAAGAAGGGATTAAGAGGTCTGTTGAATTAACTACTTTCCATAGTACGCCCAAAGTTGAAGCTCAAGTTGCAGACATTCCTGTCGTTTGCTTACTCGACACTGGGAGCGAGGCTTCGTTGTTAAATTTCGACATTTGGATGGAACTACTTGAGAAATACAGGGGAATGAAACTACAGAAGGATCCAGAAATTCGAATAGTTGGAGTAACCGGTTCGAATCGGATAAGGATTTGTGGGAGAAGGAATATTAGCATTAAATTTGGAGACCAAGAATTGAACACTGAAGTATTTGTGATAAAGAAGTTAGGTGTTGATGTTTTACTGGGCATGCCGTTTCTTAAGCCCTATGGAGCCAATATCTGTTTGTTGGAGAACGAGTTGACACTGCAAAGTAGCTGCACCCCGCTCACTGTTAATATAGATTACGACGGAGGCAAGGAAGCCAGAGTAAACGTCGCTGTGTTGGATAAGTGGAGTGCCAGTGAAGATAAAATTAGGGAAAAGGTTGAAGAAAGTCAGTTCTTGTCCAAGAGTGAACAGAATAGTTTGTTCCATTTGCTTATGAAATATCACCATGTATTTTCAGAAAGACCTGGCTGTGCTAGAGACGTTCAGTGTGAGATATGGTTGAAGGATTTAGAGCCAGTGTTTAGGAAGCCTTATCCGATCCCTGTTGCCAAGCGTGAAGCTTTAGAAAAGGAACTAAATCTATGGAAGGAATGGGGAGTCATTCAACCTTCGAATTCTGCCTATTTGAATCCTTTGATAGTAGTGGATAAGCCTCAAGGACAAATACACCCGTGCATTGATTTTCGCCAGCTCAACAACAAAATGATAGTTCCAAGAAGCTCCGTCGAACCCATCCATGAGTCTTTGCAACGTTTCCGAGGATCCAGGTACTTTTCCAGCTTGGATCTCGCGTCTGGCTACCTTCAAGTAAAAATACACCCTGGCCACAGAAAATACACCGCTTTTTCTTATCGAGGTCGCTTATATGAATTTACTCGGATGCCTTTTGGACTTTCGAATGCGGTCAGCACTTTTGTCTCAGTCATGCACAAATATTTTGGTCCAGAGAGTGAGGAGTATCTTACCGTGTATCTGGATGATTTACTTGTTCACTCCAAGACGCTTCTAGAGCATTTACAGCATTTACAATTGGTCATAGAACGATTGAGAGAATGTGGGATGACCATTAAATTAAGGAAATGTGAATTTGTCAAAAAGGAGATTCGCTTTTTAGGACATATAGTATCAGGAGAAGAAGTAAAACCTGACCCTGCTGGTAATGAAGCCATTTTGAGATTTCCTCGGCCAACCTGTAGGAAAGACCTTCGGAAGTTCTTAGGTCTTGCTAATTGGAGAAGAAAATTTTACCCTGGATTAGCACAGGATGTAGAACCCTTAAGTCACCTCCTAAGGAAGGATGTTAAGTGGAGCTGGGGTGAAGAGGAAGAACAGGCGTTCCAGAAAATTAAGATTACGTTAGTTACTACTGGTGCATTGTCTCAGCCAGACTTTAATTTAAGCTTTTGTCTACAGTGCGACGCCTCTGCTAAAGGGCTAGGCTGCATATTGTTCCAAGAACCAGAGGGTGGCGAGAAAATTGTAAATGTTATCCAATATCCAAGTCGAAAACTGAGGAACAATGAGAGACATTATTCCATCCATGAACTGGAGTGTCTGAGTATCATTTTTGGTGTGGAGAAATTTTCTGTTTATCTAAAAGGCCAATCATTTAAAATATACTCGGACCACAAGGGACTCGTCTGGTTAAAAAACTCTCAGGATCTTAATAGCAGGTTAACTAGATGGGCTTTGAAACTACAGGCTTACCAATTCCAGATTATTTACGTCAGAGGAAAGGATAATGAGATAGCTGACACTCTTTCCCGGTATCCTGTGTCCGATTCACCAGAAGGAGATATTCCGAAGACACTTTTTAAGGTGAACTATATTTGGCAAGAACGGGAAGAAACTGAGGAACTGGAAAAGTGGATTGAAGCTCAGAGGGAGGACTTGTTTTGTCAAAGCATCTTGAGCATCTTGGAAGCTCCAGAAGAGACTGATACCATTACTCAAGGTAGAACTAGGAAGAATTATTGTCTACATGGAGGTTTATTGTTCAGAAGAGTTCAGGGTGAATCCATTATTTGGAAGCTTTGTGTGCCGGCAATATTTGTTTCCCAGATACTTAGAGAAAATCACGATAACCTAGGACACTTTGGCATTACAAAAACCAAAGCTAAAATAAAATATAGATATTTTTGGCCCAAACTATCCGGAGATGTTATTCGGTATGTTAAGGACTGTGAGATGTGTGCCAAGACAAAAATGGATAAGATAGGAATCCTGAGAGAGAAGCTTCACATTTCACCCAAGGACCCTCATGAGATGCTGTCTATTGATATTATAGGCCAGCTACCAACTTCCCATGGGTTCTCCTACATTTTTACCGCCGTTGACATTGGCACGAAATTCGTTTCGGCCTATCCTCTGAGGAGAGCTACATCTCAGGAGATCGTGAACTTATTGGAGAAGACGTATTTTGCTCACTATCCTCGAGTAAAAGTCATCCTCTCAGACCGAGGTACCCAGTTCACTTCGACAACCTGGAGCGAGTATATGAGAAGGACGGGCATTACTCATGTCTGCACTACAGCCTATCATCCCAGCAGTAATGTGGTAGAGAGAATTAACCAAGAAGTCGTCCGTCTTTTGCGGCTGTTTTGCTACAGAGAGCATACTCGTTGGGCCACCTTCATCAATGATGTGGTTTGGTTATTGAACAATTCCGTCTCCTCTGTTACGGGATATGCTCCTTCTGAACTTTTCTTCAATAGAGCCATCCCGGAGGAAACTCATGAAAGGTTTTATTGGCCTGTACCACAGGATGAGAAGACGACTTGGGCCTTTAAATTATATCAAGCTCAAGGGAGAGAAAAAGCCCAACAGAAGAAGAGAAGAGTGAAGAATCAAGGACAAGCATTGATCTTGAAGGAAGGAGATCTGGTCCTAGTGAAGAACCGTAAGCTGAGTTCCAGTCGTCTCCAAACCATCTCCAAACTCTTCGAGGTGTACGTCGGTCCATACATCGCTACCCAGATGAGGGACAACTCCGCACTTCTCCTGCAGCCGTCTACAAAGGAGCCTATAGATCGGGTTAACTACCAGAACCTAAAGAAGTTCACCTGCTCCCAGGAACGACGGAGAGAAATACTCGGAGAAAGCCAGATTTCTTGTGACTAGTGTGGAACGTCAAGAGTTGTCAGTGAATTGTTTATGAACATTAAGTGAAGTTTTGAAAATTTTCACAATTTTTCTATGAAAGAGAAAATTGTTCAAATTTTCTCGTAGGAAGCGGGGCAATTGTAACGTGTAGCAGTGTTCACGTTACAAGGATGTATATAAACTTAATATTTTCCTTTGTTTGGTATTTATAATTTTTGGGTGTTAATGGTTAATTACCAAGAAAAGTGGAACCCACCTCGTATATAGAGTATACATCCACATGTTAAATATAAGTTCAAAGAGTTTGTTTCTTTCTGCCAGCAAGCTGAGCTGGAGTTTCTTTATCGGTGACAACAATGCGAGAAAACAATCGCTATTGTGTAGAAGCCAGGCAGACTCAACTTTATGTAAACGTTGAAACCGGGAAAAAGACGAAAGATTAAGCTGTCTTTCCCACGCTATATCTGTCGTGTCCTTTGGCGGACAATAATTTAACTAATATCATATTAATCCCTGATTCTTTTACTTCAAGACGGTGTAATCAGAATTTAGTTACGTTAAGGTAAACGAAAGTTATGCCCGCGCAAGACAAAACCTGTATTTAAAAGAAAATTTTGCTTAACATTTTAACGTTGTAAACTTTCTTTCTTTTCTTTGTTGTCTTTTCGCGTGGCCGTTGCAGGGAGAGAGGGGAGTTGGAAGAAGCCTTACTCCCTAGTCAAATTAAATGCTGAGTGTAACAATTAAAATTATATTGCATGTTTAATATCCACAAAAGGGTAAAAATAATAATTTCTGTATATAGCTAATTATGTTCCTCTTTGATATTTTATTAATATGTATTTTATTGTAATGTAAAATTGAGGTAAAGATAAAAGTTGGTAAATCCTTCACGGCACCGAGAAATCCTATATAAGCAACAAAGCTCGGTGGCCCGTGGCCTTTTGTATTCGAACTCCAGATAAATACGGAACTCGTATTACCGTCTTTTCTTTTCACACCCGTATTTCTGCGCTTACTTCCACGTCGCTACTAGGAATTAGTTTATTCTGGATTATCGTTAGGACAATTACTTAGCTCTTCTGGTCAGAAGGCTTATGTTCTCTCGGTTCTATGCTCCTGGTCAGGAGATATAATTGAGAGGATTGTGATTGTCGTAGGATACACCAGAATTCGGGATCGGTCGATAGACTGTTAGTAGTCAACGTTTGTGTCCCTGGTCAGGGAACACCTTTTCTTATTCTGTGGTCACGGATTAATTTTGAGTTCTCTGGTCAGAGGCTGAAAAGAGAAAAGGAAGTTGGGTACTTAACTGAATATCGACAGAACCTAGTGGGAAAAAGGATTGTCGATTACTTATAGAATCTTGGTCAAGATCTATAAGTACATTGAGAACTTTTGACCTAGAATTACGAGGGACCTTACATCGAGGATTGAAGAAGCCGGAATAACCCGAACCTTGAGCCGAGGAGACCCAAGCCCCGAAGCGATACTGAGTGTGAAGCCGAGGCTCAATACACCCATCGAACCAAGTACGATCCAGGGCGGATCCTTACACTTTGTTGTTAAGACTTGTGTCAGATGATGATGATTGCCAGCACGTTTCATTTTCTTGCAACCAAGCTGGACCATGAAACCATAGCGAATGATGACGAAGATCTTGAGGTTTAACTTCACGGGAGATTAAATCCGCTGGATTATCCTTGGACGAAACATGTCTCCATTGATAAGTTTGAGTAAATTCCTGAATTTGCGCTACTCTGTTGGATACAAAAGGCTTCCATCTGCTTGCTGGTGATCTGAGCCAGCCATGCCAGAAATATTTGTGAATCTGTCCACAAATAAACATTGTCAATATTAAGTCTCAAAATTGGCAGAGTCTTGTTGAGTAATTTGGCCAATAAGACTGAAGCGCACAGTTCCAATCTAGGAAGAGTGGTTTTCTTGATCGGGGCGACCTGTGATTTTGAGCTCAGTAAGTGCACTTCGGTGTAACCTTCTTCGTTTGCTGAACGTACATACAAGCAACTGCCATAATTTTTCTCCGATGCATCGGAAAAGCCATGGATTTGTATTCTTGACACAACCAGGTGTTAGGATAAAACGTGGTATTTCCATAGCTGCAAATGAAGATGAACCCATTCAACTTGCAGGTTTTCTGGAAGTGGATCATCCCAGTGTATGTTGTGAAGCCACAACTGTTGTAAAAAATACTTATACATTACAGTTACTGGTGAAAGTAGTAAAATTGGATCAACGATCTGGGCAATAACACTGGCTACTTGACGTTTGGTTGGTTTGTGTGACATCATGTTAACAGACTTGGCTCCAATGTTAATCATGAAAGTGTCTGCAGAGGGATTCCATGAAACTCCTAGAGTTTTAACACCCTCGGTATGAAAATGAATAAGATTTTGAGTCTCTCTCAGTGATTCTGGAATAGCGTTGAGTACTTCAGTGCTGTTGGAGCACCACTTTCGTAAGATGAATCCTCCTCTTTTCAGAAGTTCTGATAGATCTTGATAAAGTTGTAACGCACCTTGCACGCTAGTGCTTCCTCCAACGTAATCATCAACATAGAAATCACGCTGCAACACTTGAGATGCGTGTGGGAAGTTAACTGCTTCATCTTCGGCTAACTGCTTCAGACATCTGGTTGCTAAAAAGGCACTTGTTGTAAGCCCATACGAGACCGTATTCAATTGAAATACTGATATGAGTTCCTGAGGAGAGTTTCTCCACAGAATGCATTGCAGTGGCCTGTCCTCAGGATGTATGTGTATCATTCTATACATCTTTGTTACATCAGAAACCAATGCCACCTTGTGAGTTCGAAATCTCAGAAGAATGGAAAACAAATCTTCCTGTATGGTAGCTCCAACCATTTGTATGCTATTTATTGATTCACCGCTTGTTGATGGCGAACTCCCATCAAAGACAACACGTATTTTCGTTGTACTGGAATCCTTGAAAACACAATGATACGGAATGAAAAAATGTGTGCTGTCATTTGTTTGTACATCATTTAAATTTCCTATGGGTTCCATGTGTCCCAACTGGTAATATTCTTGCATAAATTCCGTATAATCAGCCTTTAATTGTGGTTGACGTTGAAGCCTCGTTTCTAACTGGTGAAATCGAGTTAATGCAGAGTGTGAGGAGTCACCTAACACTGAACGATCCTTACATAATGGCAGCCTGACCGTATAACGGCCACTTTCATCTCGTGTTACATTTCGCTGAAAATGTTGCTCGCAAGCAATTTCTTCTGGTGATCGCAGTTTCGTGTGGATCTCCTCTATGATCCAGAACTGTTGCAGTTGCGAGCTGAGAGAATCTTCCTTTCTCGTGAAAAATGACCTAGTAATACTGTTGCTAGAAGATGTTGCTGGAATCTTCCCTGCAATAATCCATCCAAATTCTGTGTCTTGCAGAATGGGGAAATTTCCTGGTCTTGTTCTCTTTTCAGGCTTCATGACGGTAAAGAAAACCTCTGCACCAAGCAGAATCTGTATTTTGCCCGGCGAACAAAAGTTTGGGTCTGCTAAACGAATATCTGTTGGAATGTTCCATTCAGATGCATCAACCTTTTCTGAAGGCATTAGTCCTGTGATGGTTGGCAACACTGAGCACGAAATACTTATCGTAAAACTGCTATTATTAGATCTCAGACGGATCTCTACTGAATGACTTGATTCAGCTGAAGAATTGTTGATTCCCTGAATGGGAACTCGATGCTTTACCTTTCGAAGACGATGACTTTGAACAACATCTTCAACAATGAAATTATTCTGACTCGCCGCGTCCAAGAGAGCACGACAATTGACCCAATTGCCCGCTATATCTTGTAATTGAACAATTGCTGTAGCATGTAACACCTGTGACGCGCTTTTCTGCTTAATTGAACAATAAGTAACGTGAGGTGCTTGATCTGAATGATGTGAAGAATTGCTTGTATTATTTACCATTGATGGGTTCACGTGACCCCCAGATGACATTTCACGCTGCTGGTTTACATTGAATTTACCTTCATCTACGTGAAGTAAAGTACTATGCTTCTGTTTACATCGTTTGCACGCTCCATATTTATTACACTGTGCCGAAACGTGATTGTTGCTGCTAAGACAGTTAAAACATACGCATTCTCACGTAAAAATTTATACGTCTGTGAAATAGAAGCTTTCTTAAAGGCTTCACACGAAAATAAGCGATGTTTGTTTGCTTTACAAAACATACACAATGAAGAATCTGTTGTAACATATGACTTCGAAGATTGTTGACATTTAGCACTACTGTTCGTGCATATTTGTAGATGATTTTGTTGCTACCTTGTTACCTTCACTCGTAACTGGATTAATCTTTTCAAGAGCCTGGCATCTGTGCTCTAGAAAACTAAAGATCTGATCTAAAGTGCTAAATTCAGTATCATTACTTTCTAGTTCAAATGCTCTTCTCGTTGCAGGATCGAGATTTGAAACAAGATGCTGAACTAAAATTATATCAGTTAACGACGTGTCGTCAGCTATCATTTTGAGCGCTGAAATAGAGCTAACTGCAGTGTTTGTAAATGCACGAAGCTCCTGACAATTCTCCTTTACAACTGGATTGATATGTAAAATATCATTTACATGTGATACTGCAATCAACCTTTTATTGTCGTATCGCTCATTGAGTTGCTCCCAAGCAATAGCGTAATTTGCTTCCGTCATTGGCTAATTTTGAATTAGATGTAAGGCCTCGCTTTTCAACGATACTCGCAAATACTGAAACTTCTGAACATTTGAAATATCTACATTGTTGTGTATCAGCGACACGAACGTGTCCTTGAAAGACACCCACTGCGTGTAATTACCGCTAAAATGTGGCAATGCAATTGCCGGCAGTTTCATTTGCGTATTTGAAGTTTTAGATACACATTTGTTTTCTACACATGTTGCTTTATCATGGTTGTCAATTAATGTTTGCATCTGTGACTTTAAATCGAAATACATTTCTTCGATTTCATTCCTTTCCGCGTCGTGCTCACCCTCGGTTGTTTCTGATTCTATTGTGTCGAGCACGCTTTCCAGTTTACTCCAGATAGCATTTACATGTTCCATGCGGGTTTTTATTTGTTGTATTTTAGCTGAGGATTCGTCGTAAGTACTGACATACGATTGAATGCGTATAAGTTTCCCTTTGTGGGGGCTTCTTTCTTTGTACAATGCTCTTACGTTTGCCATGCTTGGTGAGAAACGAAACTGAATGCAGAAATAAACACAATAATGCAAAAAGCTATGAAACAATGAAGAAAAAGGAATTCTATAGGAAACCAGACTTTTGTACTCACTGCTGCCGAAGCTAACACACTTCACGGCAAGTTGATTGTTGATTGTGTTTTTCTCCGCGAGCTCCATTGTTGATTCCGACGAAAATCGTAGTACGGAAGAAAAGTTCAAGGTCAGCTATTGCTTCATGCGTTCGCGAACTAGAGCTCCTGAAACAGCTGATTCCACCGTACCGTGACGATTGATGCTACTGTAATCGCAACCGCAACCAGATGTCGTATTAGTAACGTCGTCGCCGCCTTGTAATCAAGTGGTCCTGGGTTCGATATCCGGTGAAGGCACATGGCAGAATGGTTTGGATCCAACTTCAAACTGTAGGTCCAGTCCCGATTATCCTCCCTGTGTATAAAGTGGATTTAAGACATCAAATCAAATTTAAAAAGTTTGCCGGCCCCCGTGGCGGAGTGGTTAGCACATCGCGCTACGACGGCAGGGATCCCGGGTTCGAATCCCGGTCTGGGCATGGAAGTTTGGAAGTGTCCTTTCATCAATTTCATCATATCACTCGTCCCCATCTTAGCAAATTAGTCAAAAGTGTCACAAAAGGCGAAGTAACATAAAGCAAATCAATCAATAAATCAATCAATCAAATCAAAAGGTCAAACCTTATACCACGAAATGCAACATGACGTTGAGATAACCGTTCTTAGAACAGTAAACAGATTTTTAAAGTTCATTTTTATGCTCAGATGGGCTAAGTGGACTGAACCTGCTATCTGAAGATCAATCGTAACGAGAGTTCAACGTGCCAACACGGGAAATCGAACCCCTGACCCCGTGATTACAAGTTGTTTTTGGAATATGGAACAACTACATGGAACTTGAGCAGGGAAAGAGAGTTCCAAAATGTACAAGATGGAGAGAAAGGATTCACATAGTCTGCAGACACGAAGGGAGTAAGAATTATGGATCCCCATTTATGATACATTGTCAGTTAACGTGTCCAAATGAAATCAGTTCCTCCGCTCGCCAGATATCCTCTCCCGCACACAGATTCTTCCCCCATTCCCCAAGCTTTACGCCGTATCCCGCTCTATCCCATCCCGTTTGAAGCTGCCAACCAAGAACCCCAGCTCACATTTTTACGATTCAATTTCCTCGTAATGCCCTTCCGCTTTCTCTCTTTATTTCCGATTGTTCCATTGGGGCGCGGACGGGGGGGGGGGGGAGGGAGGGGCGCAAGGAGATGTAAGCGATGGCACGGAGTTGGTGTGTAGGAGAGAGAGAGAGAGAGGAAAATAAGGAAGACGCGAGAGTGCGAGAGGAAGATTGGAATCTCTTCAAGGGTAGAAACTCTCGGGGGTGGATAGTTTCCATCGCGTAGATGATGGACGTAAACCTACGAATGGATAAGAAAAGAGAAATGATAGGAAGAGCATCCGAAAAAGGGTGTGGAAAAAGAGAGAAATACGTAGTGAAAAATACATGGATTTTTTTTTTGCGGACAATTCTGTATTCTACACAGGAATTTGGAAACAAGTAGACTGATAATATATCCCGAGCAAGAAACTTCCTATGAACAATGTTGTCATCCACAAGATGATTGTCCTCTGATGGTAAAGATGGATTTCGTGAAAATCGGTGTTAAAACACAGTGAAATGTTATCATCACAAGAATCAATAACTGAATATCTCGAACTGACAACTGCAGTGATTGAATCAGGTCCACATACTACGTCATAGGTTTATGGCGGGAACATACGGAATTTGTTTAAAGGCTTACGAATTTTAGTATAATGTTAATTTCCAACGTGAGTTGGAAATACGAAATAAAATGTTATACGAATTTGAACTCTCAATGTAAACAGACAATATTCGTGTCCTGTATAACAATAAAAATAATACAGAATACGAAGCTAATTTTCTCTGACTAATCAGAACACACTTTTCTCCCGAGTGTACAATTAAAACTTATGTTACCAAAAAAATGTAAAATGACAGCTAATGCACCTATAATGTTACTCTATATTTCTTGGAATCTAAAGCTCACCTTTCTCCCCGGGTTTTAGATATTGAAATTTTAGATCCATCTTGGATTTGATGGCGTCATAGATCCGGGTATACACCGATGAGCCATCACATTATGACCACCCCGACCCGGGAACATTTCACTCACTTGGAGAGCGGAGAGTAACATGTGACAAGATGTGAACAAGCTATATATTGGGCAGGCCTACAGGCTCGCTATTAGTAGTGTCTCCGGCGTCAGAATGGGAAAAACGGCCGATCTCTCCCAGTTTGATAGAAGTCAGATTGTGATGGCATGGCACCTTGGTACCAGCATCTCTGAAACGGCAAGGCACCTTGGTACCAGCATCTCTGAACTGGCACGGCTTGTCCGTGAGGAGCTACGAATGAGTAGCGTAATCCAGTCATGGAAACCTACAACAAACGACTGGGGGTTCGTCGTGCTGACCATACGTCATCCCGTAACTGGTTGGATGATCTCCAACATCGGCAGGTGGGAGTGAGGCTGACATGCTGTAGGTAGGCCCTGTCCCTACTGTTGCGTCACGGGTTATTTATTTACATGTGTCTAAATATATCACGGTTTTAGTGTAATGTAGAATGGAGTGTTTGCTAACTTCAATACACCAGTTTCTTACTCGATGTTTTACCGAAATACCGATATTGATAAAACCACCCTTAACGAAATTTTCTTATGGTAGTATTGTTAACGGTAAATGTAACAAGAATGTAAATGTAATACCAGATGTCATTGTTCTAATAAAGTAGCGGTCTATGTGCTTTAAACCGAAAATATTTTTTTCGAAGCAATAATTAAAGGTTGTCTTACATTCGATGGCGTTTTGGATTCGAAGAAGCAAGCAGGTTATGGGATTCATACGCTATTTCGTGGATTAAATTTTTGAGTTTATTTTGAAACCTACTTTATATATAGAAAGGCTAATGGAGATTGGGCCTACAGTTTAAAGTGAGTTCCCAGAATCGAATCCTGGACCCCTTGTTTACTAAGCAAGGACGTTACCACTACCCCATTGGGGAGGCCCGTTTCCTGATGAAAGTACTATAAACAAAACGCAATACGTTTACGTGATTCGAACCCACGGCGCCATCCATTCTCAGCTAACACCGTGAAACAGACGAATGTTTTCCAAGCATTTGAACGATCCGGCAGCTACAGAGACTCAAAGCGATGCTGGTTCAAGCAGTAATAGCCTACACTTAAACAGGTCAACGAGAGGATGGTAGCAGTTGAGAGCAAGTGCTGTTTGCAGGAGGCGCCGTACCTGTGGGACATAAACCAAGCTGGATCTCGGGCACAATTCCTCCGACGCCCATCAACGGAGATTTGCATCCGGCCCTCATCGGCTCCCCCTTGTCCGGCCCTCTCCGTCCCGACTGCAACTAAATTTCTGCAACTAGTAACACGGACGCGGCTAGGGGGGGGGAGCATCTGTAGCATTTATTGATCACGTGATCCTACGCTTGATTGCGCCTCGTTGCCTAGGAAACTCCCAGAAACACGGGACCGCCGTTTCCCAAAATGACCGTCCTGGGCTGTCCCGCGCTAATTACTGGCGTTGCACTGGCTTTCAAAATTAGTGGCTGTTTTTAGTATTCTCCATTTTTTCCCCTAAAGATACACTCTGTGGGGTGAAATCCCTCAAATGGGATTTTTTTTGCCCAACATTTTTCCCTCCCGTGCGTTGGATGATGATGGAGAAATTTTAAGATGAGATCAGTTTGGTGATGTTCTCTCAACATTTCGTTGATATAATTTCTGTAGTCGGTTACCGTGATTTGAGCAGAAAAATGTGAAATTAGAGATTCTGGAATCGGTTTGCAGGGGATTGGTGTATTCATCGGTATTAAAATGCGAGATATCATGAAACATTTATCAATAATGGATGACGAGATCTTACAGTGTTGTATTTTTTCCGTTATGTGATGATTTTTGTAAACATCGCTTTACTGTAGTTACAGAACGACACAATACGACAGACATGCCAAACCTTTTATAAATATAATGATCTTCTCATATTCATTGTACTCGCATATGGTTTCCAAACTCTTATGAAATGATTATATCGTGCTATCTACATTAAATATTATTGGTAACAGCCGCTACGTTTGGTCCAAAAAAATATCCCAACTTGCAATTTTTTATTATTTCTTCATATATTTCAACATAAATCTGTTTCAATGTCATAGGAACGCCAATATTATTTATTTTAGAGACAAGTATCAATTAACTGGTGACTGTAGATAAGAATGCCTATTATTGACATCCTTTCACACAGATTATAATCGACATGAATTACATCATACATACACAAGAATTGAATTGTATTTTATTATACGTATGTTTGATGGCAATGTTGTAGATGGTTGTGCTTCTTTCTATTTCTGCTAAACAATTTGATTTCAACAATGTCGCTCTGGGGCAAATTGTTTACGATAGAAATTAATAAACATTAGCATTTTTATTTGTTTTTAGTTTGTTGCAAAATTCGCTAGAGGCGCTGTAATTTGTTTACGAACGTGGGCCGGCGATTTCGACCTCTGCTGTCAGGTTATTTAATTGTTGCCTCGCTCTTGTGAGCTCTAGACAGCTGATGTTCCGTTTCTCTATTGTTTCGAGATAACTGCTAGTACGTATTTAAGGACGTAACCACACTGAATGCAGAAGGGATTTCAAATAGAGAAATTAGGAGAAGGTTATGCATTGATCACAAAACAGTTGGAAATGTGTTAAAGAAACAAACAGAATCCGGGATGTCAAGTTTAAGGTTTAAGTGCTGTCGAAACAAGACAACTAGCCCTAAATTGTGCCGGACACTGAAAATGATCGCAAAGCACGATAGGAAACTTAGTTCACGGAAGATTGCTTCTAAGGTGGAACAAGAATTGGGAGATGAAATTTCAAACCAATCAGTGCTAAGACGCCTTTCCGAACAGAACATTAGGAAAGAAAAAACCTGCAAAGAAGCCACGTCTGACAAAGAAGCACATTCAAGAGAGAATAAAGTTCGTCGACATGTATGAACATTGGACAACTGATGATTGAAACAGACTGGTTTTCTCAGATGAAAAGAAATTTAATGTGTTTGGTAATGATAGTGGTAGTGGTTTGAAACTGTGGATGGAGCCACATGAGGAGTTAAACAAGGAATGTGTCGTGGAAACTAAGAAGTTCAGTGAAAGTGTAATGCTTAGGGGAGCAATAATGTTCGAAGGGAGTTGGAAGAATGAAAAGTTCCAAAGGAACAATCGATGAAGAAGCGTACTGTGAAATACTTAAAAATCAGGTTTTGAATACAGTCAGGAACCATTTCAGTGGTACAAACCTTGGGCCATTCATATTTCAAGATGACAATGCAAGTTATCACCGAAGTAGGATTGTCAATCAGTGTATCCCAGATCTGGGTATTCAGAAGTTACGGTGGCCTTCCAATTCACCCGATAAGAACCCGATTGAGAATTTGTGGTCGATTACGACAACTTAATAAATATTGTTGTACTAGTAAAATAGAGTTAATGGAGAAAATTGTTCATGTTCGGCTTCATGAAATTGAACACAGTACTTTTCAAAAACTTGTCGAGTTGTAACGACCGCCATGTGAGGCAAATTTCAGTTATATTATGGAATTTATCTTATTCGTACGCTTTCAAGTTAAAAACTTGAATTAAATTATTTCTACGTAATTATCTCCATAATTCATGTATATTTATGTTTTATCTTATGTTATTATATTATTCGCGTATTTTAGGAAACATCAATTCATATTTTATTGGCTAATAATTATTCTTCCTAGTTTACACAGAGTTTTCATTATTTGTGAAATCCAAGATGACTAGGATAATATCTATCTTTTACGCAAATGTTGTTGTTTAAGCACAAGTTAAATACATTTCTACCTAATATCGATATTTCCAAACAATAGACAAGATCAAAGTAATTTATTCTTCGTTATAAATCCGTAAACTAAATCTTTGTTTAATCATTTTATGTGCAAGGGCAAATGTGAATTACTTTATAAACTCAGTTTCGTTATTTCTATCAGGTTCAATATTATAAAATTATAGCAAAGCAATTCTCTCTCGCTTTCAATAATACAACGTTATCCTATTGGCTGTTTATGTTAGGAGTGGGGAATGACGCTTCGTGTATATGGTGACGTCAAAAATTCCACGTTGGCATTCTTAATGGTTGCCAACCATAACCAAAGCTTACTATCGCTAATTAGCATTGATCTGTCATATAAATTATCAGTTTTTCTTGTGTTGTTTTTATGTTATGAGTTTGTAGGATTGTAAGAAAGAATCTGTTATGCTGCGCCTCGCGCTTGGAGTAAGGAGTTGAGGTCTTACGATTAACGGTGGTGCGCGGATTCTGTCGTGATAAATAAGTTACTCATCACTGCCTAGAAGCGAGCGGGGCCCAAAACATTATATTTTTGGCTTGTGCGAGTAAGTATGTACGCGCGCGAATGTTGATTCAAGTTTTGGACATTTTTATTAAAACATACTTATTTTTATTTTCGGAGACGTGTTGCAATTCGGTGGTTACCTTCCTGGTAAATTGGGGATCGCCTTAATCCCGATCTCTGGGTGGGAACTGGTGTTCCCAACTAACCAGCCGGAGCAAGAAGCGGTGTGTTGCCAATTCGGATCTCCATACCCTGGAGTTGAGATTGTGTTGGCACCTTGCAGAGTCAATGCCAAAAAGAGTTCATGCTCTTAAAAAGGCTCGAGGTGGACACACAAAGTATTAAGGCATAGCTGATTTCCATCTGATATGTTATAAAACTTAGTGTATAATAAGATGTTTCAATCCAATATTAAAAAACAATAAAATACTGTGTCTTTGTTTTGCATAGAATTAGGTTTGTTTTCATTCTCATGTGCTTTCAATAAAAACTTTGGGTAGGGATATTTTTTTGGACTAGACGAATAGCCGAATTCATTGGCATTAAAATGCGAGATATCACTAACATTTATCAATAATAGATGACGAGATCTTACAGTGTTTTAATTTTTTCCATTATATGATGATTTTTGTAAACATGGCTTTATTGTAGTTACAGAACGACACACACAATACAACAGACATGTCTAACCTTTTATAAATGTATTGATCCTCTCATACTCATTGTACTCGCATATGGTTTCCAAACTTTAATGAAATGATTATATGGTGCCATCTACATTAAATGTATTATTGGTAACAACCGCTATAATAACATGCTTTGAATTATTTACAGTTTAAATATACGTTGCACTACAGTACCTTTCAGTGACGGCGATTAGGGGGGGGCGAGGGAGGAGGTTGCTCCTCACTTTTCGCCACTTTTGTCCCCGAACTATGCTAAACATTACATCCAAATAGGAAATATACTGTCTATGCCCCCAGTTTTGGCGTCTTGACCTCCCGGTTTTGGAACTCAATCGCCGCCACTGGTATCTTTTGTTATCTCATTTGCAGTGATCGAGTTTGTGGATAGGAGGGGGGGATGCTTGTATGGATCGATATGGAAACAATGCGGTGGTTGGAGGCATGCTTATACAAATTATCCTAGCTTAGGGGATGCTTTATAAAAATGTTATTACCTGGGGGTATAACATCCCCCCCCCCCCCCGTGTCCACCCACTTCAACAATTTCTCACTTGCACTATGTTTCAGAAATATATGAAGCCCAGGTCTGTTCTTTCAATGGATTCCTAGAGCTTCTACTTACGAAGCGAAAATTAGAATCATGTAACGTGATTGCATTGCAACATTATCATTGGACGTATGAACCATATCGTGAAAATAAACAAATTTGGAGAAGGGGTTTACCGTGTAAAACCTCGTATAAGCGATTTATGAATTATATATGGTAATTAAAAGTAATTTGATTATCATAATACAATAATAAATACAATTGTAGTAATGGATTCATTGATAATATAAATTACATTAAGCTATGGCATAATATTTGACAGATCTAAGACTCTATACTCAGTAATTAAATAAAAATCGAGAAGTGTTTATTGGTTGTGTTGTCAAACAAAAGGATAGGCATAGGATCATCAATATTTCATCCAGTTGATTGCACTTTCAATATATTTTAATCAGCGCTTGTAGCTTCAATATCTTCAGAGTTAATTATAACTTTTCGTAATGCAGATTGTCCACGATTGACTTTCATGGATAGATGAACAAGCCAACCAAAATAATAATAATAATAATAATAATAATAATAAATACGAGGACCGCACCGTCGAAAGTAAAGTTAAAGTTATCACAACATTTTCATTTACTAACCTAGGTCGTAAAATGTACACGTTCGTAAAATACGTATGCCTTCTGTACTAAGTCCTCCTCCGTGGCCGTGCGGTCTAAGGGGCTGTGCTTTGGGCTCCGACTGCGGGACGGCATGGTTCGAGTCCGCCTGGGTTCAGTCTTTGGGTTTTCAGCCTGTGTATAGGACCGGTTTTCAACCCACCATCGTGAGGAAATTTGGGAGTTACAAGTGAGTAGCGTAACCCCTTTTATAAAAATCTCCTACATTCTACGTGTTGACCCCACGTCACCTAATTAATTACCGGTTGAAGATCTCCACACTTCTAGGTAAGATTGTGGGAGGGAGGCTGGCAGTTGGGAGATAGGCCTAGGCCCTTCAAGGGCTGTCGAGCCATGGGTTATTTATTTATCTTCTGTACTAAAGTCTTACTCAATTTGCGTTATCGTTGAACCCAACTCTCGAATCCTGTTTGAAAAGAATCGAGTGTGCACTGATGTACAGACTTCTTCATAATCTTCTTATGGCTTGGATAAGAGTTTTGATGTCATTCCAGGGAATGATTTATCGTTTCCAGATCACAGAGATACCCCCACGTTTCATCCACTGTCACCAGATCGGAAGAAAAGTGTCTCATTTGGCTTCAAAATGCTTTCAGCAGATCACAGCAGACTTCTCTACCCTTTCCTACGTCATATGGGCGTCATCTTTCAACGTATAGACTTTGCACATGCTTTTCAATACCCGAAGTCTTCCACTACCTACCGTATCTAACTATGGCCACAGCCCACTTGTGCAACAAGGTCACGGAATGTGACTCGTCTGTTAGCGTGAATCATTCGCCAACTCTCTGACTATTCGTGTTGCAGATTATGGTCTCCCACTGGGTTGTTAGTAATCAATGCGGGTTTCCACTCCTTTAAACTCCGTCATCCAATTGTACACATTGCGCTTGTCAATGATGTCATCTCCGTAAACACTCTGTAGCCTTCTGTGAATCTCATACAGTCTGTACCCCTTCTTCGCCAAAAACTCAACAACCGCGGCTTGCATCTCATTAGAAGCCATTGCTTACCAGCAATGAAAGAGGAAGAGCTACTCTCCCTGTGCAATTTGAATAATCTATATTACTTAATAAATAAAATATGCCCATTCTTGAATTACTTTCCGAAGAACCCTCGACTATCAATGAGTCAAGTTATGCTAAACATTTAAATCCAATAACATTTATTTCAATATTTTAAAGTTTCTGAGACATACAGACAGACACATCAATTGAACCTAGAATTTGGCATGTCTATCTGTCTCGTAACTTTTGCTCTGGTAACTCAGTTACAATGAAATTAATAACTTCGACTTAGCTGAAGATTATCCTACAGAAGTGTTTTATTAGATCCATCTGTTGAGTATTGATAGCACATTCGTAAATTTAAAAGAATGGACATTTTTAAAGATATTCAGACCAAAGTAAACTTTCATATCAACGTTAGTTACACTTATAATTTCCATTATTCCTACGCTATTTCTATATCATAATCTTAGGAACATTTCGTTGCAAATTAACTCATGGTATCAGTTATCTCTACATCATTATCTTAACAGTGTTTAGTAACAATACCTAGGTATAAAACTCAATTATGGGAAATACTTAACTACAAATAAACTCTGTCTCTATAATTTTATCTTAGGAAAACTTGACTGCAAATAAGCTACGATGCCAGCTCCATCTATATTCTTTCACATCCTCCTCGCCTGAAGCCTAACTTCCAGCACTAGCCAGAACTTCAGCGCTTCTCCACAAACATCACTGATGAAGGATGACGGTGGTCCAGACGCAGTCACCTAGGAAACAGATCTGATCGACGCTAATTGGTCCACGGAGTGCAGTACGTCATAGGAGAGCCATCTCCTGGAAATGCGAGTAGATTGCGGTCTGAAGAGGAGTCGCCCTGGGCACGGGACGTGAGAGGTTTGCGAGAGAAGAACAATAAAGGTCGTAGGGTAAAAAAAAGAAGAAGTGTTGATTTATGGAAGCAGAAAGAGGAGAGGAAGGAACGATGGAAACAAGAAGCTTTCTTAACGTCCTTTTCTGCTATCTTCGCTGGTTGCAGGAAGTGAATAACGCCAAAGGATTCAGGTTCTTGAAGAATACTTCTGGTTCGTTCGATAAATTTTGTTCCTACTTTATCTTCGCGATAATGAACTTCTACTTTTTGGAGTATCTAATTCGCTCAGACTTAATAACCACGAAGGACAAGATTCAGATAATGTTACAGGTGATAATTTTAAATGGTAATGAATAAGGAGCCCCAGGTTCGATGCATTGTCGGTGTACATTTTTCACTATTCCGAATTGATCTTAAAACTTTAGATCTTAATTGATTTGGTTTATTTTACTTCGTTTTCTGCTGCTTTTAGCTAATCGTGATGATGAGATGAGTGGTGATATGATGAAATTGATGAAGGGGCACTCACAAAAACACACATATCTAGTTCTGGATTCGAGCTCGGAACTCCTGGCAGGATGAGTGATGGTATGATGAACTTAGTGAATGACTCACTCACAAAGAAGGCCCATGTCCAGACCGGGATTCGAACCCAGGAACCACTGGCCTTGAAAACTATATCTATCTGTCTGCGTGTGTGCACAGCCTGTTGGTTTTGCCATGGCAACAAGATACAAAGATGGACTTATGTCTTGAAGTAGACATGCTGAATAATAATATGTACTGTACAGGGTGTCCCAAAAGTATGGAATCATTGAGAGTTGAATAGAAGCTGTTCGAAATGACCTCTATTATTCGTAAAACACAGAGCCAGTAGCTGTTGCCGTTCTATTAGCCTCGGTTGGTGATGGCACATTCACTTTGCTGACAAGCGTGCCTGATTCTGTATGCCAGGTGTTGCAGAACACACATCAAAGCCTCCACAGATAAAAGTCAAGTGGCGACAGGTCTGTTTTTCGTGGTGGCCATTCAACACTTCCTCGGCAACCTATCTAGTCTCCTTGAAACGGGCGGTTAAGGTGACGTCACACAACAGTGGCATAATGAGACGGTGCACCATACTGCATACTGGGCTTCTGGGCTAAGCGGATTTGGAGATGCTTGAGAATCCAAACATGATTAGTGATTACGTAACTGTCACCAGCGAAGAAGAAGAACAGACCAACAATCTGACTCTTCAACACCAGACCATCAACCGGTCGGCACTTTGCTCCCTATTCTGCTCAGACCAGTAACGAAAATTATGATGACGGGAAGTCAACAAATCTGTCTGTCTGTCTGTGACTTGTCTCCCAAACAGACTACTAATAATCCAGTTATTACATTGGATTAAAGTTAAAAATTGTTTGATAAAGGGTCTATGACTATCACTACATTATTATCAAATTTGTAGTCAATGTATTTATTTTTATACAACAGTACGTATCGCCTCTCTTTTGAAACCGTACAATTAGTAAGAAGTTCCATACGTTCATAACGTTCTGTTTGCTTGTTGAAATTTGAACAGCTAACCCCCATCCCAAACCCTGCGGTTCCCTTTCCTTAAACATGTTCTAATTATTCACCAAAGCCTTTATTTGATTTTCTGGAAAATTTCATTTTGTGTTTTGCCTATTTAATGGTAGGAAAAGTTGATGTCCTCATGTCAAGTTACTACTATTCAGTGGCGATTATGGGGAGGGTAGCAGTTCCCTCTCCCTCACTTTCTGCCACTTTTATCCTCGCACTATGCTGAACCTTATCTACAAAGGGAAATAAACTATGGGGTCATACCTACTATTGTCAAGTGTCACACATAATCCTGTACCTAAGAAGAACTCCCTCCCCCTCGATACTTATCTTGCGTACTAAGTTCCCTAACACCCTTAAGGCAATTGTTTTTTCTTTAAAAAAAGTATTCCCATACACCTCTAGTACCTTAAAACAATATAAATGATTATTATGGTTCTGAGTTCAACCTTCCATTGTTGAAGTGCAGTTTCTGTTAATAGCCTAATTGTATATTTGCACTTTCCTCTATCCAGGTATGTCCACTGTTAGAGTGAGTGCTATTGAAAAAAAGCCAAGGATTGCTGAACTGTTTAAAAGCGTTATCAATAATGCGTTAATACCTTATTAGAGAGTTGCACGTACGCTCCTTCGGTTATTAATAGACCCAGCTACAAGAGAACTGCGGAGGGGGTTTTTAGCCGAAGATACGAAGGCTCGAAGGGAGGCAAATTGGAAACAGAATCAATTAATTAAGAAAAAAAAACATAAGAAAATTAAATTGCACAAGTGGAGGTAGAAGCGCACGCATTCACAATCTTGCAATTTATGAAGGTGATGGGATCAACACCACGCTCCGGTCACCTTTATTCCTCAGGATTGCCCTCGGGTACCAGTTTATTAGGGCGCACTGTTGGGTATGTAAATATAAAGAACCAAATCAATAAGCAAATGCAATTGAAGACAGCCAACCGAATATGTCGTACGCCTGAATAGACATACAAGAGACGATACGGATTTTTTGTGTTTGCTTGTTTGTTTGTTTTCTGATAATAGGGTGCGGATGAAACAGAGACATAAACTCACCCTCTAATAAATGGGGCACTGGGAGAAACTTTGTGAGGTGATGGCGACCTGAGAGTGGTGCTGATCACGTCACTTTTACAAATAGCCGAGATCTGGTATGCCTGGAGCCCTACTTCCACTTTACAATATCCATTTACACCGTCAGTTAAGTTACAGTGAATGGAAAGCTAATGAACTTCCCTTAAGAGATTGCTATGAACCTGGGCTTCCCAATCGTTGACAGGTCAATTGAAGATAGATCCGTCTTTAGGATTACGACCTGAACAGGCATTTTGTGATTAGTATGGGCTATACCAATATTATATTCAACTTGTCATTTGATTGTTCAGTAGATAAATATTTCTCTTTTTCCTTCCCAGAATATTTTTGGTATTTTTAATTAAATTCCTTGACGCAGCAGCCTATTAAGGGACAAGATCTGCTGGCCATTGGGTGACGCGTGGTCAGCACACCACCCCCGCTGTTTTCTGGATGTCTAGACCGCAGTTCGCTACCATTCCGTTAAAGATGTTTTCAAAATGCACTCACGGTCCTGGATCAACACCGAAACTTTGGAGCCCCCACCGTGGATCGAATCCAGGACCGCTCGTACCGAAGGGTTGAACGTGAACCATTCAGCAACGCCTAAGCCCAACTATTCCACGGATATCAACAATGGGGCTGGTCAACGAAAGTCAATTGTAGATGGCAGGACGATAGTTGTGCCCTCACGCAGTTGATGGGAAATTGTTTTTCCATTTAAATTCTTACATGGGGAATTTGATGCTGAACGTGCCGTTATTATACAGATTCATCAGATTTCAAAACACTGTATATTCCAAAGTATTGCACGTACAATAATTACACTGGGGAACAAAATTGAGCTTTTTTCTTGGCTCAGCTGATCTTAATATAACTTTTCACGCTGAATTCAAATATGTAAGTAGTTCCTCTCCAAGTAGTTCCCAGGTTAAGTATGAAACATTTTTGTGCATATACGTACATACATGGCACTATTCAACTAACTAAAATGTGAGCGTTCTTGATTTCCTTCTGTATTGTGCATCTGGAACATCTCTCTTCAGCATCCAACAGTAATGAGCAAGCATTCTTGCACTCCACTGTCCCTGGTACCTCTTTTCCATGACAGAGATGTCTTGGCGGAAACGTTCCCAATGTTTGTCACAAACGGCACCAAGGTTGTTAGGGAAGAAATCCAGGTGAGATATATTTTGAGGGACATATTACACCCCATATATTCGCATGACTGTAGCAGTTCACCCACAGTCTCATGATATTTCGAAGCTTTATGATTTCATAATATGATTATACACAACGCTTTTAAATGAACTCCACGCTGATCTTTCAACTTCGCCTAACAAACCTACAATTTTTTATTCCATATCGAAGCTCTAATTTGGGTCTCACAAAAAATCCCTTCCTTTATTCTAGTGTACTTACACATGGAAATTTTTCCTTCAAATAATGAAAGCAACACAAGTTTTGTCCATCATCTGAACTACGTTTTTCAAAAGCCCTCCCTAACTTGATATGAAGTGGAGGAAGAAGAATCACATGAGTTGAATAGTAAGGGATATACATTTTTCTGTCCAGGCGTATGTGATTCACGCTTTGGTCATTCTTTGATGTAATGATTATTCTTGTCCCTTCTGTCCCATTCGCACACGGAACAGCATAATTTAATATAGCCGAGCTGCAAACCATTTAACAACACAATTACTTTTAACTCGAAAAGTTCGGCCTGTTTTCTTTCCCAATTTCAAATCCTGAACACGGTTGTATAATTCACTTTGTGTTAACAGATGAGGTTCACAAGAAGAGGCTTTGAAAGTAGAATGATCTTGCTCCTCATTTTGAACTTCGGTAGCTGCCTCATGTTCCCATTCATCTCCACAGTTAGATATGTAGGGGGTGTGGTACAAGTACTGGCCTCATATCAGATGTCAAATTTGGGTACTTGACTGTATATTTGAATTTACTACTTATTCCTTTTATCTTTGTAATACAGAAATAATTGTCCGATGAATGATCTCGTGGTTCAAGCCACACCATTCCATTACCACTGAAGCCGCATCATCTACGAGGTTCGTCCCCCGCCCTTTCATTGCAATTCAGCCCTCCTCCAAAATAAAACCCTGCGTGCGTCATTGTGCATTCGTACAGGTTAAATTGTTTGTGCCCAAATTCTGTTCGAAATCATTTAAAAACCGTTTTACATACATTACTAATCACAGAAAAAAATACCTAAAATTCCTAACAAGCAATACTTAAATGCCATTGTACAAAAGCTGTTGGTGATAGAAAACTTCTGAGTGCATATTTGAATTCAGCGTAACATTTTACATTAGAAACCAAATATATGTTTCATGTGCCAGAAACTGTGTTCCCCAGTGTTATTGATACCTGAAAATAACCAGAAACTCACCACGTTTCCATGTGATACTCACCAGGTGGCAGTAGAGTGCGGTGTCATTATAAAATGGTAACAATGTTGGAAAATAGTTCTTGTTTGTTGGTAAATTACGAGTTTAATTTCATCTTAACCTCAGAAATTATGGTTGATCATAACAGATGAATAATCAATGCTGTAAAATTAGTATTTTAAAGAAGATGATCGACAACAACAGAAAATATATCAAATCTAGATATGAAAAGAAAACTTAAAAATTTACGCAGCTTGTGTTTACGCCACTTATTTTCACAGTTGAAGTGCTTCATTAATGCTTAGCGCAAACAAATGAGGATTGAAATTATTTTGGGACACAAAGAGCTTGGTGCTGTCACCGGAAAAGATTGACAATGAACAATCCCATTGCTCTTCAAATGATACAGATTGACATTATCAGTGTGTTGCTACTAGCTATTCTAAAGCAGGGTGGTTCAAACTGAAGAAATCTCGTGACGGGAGTTAATTAACTTTATTTTATTATTTTGCAAAACCTGTAGAAATAACTCTATACGGTTTTCAGATTATGAAATTGTAGTTAATTAAAACCCATAAAAATCTATTTTTCGCTCTTAATTAGTACGGATTATTTCAAAAAGGTGATCATTTGAGCTACACGTACTTTTAACCGTCTGACAAATCTGTTTACCAGCTCCAAATTTCCAGGAAATCTTCGGATAATCACTTTATACCATCCCGCAAGCTTTTACTGATTTCCTTTCCAGCAATTTCATTTCATTGAAAGCGCCCTAATTGACGATCTGAGAACTAGAGGGCAGCAGAGCGTAAATGGTTGATTTTATCGCTTATCCATGTTTGCAGAAAGTAAAAAAAAGAAAGGAGGAGGATCCATATAGTCACTGCGAGAGATTTCGAATAACGCCAAGGGTGTGAGAAATCATAATAGGCTTTTCGGCATTACCAAACCGAACAGAAACGATGTTCCATTAGAGGATGTGCCAAAAATCCCCATTACAATCAGCGAAAGTGGTGAAATTCAACACCACCCGGAACCGCTGTTTGTTTGTCCGGAATCGTGGCGCCGGAGTGACCGTATCATATTTCACGCCCCCCCTGCTCCTCTTACAAACCACTCCTAAAAATCACTTCATTGCTCGTAGCGACATACACACACGCGCACATGGTGCCAGCCCTACTGGGCTGGATAAGTCTTTTGCCCTGACCAAACTTCTGATATGGCTTCTGAGGGGTGGAAGAAGAACGGCCGAGGGAGGGTTAAGCGGAAATGGGTTACAAATAGCGCTGCCCCTCTGGCTGAAGTCT
Source organism: Lepisma saccharinum (assembly GCF_977018435.1). Classification (NCBI taxonomy): domain Eukaryota; kingdom Metazoa; phylum Arthropoda; class Insecta; order Zygentoma; family Lepismatidae; genus Lepisma; species Lepisma saccharinum. The sequence goes on along the minus strand of NC_139232.1, from coordinate 86,497,524 downwards.
CAAATTACAGATCTTGCCAGTAAATGGAGAAAAGGCATCAGATCAGGGCAAGTGTCCAGCAGCATAAACACTGTATGTGGATCTTGGACGGGTCTGTGAAACCAGTGGCTATTCAGGACATATGAAATAATTATTAACATTTCTCAAATCAGCTATCTCTACGTACCACAATTAAAAACAGCGTGTTACGATGCCAGGTGTCCCGGGTTAGAATCCCGGTCTGGACCTGGGTGTTCTTCGTGAGTGTCCATTCATTAATTTAATCATGTCGTCACTCATCCTTTCTCGATTAGCCCAAAGTGGCAGAAATGGAAGTTAAACATACAATCAATCATTCAATCAAGCAATCGAAGTAACTCCCAATTGTGTAACACATGGTGTGGCGGAGGGGTAATCGGGTAAGTGCCTAGATCCCGCGCCCCAAGCATCCCCTGGCGCCTCCCCGATGTCGTCGCCTTGTAATCAAGGGGTCTCGGGTTCGGTGGAGGCACATAGTGGTTCGATTCTCACTTTAAACTGTAGGTCCAGTTCCGATTAGCCTTACTATGCATAAAGTGGGCTTAAAACATCAAATCAATCAAACCCAAGCAGCCCATTGTCAGAGGAGATCACAAAAATAGATTAATTATTTAGAGCGGAATATTAGCATTTTAAATTCAGAAATTAAGCAATGTTACGATCCATAAAACACGAGCAATTTTGACTAAAATATATTGCATATGATTGAAACATTACACTAGATAAAAAGTGCACTAAAACATTTTTCAATAGCTCAACATGATGAAAACACAAATTCATTGAGTTAAAAATTTTCTAGCCTAGCAATATGCATATTATGCTAGAGATTATTTAAGTAATCTCATTACCTCATTCCCACCAAAAGTACCTCGGCTTCAATAGCTTCCGGAAGAACAAGTTATTTTGGAAGGGTTTAATTACTTCCACCATCTTCTGAGAACTAACCCCATGAAGCTACTCTTGAAGATAACAGAGGAAAACAAAGATGGCATCGAATATATAAAAATGGATGTGTGTGTGTGTGTGTGTATGTTTGTTCCAGCATAACTCTCGAACGCCTGGAGCGATTTCAACCAAACTTGGTACACATATCATTTTCAATCTGGAAATAAATACTGTGAGGGTAAGGAACCCCTGGCACCCCTAAGAGTGTGGGTGGGAAAGGGGTGACATGTAAAAATAATAAAAAAACGACCGATATTAATGTGAAATCCATAGTTTTCGGCGTCGCTAAGATGAATAGTGACACTCCCAATGCTGTTCAACTCCAAGACACCCCTGACACCCTTAGGGGTGGGCGTGTGAAGGGGGTGGCATGTAAAAATAATCGAAAACGACCGATATTAGTGTGAAATCCATAGTTTTCTGGGTCGCTAAGATGAATTATGACACTCCCAATGCCGTTTAACTCCAAGTTCATTTTACACTATAGTTAGAATTCATTATTTTCCTGTCTAATAGAAGATTGGGATAAATAAATACCCGGGCAATCAGCTAGTTATAAATAAGAAGGAGATTAGTGCATCTAAAATTGAACTTTGTGAAGATAAATTTTCTTGGGAGGATTCGTCACTGCTCATTCGACACCACACCATTCGAAGTTCTGCTGGAAACGGAGTTAGACTTATTTGCAGTTGTGAAAAATCCATAAGGTTTCGCTTAAAGTAAAGAAAGTGTTTGAAATGTTAAATCTCTTCAAAAATATAGATGAAAAAGATAACATGCAAGTTCATATCATTACCAGTTTTTTGGAAATCTACAACAGCTGGTCATTAAAAATAACTCCCTCCGCCTTTTGCCACGTTTGCTTGTCATTGTCTAACAAGCGAAAGTAAACTGTCTCCCCCCATTTTTGATATCCAATCGCCGTTACTGCCTGTCTGGTAATTGCAGACGATATTTGATGTGGAATTGTTAACTTGGGGAAATGCTTGCTTGATCCCTTGTCCAAACAGTTCCTATGTTTTAACATGGGGACAATGATGCAACTGGGGGATGCCTTGTATAAATCTTCCGGCTGGAAGATAACACCATTCATCTCACTTTCAGCACTAATTGTAGAGCAATATCCAAGAGATATTCATAGAAAGAAGAATTTCTTGCAGCCTGCTATATGATAATAGAAATAGTAGCAGATGTGAAAAGCTATTACGTAATTGTTGACTATAATATGCACTGACGTACGCAGGTGGGGGCTAATGGGTTCAGACCCCGTCGTGAAGTTTTTAAAAAATAAAATTTTGAAATGAAAGGAAACCGGCCTCCTTAGCGGGGTGGTTAGCAGATCGCGCTACGACGACAGAGGTACCGGGTTCGAGTCCTGTCCTGAGAATAGGTATTCTTTGTGAATGTCCCTTAATCAATTTCATCATATGATCACTCATCCTCATCTTCGCGATTAGCCGCTAATGCGAAATAAAGAAAACCAAATCAATAGACGAGAGAACTCTGGGGAAGAAACAATGTGGTAAATGACTCCCTTTAAAGTTAACCCCGATTACTATTTTTCTCCTCGAACAACTTCTAAATAGAAAATTAAAAATTGTATCGCAAAATATCTCATCTAGTATGACGTGTTGGATAATAAATTTTTTCCTGCTCCCTCAAAATAAGCTATACTTAAGGCGATCTCCTACCCCGGCGAAGGTTTGAGCAATTTTCCATGTAACCTTATGGGCGTAACTTTAGTCACGATTATCTCGAGAACCAGTAGACAGATAATTTTCAAATTTTAACTGAACGCTGAGAAAGGATGTTTCTAGAGAACCACTGATCGATATTTTCATTTTCTGCATCAACGTCCCCATAATTAATTAATTCATTTTATTTGTGAAATATCAGACTTTTTTTCACTTTTCTTGACAGGGCAACCCTGTTGCCGGCCGGCAGGTTCACTGCAGCTGCTTCCGGTCGCCTAATGACCTTGTAGAAAGAGGGTTTGGAACACGGCGGGTGGTTTCGCCCTAACACACAACAGGTTTAGAAGATGAAAAGAAAGCAACATGTCTTTTGGCTTTTAACTGGGTAGCTTTTAAATTATGGACTGGAAGTGGAGGCATGAAATTCGTGAAGTGTGTTCCGGACCAAGAAAAATATGAAGTTGGAATTTGGTCCGAGAGTTTGAGTCTGAGAGACAAATATGTTTCTAAAGCAGTGGCGTTTCCGTAACAGGGCTGGTTACTACATTATTTTTATTATTGTAAAACACACTATTCTTCCATTATAAATGTAGATAACGGACCATACTATATATGCATAAATAAATGTAGAGCTTGTTTTTAAATTTGTTTTATGCACAGAAAGGCTAGCCAGGGCTGGACCTACAGTTTAAAGTGGAGTCCGAACCACAATGTGCCTGCACCGGGTATCGACCTCGGGATTCCTTGATTACAAGACGACGACGTAACCACTACGGCATCGGGAAGATCCGCGTATAAATAATACATGATTACATACGTATATACTAGAGATGGCAAACAATATAAAGTTCGGCGGAACCGGGTACCTGGATCTGATCCTAGAACCGAGTGTCCGTTGATTGACTGATTAATTTTGTTATTATTCGTCGCTTTCTGATACTTGGATAATTGCAACAATAATGAAGAATGCGTATTAGATGAAATTGTTGAACGGCAACTCACAAAAAAAAACTTCTACGCCGTGGCCGGGATTCGAACCCAGGGCACCCGGCGTTTTAGCACGCTAAGCAAATCACTTCGCACGCAGGTCGGCCCGACTGTCCGGATTTCGGGTTGTGGATGTATGAATTTTACATAATGGCTACATTAGAACCAATTAACTATTATATCAATCATTTCGAAAGCTCTTATCACTAATGCAATGAAACATTTCATGCACAAAATACAAGTAGCCTATTTATGCCAGTATAATATTTTAATATTTAAATTCCATTGCAAACACTATAAAAAGATAAAGTTACCTGTGCGTACCACTGTGGCATGAAGGCACATTTAGAGGATGTGGGGATAGGGACCCACACATTCTCGAACTGGACCATTTTGGAGGTGGTGATCAGCCCCATACTACTGCAGCTTTTAGCCCCCCCCCCCAGGTACCCATTGATTTGAGGCTGGGGCAGCCCCAGAGACGCTTTATGCGGGTACAAGGCCGGAAAAACTCCAACTTTAGATCACCTACCCAGAAATCAAACCCGGGTCTTTCGCATGGCAGTCAGATCCTTTTTATTTTCTTTTTATGAAAGTGAAGCCCCTAAGGGGCAGCTTTCCTCACACAAAACTCATCTCAATTGATGTCAAATCTCGACTTGTTCATTGAGGATAAACAATCACAAACATCCATGTCCGACCTGGGATTTGAACCCGGGACTCTGGCGTCACAGCGCGCTGCATTCTCAGGTTCGCGACGGGGGTAGACAAAATAGACCACTTCGGCTCTTGCAAGACTGTAAAACATCAGAAATCCTTTTTCTCAACCTCGATCTGTTTTCTGCAGCTATTATTGTTTACTTCTGGCATTTTCCCTCCTACCACCAGATCGCCGGTTTCCAGCGGTGGAGAAACTGGAAGGGCCTGCCAGCTGGGGTCAAATTCCGAGAATCACCACCAAAGTATCATGTTTCTCCCGCCGAGTGCTTTCCAAAGGTTTGGAAGATGAATAAACGTAATCCGACACGTGCTCGGCCAGAACCTGGTTTCCAATGGTAGGTATCCGGATCCATTATTACCCGTGGTCTGGATCTGGTCATCCTTAGTTAATACTTGTGGTGATTATGATGTTCTTATGGAACATTCCGAAAATTATAACGAAAAGGGGGCTTTTGTAAGAATAGTCAGAAGGTAGGTGATATGAGATTTACGACATTTTCCGCCGTAAACGAGTCCAAAAAACAGGGAGGAAAGTAGTCGACAGCACGGCGAAAACACTCTAATCTATTGTCAATTGTGTTATCCCGTCTGTTACTTCCCACGTTTTAATAATGCATGACAATTTGTTTTAGTCTTTCTGCAAATTAAAAAGTATTTGTAATAACATCGGACTTACATAAACTAATAACAATTTGCGCAAGGAACAGCGAAAAATAAACCTACAAATTGAACAGAAAATCATATATTTCCTCTTTCTGCTGATATCGTCGCCACTTTTCATTTTACAAATCTTCGACAGACACTGCTTTCCGAAACACTTGTCTCAAAGGAAGATCACACACATTTGAACTGACACGAGGTGAAAGAACGCAGTGGACCATGCCGTGAAATATGATCGCTCAACAGGACAGCGCATCTGGTATGGCCTCTAGGCCTAAACTATTTTTGGCGTGAATGACCGGCCGGGAATAAATGGTAGATGTCGATCTTTCCAAGAGAAAAAGCTCGGATTATCCTCATAAATTTTGTAGTATCAAATGAAAATATCGGTAGCAGTTGCTATATTGAGAGCGGCATGTTTGTCATGAACGTGGAAGACTAGGAAAGTGTTACATGGAATCTCGGTACATATCATAGTCACACGGAAAATCAGACCGAAGACCGATCAATAGAGGGAAATCGTGATGAAAAGATTAGTATTAAAAGGGCTTCCAATTTGCATTTCAATACTAGATCTTTTCATCACAACTGCAGAACTTTTATACCTATGCAGAATTAATCACTACGAAAATCTGTTTCAAATTTAAATCCTTCGAAATCATTCTTGCAACTTGTAATCAATTCTACTATTCTTGAACCATATGACCTTTTCTACTACAATCTAATAGTGTGTTTCTGTCGTACACATATATTCAAGGTTCCAAGAGAAAATTGATAGCTGGGGGGTGTTGGTTGTGCCTTACGATAGCTGGTGCTATGTTTTAGCATAGGGACAACCGGACAGACATAACCCTGGCCATAACGGTTAGATACGTTACGTACATCGCTGTTATATATGTATTTCATGCGCAATAGGACATTCTGCTTGTCTTGGCAGGACAGAAAGCGCCATAAAAACAAATGGTACGACTTTTGGCGAGTAAAAATCAGTTTGTTCGGACATAGTGAGATGTGTAAGAAGATTTAAATGTACGTACTCCAGATTAGCTACTCGAAGGAAGAACAGTGCTTCACGGAAAAACAACAACATGAAAACCCAATTGTACATCTTCTGAGAGAAGAAAATCTCGTAAATAATGATATTTCCTCGGGGTATATTGTATAATGCCTTACGTAATAAATAGAATTGTCGTATTCGTAGATAAACGTATTCTTGCATAGACATGGACTAGGGCAAAAAAACTTCCAGGGGGTGAAAAATGAAGGTTACCAGTACGTCCTGAAGCATGAAACATATTTACGGATCATTTTGATTTCTTGTTATTTCGCGTCGCTTTTAATCCAGTTTTGGCTAATCGCGAAAATGAGGATGAGTGATGATATTGTGAAATTGATGAAGGCACATCCACAAGGAACATCCATGCTCAGGCCGGGATTCGAACCCAGGACCCATGGCGTCGTAGAGCGCTGTGCCAACCACTCCGCCACGGTTGCAGGCCAATAACAGAAATATAAGTTAACACAGACATGCAGATACATAATACATAACACACTTATGGAGGTGCATGTATGTATGTGGAGTTAAAATAAATACAATTTTCGTATTTTATTTTCCACTTTACTGCTATTGTGTGATTATGCATACACGCGTATGTAATATTATTGTTAGTACGATATTTGGGGCACGAAAATCTGCTTTTAAACAAATTTTTCAGTGATCCTCTTTTGAGAGTATTTTTTTTTAATTTAGTAAAACTATTTAGGTTTTGGCCTAAAGTTGGAATGTGTAACGAAACCATGCATATGCCATTTCTATTTAAATGCTTTGAGAAGGTAACACTGTTAATTCAAGCTAGACGTTATATTTTATGTGACTCAGATGTTTTACACTCTTGCGACCATGAAACATTGATTTAATTGCATTTTATGCATAGTAAAGCTAATCGGGACTGGGCCTACAGCTTAAAGTGGGATCCGAACTACTATGTGTCTCCACCGGTTATTAAACCAGGGACGCCTTGATTACAAGGCGATGAAGCTAACAATGTGCCATCGGGGAGAATCCTCCACCACGGAACAAAACAATATATTGGTCGTTGTTGAAATATTTTTGAAATTGAAATTGATTTAGCGCAATTGATCTGTATTCTTGGGAATATGCCGCCGCCCGCAGCCCCTCCTTGCCGGAAGCACTGTTTGCAGCACAGTAATTTCATATTCCACACTAAACGAATATACACTATCTGCGATTATTCTGTTTCTATTCATCACACGTTTGCTCCGAAACTTCCCGTCCACAATTTAGAAAAAGAAATACCAAGATTAATCTTGAGGGGTCTTTCCCCTGTTACATATACCCGAAACCGGTTGCATGCAGGTCGAGTGCATCTGGGTTTTATTCTCTTGGGTCTCCCCCTCCTCCCGGATTATTAGGCGCTTCGCGCGTGAGGAGATAATGACGCAGACCGCCTCATCTAAATTCTTGGTGAGGAATATTTTTCCTTTCTCTATCATAAAATTCAATATATTTTTCTAAAATATATGTATAAAAAGGACATCGTTGTGCAATGTGTGCGATGAGGCGGAGAGGAACATACTTGATTAGTAATTAATTCAACTCACTATAATTGGTTCCAAGATGAAGAAAAGGAATAATTTGGAGAAGGGGCAGATCAAGTAAATTATTCAGTAAATCTTAAAAAATGACTTTCAGTAATAGGAGAGTGTCGCAATAAAATACTTTATGGGAATTATGGCATGATCTAAGGGGGGGACGCGCTATTGGTCATGGATGGGGTGGCAGACTGATCTATACAATTGTTAGAAGTTCATTATCCAGATATTCATGAACTACTTAACCTGCGCTTTATTTTTGCCGACATATTCTTGAAATGGACATTGTGTAATTTATTTCTCTTCTTGACATCTGAGATACTGGGGAATATGCTGCCCTCAACCCCTCCTTGAGAACAGCAATGCTTTACAGCATACTTTCGCCATCCCGGTACTTCGAGAAATTTCATACTCCAGACTAAGTGAATATATATCTGTGCTGATTCTATTCGCATTCCTGAACACTTTCTTTTGTCCATTTTCAAGTTAGCCCTATAATTTCAAAATTACTCAGTTAAATCTTCCGAGAGCTTTCCTCCCCGGATATTTATACCTGAAGCAGATTTCTACAGCTCGAAAACATCTGGTGAGTTATCCTCGGGCCTCCCTCCCTTCTCCTCCCGGCTCATTAGTCGTGAACGAGGGTCCGTGAAGAGCCAGACGACTGGGCTCTGCAGGGTTGCTGTGTCAAGAAAAGTGAAAATAGAGTAAAATGAATTAATTAATTTTCGGGACGTTGATGCAAAAAATGAAAATATTAATCAGTGGGTCTCTAGAAACATCCTTTCTCAGTGTTCAATCAAAATTTGGAAATTTTTTGTCGACTGGTTCTCGAGATAATCGTGACCAAAATACCGAAAACATCCCATAAGCTTACATAGAAAATGCTCAGACCTTCGCCGGGGTAGGAGATCGCCAAGGCGATCTCCTACCCCGGCGAAGGTTTGAGCAATTTTCCATGTAACCTTATGGGCGTAACTTTAGTCACGATTATCTCGAGAACCAGTAGACAGATAATTTTCAAATTTTAACTGAACGCTGAGAAAGGATGTTTCTAGAGAACCACTGATCGATATTTTCATTTTCTGCATCAACGTCCCCATAATTAATTAATTCATTTTATTTGTGAAATATCAGACTTTTTTTCACTTTTCTTGACAGGGCAACCCTGTTGCCGGCCGGCAGGTTCACTGCAGCTGCTTCCGGTCGCCTAATGACCTTGTAGAAAGAGGGTTTGGAACACGGCGGGTGGTTTCGCCCTAACACACAACAGGTTTAGAAGATGAAAAGAAAGCAACATGTCTTTTGGCTTTTAACTGGGTAGCTTTTAAATTATGGACTGGAAGTGGAGGCATGAAATTCGTGAAGTGTGTTCCGGACCAAGAAAAATATGAAGTTGGAATTTGGTCCGAGAGTTTGAGTCTGAGAGACAAATATGTTTCTAAAGCAGTGGCGTTTCCGTAACAGGGCTGGTTACTACATTATTTTTATTATTGTAAAACACACTATTCTTCCATTATAAATGTAGATAACGGACCATACTATATATGCATAAATAAATGTAGAGCTTGTTTTTAAATTTGTTTTATGCACAGAAAGGCTAGCCAGGGCTGGACCTACAGTTTAAAGTGGAGTCCGAACCACAATGTGCCTGCACCGGGTATCGACCTCGGGATTCCTTGATTACAAGACGACGACGTAACCACTACGGCATCGGGAAGATCCGCGTATAAATAATACATGATTACATACGTATATACTAGAGATGGCAAACAATATAAAGTTCGGCGGAACCGGGTACCTGGATCTGATCCTAGAACCGAGTGTCCGTTGATTGACTGATTAATTTTGTTATTATTCGTCGCTTTCTGATACTTGGATAATTGCAACAATAATGAAGAATGCGTATTAGATGAAATTGTTGAACGGCAACTCACAAAAAAAAACTTCTACGCCGTGGCCGGGATTCGAACCCAGGGCACCCGGCGTTTTAGCACGCTAAGCAAATCACTTCGCACGCAGGTCGGCCCGACTGTCCGGATTTCGGGTTGTGGATGTATGAATTTTACATAATGGCTACATTAGAACCAATTAACTATTATATCAATCATTTCGAAAGCTCTTATCACTAATGCAATGAAACATTTCATGCACAAAATACAAGTAGCCTATTTATGCCAGTATAATATTTTAATATTTAAATTCCATTGCAAACACTATAAAAAGATAAAGTTACCTGTGCGTACCACTGTGGCATGAAGGCACATTTAGAGGATGTGGGGATAGGGACCCACACATTCTCGAACTGGACCATTTTGGAGGTGGTGATCAGCCCCATACTACTGCAGCTTTTAGCCCCCCCCCCCCCCCAGGTACCCATTGATTTGAGGCTGGGGCAGCCCCAGAGACGCTTTATGCGGGTACAAGGCCGGAAAAACTCCAACTTTAGATCACCTACCCAGAAATCAAACCCGGGTCTTTCGCATGGCAGTCAGATCCTTTTTATTTTCTTTTTATGAAAGTGAAGCCCCTAAGGGGCAGCTTTCCTCACACAAAACTCATCTCAATTGATGTCAAATCTCGACTTGTTCATTGAGGATAAACAATCACAAACATCCATGTCCGACCTGGGATTTGAACCCGGGACTCTGGCGTCACAGCGCGCTGCATTCTCAGGTTCGCGACGGGGGTAGACAAAATAGACCACTTCGGCTCTTGCAAGACTGTAAAACATCAGAAATCCTTTTTCTCAACCTCGATCTGTTTTCTGCAGCTATTATTGTTTACTTCTGGCATTTTCCCTCCTACCACCAGATCGCCGGTTTCCAGCGGTGGAGAAACTGGAAGGGCCTGCCAGCTGGGGTCAAATTCCGAGAATCACCACCAAAGTATCATGTTTCTCCCGCCGAGTGCTTTCCAAAGGTTTGGAAGATGAATAAACGTAATCCGACACGTGCTCGGCCAGAACCTGGTTTCCAATGGTAGGTATCCGGATCCATTATTACCCGTGGTCTGGATCTGGTCATCCTTAGTTAATACTTGTGGTGATGATGATGTTCTTATGGAACATTCCGAAAATTATAACGAAAAGGGGGCTTTTGTAAGAATAGTCAGAAGGTAGGTGATATGAGATTTACGACATTTTCCGCCGTAAACGAGTCCAAAAAACAGGGAGGAAAGTAGTCGACAGCACGGCGAAAACACTCTAATCTATTGTTAATTGTGTTATCCCGTCTGTTACTTCGCACGTTTTAATAACGTATGACAATTTGTTTTAGTCTTTCTGCAAATTAAAAAGTATTTGTAATAACATCGGACTTACATAAACTAATAACAATTTGCGCAAGGAACAGCGAAAAATAAACCTACAAATTGAACAGAAAATCATATATTTCCTCTTTCTGCTGATATCGTCGCCACTTTTCATTTTACAAATCTTCGACAGACACTGCTTTCCGAAACACTTGTCTCAAAGGAAGATCACACACATTTGAACTGACACGAGGTGAAAGAACGCAGTGGACCATGCCGTGAAATATGATCGCTCAACAGGACAGCGCATCTGGTATGGCCTCTAGGCCTAAACTATTTTTGGCGTGAATGACCGGCCGGGAATAAATGGTAGATGTCGATCTTTCCAAGAGAAAAAGCTCGGATTATCCTCATAAATTTTGTAGTATCAAATGAAAATATCGGTAGCAGTTGCTATATTGAGAGCGGCATGTTTGTCATGAACGTGGAAGACTAGGAAAGTGTTACATGGAATCTCGGTACATATCATAGTCACACGGAAAATCAGACCGAAGACCGATCAATAGAGGGAAATCGTGATGAAAAGATTAGTATTAAAAGGGCTTCCAATTTGCATTTCAATACTAGATCTTTTCATCACAACTGCAGAACTTTTATACCTATGCAGAATTAATCACTACGAAAATCTGTTTCAAATTTAAATCCTTCGAAATCATTCTTGCAACTTGTAATCAATTCTACTATTCTTGAACCATATGACCTTTTCTACTACAATCTAATAGTGTGTTTCTGTCGTACACATATATTCAAGGTTCCAAGAGAAAATTGATAGCTGGGGGGTGTTGGTTGTGCCTTACGATAGCTGGTGCTATGTTTTAGCATAGGGACAACCGGACAGACATAACCCTGGCCATAACGGTTAGATACGTTACGTACATCGCTGTTATATATGTATTTCATGCGCAATAGGACATTCTGCTTGTCTTGGCAGGACAGAAAGCGCCATAAAAACAAATGGTACGACTTTTGGCGAGTAAAAATCAGTTTGTTCGGACATAGTGAGATGTGTAAGAAGATTTAAATGTACGTACTCCAGATTAGCTACTCGAAGGAAGAACAGTGCTTCACGGAAAAACAACAACATGAAAACCCAATTGTACATCTTCTGAGAGAAGAAAATCTCGTAAATAATGATATTTCCTCGGGGTATATTGTATAATGCCTTACGTAATAAATAGAATTGTCGTATTCGTAGATAAACGTATTCTTGCATAGACATGGACTAGGGCAAAAAAACTTCCAGGGGGTGAAAAATGAAGGTTACCAGTACGTCCTGAAGCATGAAACATATTTACGGATCATTTTGATTTCTTGTTATTTCGCGTCGCTTTTAATCCAGTTTTGGCTAATCGCGAAAATGAGGATGAGTGATGATATTGTGAAATTGATGAAGGCACATCCACAAGGAACATCCATGCTCAGGCCGGGATTCGAACCCAGGACCCATGGCGTCGTAGAGCGCTGTGCCAACCACTCCGCCACGGTTGCAGGCCAATAACAGAAATATAAGTTAACACAGACATGCAGATACATAATACATAACACACTTATGGAGGTGCATGTATGTATGTGGAGTTAAAATAAATACAATTTTCGTATTTTATTTTCCACTTTACTGCTATTGTGTGATTATGCATACACGCGTATGTAATATTATTGTTAGTACGATATTTGGGGCACGAAAATCTGCTTTTAAACAAATTTTTCAGTGATCCTCTTTTGAGAGTATTTTTTTTTAATTTAGTAAAACTATTTAGGTTTTGGCCTAAAGTTGGAATGTGTAACGAAACCATGCATATGCCATTTCTATTTAAATGCTTTGAGAAGGTAACACTGTTAATTCAAGCTAGACGTTATATTTTATGTGACTCAGATGTTTTACACTCTTGCGACCATGAAACATTGATTTAATTGCATTTTATGCATAGTAAAGCTAATCGGGACTGGGCCTACAGCTTAAAGTGGGATCCGAACTACTATGTGTCTCCACCGGTTATTAAACCAGGGACGCCTTGATTACAAGGCGATGAAGCTAACAATGTGCCATCGGGGAGAATCCTCCACCACGGAACAAAACAATATATTGGTCGTTGTTGAAATATTTTTGAAATTGAAATTGATTTAGCGCAATTGATCTGTATTCTTGGGAATATGCCGCCGCCCGCAGCCCCTCCTTGCCGGAAGCACTGTTTGCAGCACAGTAATTTCATATTCCACACTAAACGAATATACACTATCTGCGATTATTCTGTTTCTATTCATCACACGTTTGCTCCGAAACTTCCCGTCCACAATTTAGAAAAAGAAATACCAAGATTAATCTTGAGGGGTCTTTCCCCTGTTACATATACCCGAAACCGGTTGCATGCAGGTCGAGTGCATCTGGGTTTTATTCTCTTGGGTCTCCCCCTCCTCCCGGATTATTAGGCGCTTCGCGCGTGAGGAGATAATGACGCAGACCGCCTCATCTAAATTCTTGGTGAGGAATATTTTTCCTTTCTCTATCATAAAATTCAATATATTTTTCTAAAATATATGTATAAAAAGGACATCGTTGTGCAATGTGTGCGATGAGGCGGAGAGGAACATACTTGATTAGTAATTAATTCAACTCACTATAATTGGTTCCAAGATGAAGAAAAGGAATAATTTGGAGAAGGGGCAGATCAAGTAAATTATTCAGTAAATCTTAAAAAATGACTTTCAGTAATAGGAGAGTGTCGCAATAAAATACTTTATGGGAATTATGGCATGATCTAAGGGGGGGACGCGCTATTGGTCATGGATGGGGTGGCAGACTGATCTATACAATTGTTAGAAGTTCATTATCCAGATATTCATGAACTACTTAACCTGCGCTTTATTTTTGCCGACATATTCTTGAAATGGACATTGTGTAATTTATTTCTCTTCTTGACATCTGAGATACTGGGGAATATGCTGCCCTCAACCCCTCCTTGAGAACAGCAATGCTTTACAGCATACTTTCGCCATCCCGGTACTTCGAGAAATTTCATACTCCAGACTAAGTGAATATATATCTGTGCTGATTCTATTCGCATTCCTGAACACTTTCTTTTGTCCATTTTCAAGTTAGCCCTATAATTTCAAAATTACTCAGTTAAATCTTCCGAGAGCTTTCCTCCCCGGATATTTATACCTGAAGCAGATTTCTACAGCTCGAAAACATCTGGTGAGTTATCCTCGGGCCTCCCTCCCTTCTCCTCCCGGCTCATTAGTCGTGAACGAGGGTCCGTGAAGAGCCAGACGACTGGGCTCTGCAGGGTTGCTGTGTCAAGAAAAGTGAAAATAGAGTAAAATGAATTAATTAATTTTCGGGACGTTGATGCAAAAAATGAAAATATTAATCAGTGGGTCTCTAGAAACATCCTTTCTCAGTGTTCAATCAAAATTTGGAAATTTTTTGTCGACTGGTTCTCGAGATAATCGTGACCAAAATACCGAAAACATCCCATAAGCTTACATAGAAAATGCTCAGACCTTCGCCGGGGTAGGAGATCGCCTTAAGCTGGAGAGTTCAAGGAACAAACTACATAGCGTGTTCCATGGAACGTAGATGTAGTAATAATACGTATACGAGTCATATGTAAGAAAGAAGAATCATGTGTTACAAAACGAACGTCAGCATGTGGAGGAATTAATGGTGTTTAGTTTTTAGTTTTAGGCTTAAAACTAGAAGTTCTTCTTGCAAGTACGTCACCAACATAGCTTTACAAACCTTTATCTTTCCTTCTTACGTCACACACTACAACCCCGTCCTCTATTTGTCTCCTTGAATGTTACTTGCTATTATCAACACAGAAATTTATGTTAGTATCAACATTTGCAAATTATAAACCACCACGTATCACCAAGTCTTAGAACTTCAGGAAGAATATTCCGTAATCCTCCAGCGTTAGTAGAATTCGCAGAATTTGCTTTTCTTTGAACAAAACGTCCGAACCTCCCACAGCGAACCCCGAGCAAATCGGTTCAGTAAATTTTATTAGTGGCCAACGACGTTGTACAAAATGGAAGGCAGAAGGAGAATTAGGGGTAAATAATAGTCGTGCAAGAGACGGGATATTAGTGGAATCTTGGGGGAGGAAGGGGCATTAGGGAGCCCAAACCGTGGAGAATGGGCTTTCCCTATCGGCAGGGTTTCTTCTCGACCCTTCTGAGCATTTATGAAAGAGGTCATCAAGCTTTGTATTATCTCGTACAGCTCGGAGTTTGTGTTTTCCTGTTAATGTTGCTTTAGTTATTGTTCTAACGGGGTTGGTTGCAGTTGTGAATGTTGGTGAGGTACATTAAATGATGCATCGTTTAACGTTCGGTTGAAACTTTGCGAAAATGATTGATTGGTTTGGTTTATTTTACTTCGCTCTTCTGCCGCCTTTGGCTGATTGCGAAGATGATGATGAGCGATGATATGATGAATTTGATGAAGACACACTCACAAACCTAAGACCCTTGGCCTCGTAGGGCGCTGTGCTAACCACTGCGCCACGGAGGTTGGCTTGACGATAATGAAATCACAATAATGTTTGACGTGGAACGTAATGCATACATTCCTACATGTCAACTTTAACAGTTGTCATGGTAACACATCCCAAAATGTTTTCTCCTTTCCCTTATCATACATGGGGCGTTGAATTCATGTTTTCCCTTCCGTATTTATATGCACATCAACATAGTTATGTAGAATGAAGCAATATATCATAAACTATTTTGCTGCCAACCTTCGTGGCAGGGTGGTTATCACAGCACGCCATGGCGCCAGTGGACCCATGTTCGAATCCCGGCCTGAAAATGGGTAATCTTTGTGAGTGTCCCTGCATCAATTTCATCGTATCATCACTCATCCTCATCTTCTCGATTAGCCAAAAGTAGCAGAAAAGCTAATTAAATAAATCAAATCAATCAATCTAGTTTGGTTGTGACGAACAATTAAATATATGCGGATTTGTCTTAAGAAATTTATTTTTGCAATGTGAATACCATTTTTTAAATAAATTTAAATAGGCTAATAATATTACCAAATGAAGACGACATTAAGGAATAAAGTAAGAACAGTTTTAGTCAGGTAAGGCATATTACATTTCTATTCATAAAATTTTATCCCCTCAACTAACATAAAGAACCTGTTAAAATATAAAGACATTGATTATGTGTGTAGTTTTGTATGGATGTGAAATGTGGTTCCTTTCACTATAAGAGGAACATGAATTGAGTATATTTGAAAGCCAAATCTGAAGAAAGTAATTTGAGCCTAAAAGAGATAAACAGCAAGGGAGTTAGGAAGATTACATCCGTGGCGACTCGTGGTCTGATTTTATGGGTGTGCACAGTTCAGCATCGCGTCCAGAAGAAGGGTTTTATAACACTCTCAAATACTCGCTCTTTTTTCTTGCGTCCATAATGATGCTCAATGTATTGGTAACCTAAGTTATGAACACCTTTTTACTGAAAAATAAGGCTATTGGAGAGTTTTATTTCATTAAAAATATTATCTTTACAAATTTGAAATACCGCGGCGAACTTTCCGTTGATCACAAAAAGAGCGATGCTATTGGATATATAGATAATTCAACATTCGATAACCTGACAAAATCACTATAAACATAGAAATGCCGATGTACAATATTCAATATTGTTGTCGATTTGCAAAATATTTAGTAAATACTTTCCCCCTCGCTCCACTGATAAATGTGAACAAGAATAATTACATTTGCATACATGAAACAAGCAGGATTGGGCGAGTACCCAGGGCGCCAAACCGGGGCATCCTCCTTGATTAGAGCCAAATCCTAAGCGTGAGTTTATTTTTTAGTCCACTTTATGCCCAGTAAAGCAACAGAGACAGACGATCTACAATTTAAAGAGGGGTCCCAACCACTATGGGCCTCTACCGGCTGCGTTGCTATTTGTTTTAAAAAGAGTTGAATTCATTGTTGACAAGAATTAATTGAAGCTACTGCTGAATATCTAATAAGTATGTTGCAAAATCATCTAAGCTAGGAGATTATTGTTGTTTTGATGTCATCATGTAGGTATAAAATAAACACATACCTACAATACACGTGATCTTTAACAGCATTATAGTATTTTTTAAAATAAGCCTATTATTCTTCGTCATTAAAACCGTAAATATATAACATGGTTATGATTTATATTGGAGGAAGGTGGAAAGTGGGGGGAGCCAAAATTCCATCTCGGTGAAAATTTTATCTTGAGCCACTCCTGCAAACAAGGTAGCCGATCCAACGACCACATATGCAGAAAATCAGTTGTACTCTATCTAGCAGTTATTTATTTCTAACGACCAACTGACCAAAACCAACAAACTCAAGCGAAATCAAGAGAATAAATTTAAAAAAATATTATAGAAAATCACTGTACTCACTCAGTCCACACTACACTTCGAACTTAATAATTTGTCTTTCCCTTCCGCCTTATCTGTCTTATTACTGAAGTCGCTGGCTTGATTTGTACGAGTAGCTAACTTCCCTCCAAATATTCAACAACGTTAAATATTACGTATCTGCTTTCGCTATATACAGAGTTTCCCCCTTTCACCATGCTCACTTTGCAATGAAAGAGGAACGAGCTGTTGATAGGTAACAATTTTGCCACACAATGGAAAAAGCTGACTGATCCACGTCCCCCCCCCCCTTTCCCCGTGCCTGAGGGGGTGCATTATTCCACAAGGACAATTTATTTCGGTCAGCAAAGGCAATGCAAGACATTTAGTCTATCGGCAAAGTGGCCAAAATCAAGAATTCGGTATAATTTGGGGGTACTAATTTTCCTTTATGGCACAGTTATATGGGTGTGTAAGGATACCAAAAAACAATGCTTTCCATCTCAAAGTGGTAGCTAATAGAAATGGCGGCCAATCCAAGATGGAGGATATTGATATTTGAAAAATGACTATATCTCTGAAACCAAAGGCCCGATCTCAACGAAATTTCTTTAAATGAAAGCTTAATATAATTCTATATTTAATGTTATCTTTACTTTTTCGATAGTTTTTAATCACGGATTAGTAAAAACAAATCGTATTTTTTACTATAAATTTCATATTTATCATTAATTTATTAATAATCTAGTCATCTGAGAAGAAAATGTTCCAAACAAACATTGTAGCGTAAACGTTTGTCTTTAATTTGGCATATTACACTTGTTGGTTTTCACCATAGAATTCATATAAAACAAATGAATTATGTAGTGTGTGCATCGAATTCTTCTAGCAGCATGTGTCCTTAGACCTATTTACTTACACGTTTTGTAACTGGTATTGGCTATTGAACAGTATATTATTGTTATATACATGCAATGACATTTTGTAATAATCATAATAATTGATATTAGTATTGTTATTATTATTATTAATAATATTATTAATAATAGTTGTTTTTGTTGTTGTAGTATTAACTAGCCATTAATTTTGTTTAATTGTTACCGATGTTCATGGAAGAATGTTATTGATTGATTTAAATTAAAATTTTGTATGCATCAACACTTAGGCTATTTTCACCCGTCATATTATATGAGGGCAATCCCCTTACAATGTATGTCTCTAAATGCGTGTCTCTAAAATCTCCTTACCCAGGGTAAAAACAGAGGCGGTACTGGAGCACTCAGCACATACGTTCCTATGCGCAATACACAGGAGACCATACATACAACCATACAAAGGTAGCCTCCCCGATGGCTTAGTGTAACGTCGTCACCTTGTGATCAAGAGACCCGAGTTCGATACCCTGTGGAGGCACAAAGTGGTTCGGATCTCACTTTAAACTGTAAATCCACTCCGGATTTTCCTATCTGTGCATAAAGTGTACTTAAAAAGAAAATCTCAAATCAAACAACACTACAAAGGATTGTGCTGGCCGTAGGTTCAGACGCCAGAGCCTCTTTGGTCTCCAAGACTGCAGTTGCTGAGATGAAGTACGTGGAAATGAGGTTAACATTTGGGAGTTTTAAGAAGTACATCATAACATACGTGTATACTCGTTATTAGTTATCACAGCCGAAATGTCTACCATCAAGAAAGTAAAAATCTGTAAAAACAGAAGACGGACCAGAGAAGTTAACGTGGAGAAATCCATTCACCAAAATACACATACAGTTTTGTGTAGTGCTGCCGTGAGCAGAAATTTTGATTGAGAATATAGATGCATGATTTATCGGATGGGAAATTTCATGTGCGAATAGGCAGAAGCCGCTACTGGATTACATAATACACTGTGCACAGAACTGTATACCTATATTCACACCCCGATATTATTATTATTAATATTATCACAAATGTTTAAAGTTTTCTTGCTGGTAACCTGATGGTAAGAGACCTGTGGATAGGCCAAGATGCAGATGAAATTAAAAGCCTTTTGGTTTGTTTAGGAATGCCAAAAGTTGGTTTGTTAATAATAATTCTATCTGTTTCTAATTAATCCCCACTTGATGATGTAGAAAAGTAAAAATTTAAACGTTTACTTTTGAAAGTTAATACGTGTGCCCCCACAATGTACTTGGATCCAACATGGAAGCCAAGCATTTTTCTTTATATTTGCCAAGTAGGTGTTGGCAACACTTAGCTTCGAGTGCGCAGCAAGTATGTCTGCAGGACGTCGTTTTGTGTCTACAGTTTTATCTCTTGTCATCTATCTGTGTGACAGGAAATGTGTAATGTATGTAAACATATGTGTGTGTCATTAAACATGTAGTTTACATAAGGTGAGTGTCCTTTGCAAATTCACCTACCCAGCCACCGAAAGTTTTTGGATACAAATCGGAACGGGGCTCGCTCCCCGACAATACGTATTCTTGAAGTACAAGTGCAGTGAGTGGACTAAAAATACCTTGTAAAACGAAAAATATGAAAACTGCTAAAAATCAAAATCACAACTGCGCCACTAAACATTGGGCCTGCCTGTTTGTATAAAATATCGAACTATGCGCTGGTGTTCAGAATAACAAAGATTAGTATATAATTTCGACAAGGAAATTGTTGGTGTCATTAATTCGTGGGTAACGTTATTTGATGAATTATCTCTATGTTAAAATCACATTAATTATTCACAATTGTCTTTAGCCTGAGTAAGGGATGGACTACAAAATGTAATTATATACAAACATGCGTCAATATCTATCATTTCTCTTTTGGAAATAGCAAGTGGGTAAATACATATTTATAAGTAAAAATTATTGCACGTTTTTATTGAGCTTATGTCGGGTAAAAATTCTTTAATTCCTGGTTTATTTACACATAGGTGTTTAAATTGTGCCACTTATAAATTAGGGTTTGTTAGATTTTGATAAAATTAACATTTTCTTCTTTGCACTTCCATCTAGTGTTACGCATTATTCACCATCTTTATAAGATACGAAGCATAGCACCACTGTTGCCTTACCACGAATAATGTATTAATAGAATACAGGAATGTTGAAGAAGTGAACAACATGAAAGTTGTTAGGTCCAAACAAAAAGATTGAATGAATTAGAAATAATTCTGGAATGATTTCTATTCCAGTCTGTAAATTTAGTTAGTATACAATGTGAAAGTGAAATTAATAATGAAGATTGGAGCTAACACCTTTTAAGTCGTTTTGTACTTGGATTTAAATTCATTTGTAGAGACCGATATCGAAAATATAATCATTCTAGCTTCCTTATGTGCTGTTCACTAGGCATGGTAAATGCAGGTTGATCCATAACCCGAAACACCCAGTTGATTGGGTCTTGGCGATAATAATGTCACAATGATATTTTTTGACGTGGCACATAATAAATAGACTCCAACGAATGCACATTAACTTTAATAATTCCCTGCAATTAGAAATAATTCTCTTGGAATTAGAAATAGTAATAATAATAATAGAAACACGCAGTTCTTCAAGAACGTACCACCATACGTATATTAGTGTAATGTTGAAAACTAATTAATTCAAGTTTTCAATTCTACGTAAAACAGTTAAACAACCTATGAACGACTTTCTCAAAGGAATTACTAGTTTAAACATTTTTGTACTTACGACATTGCTATAATTCGTCAATTAAGTGCAAATTGAGGAAGATATTTTCTCAGCCAATACCAGCGTAGGCTTTTACAATTACAGGTTCGCTTCCCTGCGTAGTTTCTTTGGGAAAGTACGCTGTGTCAATTTTCTTCCCCTTTTCGCATATTTATTTTTCATGTCTTCCTTCCATCTCCTTCCGTCTTTATCCTGATTACCCTATGTTTCCACATTCTCTACTCCCCTTCGTATTCGAAAGGAAAAAATCCAATTTCCTAGAGGCAGGTGCTCTCTAGCGTATCACGAGAGGGAAATTGGTAATGGAAGAGGGAAAAAAAGCATGAGCTATTTTCTTCAATTATACTCTTCGAAGGGAACAAAGAGTGCCTCGGCATGTGCTTTAGAATGAGAGGGAGGAAGACGTGGAACCCATTGATGCTGTGTTAGCTCCCTTGTGCTGGCTATAAAAGTGCTGTGTGAATATAGGTGGGTTGAAATTACCCCCTCTTATATATTTTCTCTCCAAGTGCAACGATTTTGCAATTATGCAAATCGCAATCTTGAAATGTAATTAAGAATATGCAAAAATATCTCTACTACATCTTGAGGAGCGAAGTCCAACACGATAATCTATAAAATTTAGATGTTAGATTCTGAAATCATGATAGTAGTGGGTTGATGCATAAGTTTGTAGCATTATTTTGCACCATGGCATATTTTTTTTTATTTCATACGCATTTAAGATAAACAAAAGACAGGAATTAACCAGTAGTAATATATTTCCTTCATTGTTCATGACACTCTATCAACGCTGGAGCAGTTTTTCGATTCCACGCCTGAAGAAATTAAGTGATTTTGGTTTAAGACGTCGCCAAGACAAGTTTGAAGAACATTTTCGTTCCCAACGGAGTTTCCTTGAAGATTGGTGGATTTGGAACTGAAATGGTAGATATCCGAAAATGCAAGATTGGGCGAGTAAGGAGGATGTGGAATAACCTCCCAACCAAGCTTATGGATAGCGGCATTAATCATGTTGACGGAGTGTGGGCGTGCATTATCGTGTTGCAGCAACACTTACTGGCCTACTCGCTGATTTGTGTTGTTTTCACTTAAATCGTGCGGAATCCTGAACCTTACCCGTGGAATGCAAATGTTGCAGAATGGTTGAATGGTGAAAGGTCGTTACATTTTCCTAATTCTCAGGTCAACTGACATTGGTCATCGTGGATTAAAGCGTTTAAACGGTCTTCATTAAAGTCGGGTGGTTTTCTTGAACGTGGAGAATCACTTAAGTAAAAATTGCCCTCTTTAAAATAACAGAGCCATTTTTTTTTGCCTTCCTTTCCCCGTTGGCATCTCCCCGAACAAGGCACAAATGTTTCGAGTCGCCGCTGCTAATCTTGTTCCTCTGTTATACTCAGACAGAAGATTCACAGGTCTGTCGTAGGTTCGATTCTCTCCAACGGCAAAATAAATTTCACCTGTGAACGAGAGAAGAGGCACTCTCTCAAAACCATGCCCAGCTTCTTATTGCACGCCCTTTACAATTATTCACTAAGAAATATTGCCCTTCATTAGGACACAAGGCTTGCAACTGAAGTCGGTACATTAACCTAGCAGAAATATAAAGATATGGCAGTGGAAGGCTTAAGCCGTAAAATTGTAGGTTTAGATTAATTATACATAAAAGGCTTGATAGTAAAAAGGTTTATTTAACAACATGCCTGAAGGGCTTGAGACTACATAAATAATGATTATAAGAGTATAAACTCCCAATATAAATACAAGTACAATAAATAATAAAGAAACAATTAAATTATCCAATTAAAGCTTTACATAATTAAGACTTCCTTACACGTTATTTAAACAAAACAAGATTATAGTAATTTCGTTTTAATATTAATTTCCCCCCCAAAAGATCTATCTCTGAATAGAACAAAGTGTGCAGTGATTTAACTAAATATCCCAACTAAATACTCTACATAACTTAAAATACTAAACCACTACAAAACAACTACTCCCTGTACATTGTTCCATTCCGAGATGACCCCTTTCAACACTCAAAGAGAACTCAACTTAACGTGCTTTAACCTCTGCTAATCAGTGGGAAATGCAGTTCGCACACGAGGCTTGCTTTCCTCCGACCTCCGGAATTTCAGCCACGTCCCTTTTTCCAAATTAAAGCCATCTGGTGGCAAACTAACTAAACATTTCTTTCTTTTCACTCGTACACCTTGCATGTGGTTATAAAACGCAGTGTTAGATGAGTATAGTTTAAAGCACTAGACAATGCATAATGCCCAATTAACAATGCATACTAAATATAATATGTTTTAGGCTAACATACATAAAACACGTGCACATTTCTTGACAGCGGTCCATCTCTGCTACTACACGCAAGTTTCTGCATTGTGGAAAGCCTTCGGGCAAGACATTTCACCAAAGCAATTGGCTTCGTCTAGGGGTAAAAAAAGTGTTATTTTACGCTCTAATTATGTCTTTAGAGAATATTTAAGGAAAGAATAGGCTTCGCCTTGTCTCGTACGGATCGATATCATCTTTGGAACCTCCTTTACCCCTCTTAATAAGGTTAGCCCCGTACCTGAGAACTGAGGCTGAAGAATCTCTAATTGAGCATCCGGTCTGCAAAGGCTTTACCCGCCTCCCCCTGACGAGTGAAGTTAATGAGGCAAGATGTGGAATAATGAATTAATTTTGTTTTAAGTTTGAAAGCCTGGAAGAGAGGATAATAAAAGTGATAACGAGAAGAAAGGAATTACGGGATAATAAGGTATTTTTTCCCCTTTATAGGTAAAAAGGAAGAAAATAAGCTCGTAGGGCATTTGAAATCGGAGGAGTGAGTTTTGTAAAGAGAAAGTGTAAATTCTATTCTTGTCGTCGAGTACATTGTTCCTGTCTTTAGGTACTGTAATATAGAGGATGGTGTACTTTGTATCTACCAGTGTCAGTTTGGAACACTAAGCAGGATTCTATCATGTTTCTAGAGCAGAAGGTTTATCGTGGTACAGTACTTGTCTTCTTCTGCGGCCCGTTGTTGCCAATTTCGTCCAAATATCCCAACTTATCGTTCTGTTGCACGATTCCTTCGAAAGGGCAACCTAATAATACCAACGAGCCATTCAAGCACTTAGAGGACAAATTATGTTCCTCTCGCTATGTGAAATACCTTCTCCTATGTGTCGGTTGCCTTCCCCACTCCTTTGCTGTGAATGTGGCTAATAAGTGTTCATATTCTCCTCCCAAAGGGAACTGCGAGCTCTGGTTGGCAGAAAACGAAGCACGTGCTGTCGCCAGCGCCTCTATCGGTGGGTGGAAGGACCCAGGTGATGGCTGCCAATGTATTTCAGCAGGCGACAGGCCACCGAGTGGGGGGAGCGGTACCAGGATAAACCTACTCAGGTGTAGGTAGTCTGTTATGGAACACTGGCAAGTTCATACAAGAATCGTAACTGTTATGCAGCTTGTCGCGACATGAAAAAGTAGAAAAGCCTTGTTACATGAAAACTGTGAATGATGAAAAATTCCGACTGCATGTTTGAATTCAGCCTTATATGTATTTGAAACACCTTTCACTTCCCTGCGTGTCAAAAATCATGTTGGCCATGTTTCATTATACTACGGGGCATTAATATAATTATTGTTTAAACATTCCTGTAATCCAGGAGAGAGTTGCTTGCATGATAATCTTGTTCTGCGTTTTCAGACTGTCCATTTAATTTCCAATAAACGTAAATTATTTTATCCTTCTCACGCCGTCTCTAAAAAGAATAATGGTCAAGCTGATCTCTGTGTCCGGGTGGTTAGCACAGCGCCTCTTCGACGACAGGAGCTCCAGGTTCGAATTCTGGTCTGCACATGGGTGTTATTTGTCAGTGTCTCCTCATCAATTTTATCATCCTCATTGTAACGATTAGCTAAAAGTGGCAGAAACGCGACGCTAAATAACAAAAAGCAAGTCAAACCAGAACAATCGTCAAAAGTTACTTCTCTACTTCCTGTGTTGAGAGCAGAAAAGTGAATAGTGTACCTGTTGCCGTTATAGTCCATATAGAACAACATCGCTCCCTAACCGCCAAAACATTTGATGCAAAACGCATACTTAAGCCATGCAACCCATCAGATTTACTACTGCATTGCTGAGGCAGTATCTGGTTGGTTCTTCCATAAGCACGCTTGGTAATGGAGGAAAATGTTTGGAGGAAAATATACTAGAGGAACGAGATATTAGAAATATGCTTATTGATTCGTGATAGCAGTTTATGATCAGAGGATTATCAAAGGTGCGGTTATTGTGAAACTCGGGTATTTATATGGAAAATTTTGTAAACAGTTTATATTTTCAAACATTATGTGTATTGAAGAACAAAAGTGATCTGAGCCACTAGAGAGAGAGAGAGAGAGAGAGAGAGAGAGAGAGAGAGAGATAGAACAAATAATTTGCCATATTTATATCCTTGCGTGCTCTGCAACCTACCAACTAGTTGTGTGTTTCGGGTAGCATAACTACACGTACAGTTTATAGATTGCAATTGAAAGTTGATTTGCCTGCATGGAGCTTTCGGAACTCCAATTCCTTTTTGTTCGTGACTGTACATGGGGAGATTACCAATTCCCAAATTCATCAGAGGAGGTAGAAGAAAAGAAAACTTATTTGCTCCCTCCGGCAACCCGTCTACCTGCTAGGTGTAATAAGTTCCTATAGGAATGGGAACTACCGAGTAGGAGGGTTTTAAAGCCATTAGTATCGATTTCCCATTCCAAACTGAGAACTGTTTCTACACGAAAACGAGCTACAAGAGAGGGAGAAGTGGGAGGGAGGGAAATGGAAGGGGTGAGAGTGGAGGAGAGAAAGGAGTTGAAGGAAAGAAAGAAACTCACAAACTTCCAGAGAAAGGCTATTTAGACAAATCTGTATTGGTCTCACAACAGATTGGTTTTCTCTTATTTTTCTGAAGGAAATAGAAGAAAAGAAAAGACTGCGAGATTCAAGTTTTCACTTGTGCCTTTTTTGTCAGCACGCCAGCATCTGTGTCGTTACGTGATAATATTCTCTTGTGGAAGAAAACATTCACTCCAAAAACTGCAGGTACGTTTAGAGCGTATTAAAGATTGGCTAGTGAAGACGAAAGATGCACACGTTTAATGGCATCTCCTTGCTTTCGAAACCAGCTAAGATTAGCTGCAGAGTAAGGAACAACGGCACTGAGTGAGCCAGAGAGAGGAGAGAAAAGAGAGTTCCGGAGAAAATACTGATACAAAAGTGAGAAGAATAACGGCATAGAGAGAGAAGTATATTAGGAAAGAGAAAGGAAGCTGTGGAGGACGAGAGAGGGAGAGAAGGCGACAGAGAGGGAAAGAAGGAAAGAGAAAGAGAGAGAAAATGAGAAATAGAAGATGAAATAAGAGGAGGAGAGGGAAAGAGGTAGAAGCAGAGGGAAAAGGAATTTGAAGAGATAGGTAGAAAGAGAGAAGGAAGGGGGAAAGAATTTTCAACAGAATGGCACCAATAGAAAAGCGAGAGCAGTAACGACAGAGAGAAAGAAAAATAGAAGAGGAATTGAAGAACAGAGAAAGTACGCGTAAGATGAGGAGGAGTAGAGAGAGAGAATAGGAAGGTAGAAAAAGAGATAGAAGAAAATAAGACGGAAGGGAGAAGATGAGAGACACAAAAGAAAAGGGAAAACAGGAGAAGAGAGAAAGAGGTTAAAAACAATGGAAATATGCATAGAGAGGAAAAGGGAGAGGTACGTACAGATGAAAGTAGTGGGGAAGAGAGAAGTAGGGATAAATACAATTAGAGATACGAAAAGAGAGAGGATGAGTGGGGGGAAGAGAAAGGAGCATTGTAAGGGAGTAGTAATAGTAGTAGAAAGAGAGAGAGAGAGAGAGAGAAAGCTTTAGTAGACACAAAGACCTGGAAATATTTTGTCCACTCAAACATCTATCAAACATTCCCTCGTAACGTCACTACGTGGGGCTGAAGACAAAGATTCTATTCTCCAAATTAAGAAATGAAAACGAAGAACAGCCCAACAGAAAATATCGAAGGAAGAAAGTTGTGGAGGTCATTATCCGAGAACGAGCCGACGCAAGATACTTATGCACAAGTCCAGTTGACTCTTGACAGTGGGTATTTTTACAAGAAACCACTCTATTTCTAGGCATTAAGCTCCTTTAAATTATCATTTATTAATATTGTGTGAATTGTTCTTTGATCGCCCGTTATATGTTTAGCACATCTATCCAGACAATTCTGACCTGCATTGCCGTCTACCTAGCTCCACCAACCCTTTCAAATCGTGAAAAACACTATGTTTTTTGTCTGTTGCAAATGATGCTCCATCCCCCCCAGGCCAATCTTCCACATTCCACCACTCAGCAATTCTCCCCCTTCGCACATGTAAAATTCTGCACCCCGCATCGTTACTTCTGTCCTCGCTTCGCAAGCAATAACATTAAAGCCTCCGCCAGTGAGAATGCAGGGTGGACAATATTGGCCTGATTTACCAGAGCTGGGTCTCTCGCGGTGTTTGTTAAGGGGGTGTGTGAGGAAGGGGGGGGGATGCGAAGTCACAGGGAAGTTGAAATGAGGCCATTTCGATGCCGTCCCAGAGGTACCTTTTCACCCGTTCCAGCAGGAAGCTGACAATGTTCCAAAACTCCAGGACGTTTCAGATCAGGAGGATTTGAAGGTTTATTACGGATGCAATCTAAAAATATTCCTAATGTCGTTCACGTTGCAATTAATTGTTATGAACATTACTTTTATTCGGCTGGCGGGAGGTGTTCAAAAACTATTTCAGTAACACGGTAGTTATCATTTCATATTTTCCTCACTTAAAGCACTGTTGACGATCGAAAACATTTCAAGGGTAGGTGTTCAAGCCAATGCAACAATTTCATTATTGTACAGTCAGCGGAAATAAAAACAGGACAGCTAGATCCTGAAACACTCGCTTCCCAGCAAGCTGTTATGTGTGTTGTCTAATCTACAGCGGTGGTAGAAGGTGCCATTGAAAATTTGCTATTAAAATCCACACGTGTAGGTAAGCGAATTTGTCAGGATGTAGGTGTCCCTCTTTTAATGCCGGTGACCGTACATGCCAGTTTAATTGCATAATACTTACCACTACAAGGACAAACAAACCTCTGGCTCCTGAAATTATCATACTTGCCCGTTACCTACTATGCTTGTGAGGTGGTACCTACAAACCGCCGTGTGCTAAGCTTCGGTTCTGGGCACACTCTCGGATTCCTCACCTTCACACTTGCATCCAAGAGTTCAAGTTCAACCCTCGGCAAGTGTAGGTTGTTTGGACGCTCGAAAAACTGATGCTCTAAAAATGCAACTAGTCCGTTCCGCTAGACACATCATTGCGAGGGAAAAAAATGGCTGCGTCCTATCGTATTTCTTCTCTTTTCCAGGTATAATGACGTCATTTAAGTAACACATAAGGAACTTTATCACTGATAGTGTCACATGTGCTAATATACTTATACTTACATTATGCAGTAAATGTGATTACAGTAAAACCTCGTTAATCCGGACTAATGGGGGGATAAGTTGACCGGTTTAACGAAAGTTCGGATTAACTGAAATAACCTAAAAGAACAGTAGAAAGTGTTATTATGGTGATGTGCCCGACAGACCTGGCTCTGCATCACACTTTTTTTTTTGCCTTTTGCCTGTCCGGAGAAGTCCAGCTTATCGGGGTTCGGATAAACGAGGTTTTACAATAATATAAATCAATTCACCTGGAAGATGTCTTGCACTTTATTCGAAAAAACTCCGAGAAAGAGTAAGTCTCCTGTTCCTGGTAAGGTGAGTTGGGGATAACTTTGTGACACGGAGGGTTGAAC
This sequence comes from Lepisma saccharinum, assembly GCF_977018435.1. Taxonomy (NCBI): domain Eukaryota; kingdom Metazoa; phylum Arthropoda; class Insecta; order Zygentoma; family Lepismatidae; genus Lepisma; species Lepisma saccharinum. The sequence continues at coordinate 86,468,674 of NC_139232.1, read as the reverse complement.
AAACGTTGCAATCTTTCACATAAGCCAGCCTCCGTGATAAAGTGGTTAGGCTAGAATGCTACAATACCAGAGTTACTCTGCTTCTCTATACCTCTTTCCAATATCTGTATTTCTACGTCTTCTTCTACGTATTTTTTCTCTCATATTTTCTTACTCTGTTTCTCCCTTTCTCCCTTGTCTCTATATCTCTTCCTCTTCTTCTATTTCTCTCAATCTCTCTATCCCCCTTGTTTCTATATCTCTTCCTTTTCTTCTATTTCTCACTCTCTCTCTCTTACCCCCTTGTTTCTATATATCTTCCTCTTCTTTTATTTCTCTCTATCTATATATCTTACTTACTCTGTTTCTCCCTCTTCCACCTGTTTCTATATCAATTTCTCTTCTTCTATTTCTCTCTTTCTTACTTACTCGGTTAAACCCCTTTCCACCTGCTTCTATATCCATTTCTCTTCTACTTCTCTCTATCTCATTATTACTTTCTGTTTCTTTCTTTTTCTCGCTATTTCTATATCTCTCTTATTCTATCTCTCTCTCTCTCTCTGACTTACTCTGTTTCTCCCTTTTCCGTTTCTATATTTCTTTCTCTTCTTCTATTTCTCTTTCTCCCTTTCTTACTTACTCTGTTTTTCTTTTTCTCTTCTTCTATTTCTCTCTCTCTCTCTCTCTCTCTCTTTCTTACTCTGTTTCTTTATTTTCCCCTGTTTCTATATATCTCTCTCTTTCTTATTCTATTTCTCCCTTTCTTCTCACGTTTCTGTATCTCATTATCTCCTATTTCTCTCTGTTTCTATCTTACTTTCTCATTCTTTTTCTGTTTCTGCATCTTTGTCTAAATTATTTCTCTCTCTCTTAAACTGTGTGGATATGGCAACATTTTTATGTAACATATTAGGATTACATAGTAAACATAGTTTGAATTTGTTACAGAGCATATATAGTCTTGACGATATGCTTATACATCCATGCTCATGTTATGTACGTTTCTTTTCATGTAAATCTTTCTTTTCATAATTTTGAAAATCTTCCAATCAACCACCCTGCAGTTATGTTTGATTAAAATAGAAACATTTCCTTCTTTGGTTCTATCGGGTACCAGCACCCTTCAGATCTTCGAGAGGTTTCCAGCCCTTAGGAGAGCCGTCCCTACCTTCCGAGAGAAGAAGAGGATGTTTGAGAATCGGCGAGGGATGGTAACAAAATCCTCTTGACCTCAGAAGATATTGATTCTGTGGCGGGGGAAGATTTTGCTTGGCAAACAAGAAGGTGCTTGTGCTGTGTGCCTGTAAGGTACAACTTCTACCCCTCGAAGGAAAATTGGAACAGGGAGAATCATTGTTCTATGTTTGCTTATTTTAGCCCCTTTTTCTATATATGTTGGGAAATACTTTAACGACGTCTACAACAACGTCTGTACAGTTGTTACATGAATATAAAGGAGTATTTTTATTTTTGAATATTACGACAGAACTGAAATAAAAATGAATTCTATGCGACGCCTCCCGAAATGCCATGCAGCACAAATTTCCAAGGGACATCCCTTAATAGTATATCCACAATATCAAGATCAGATCCATGGATATTGTGGATATCCCATGCAGGTCTAATGGATATCCAGTCCTGGATATCCAGAGAATCTTCCGTGTTGAATATCCAAAGGATATCCATGAATCATGAATATCAATAAATCAATGAACTTTAGGTAAATTACACCCGGCCATGAGGGCCTATAAAGGGCGATAGACTGTAATGCAATATACTCAGCCTGTCCAGCCAGTGTCCAGTACGTCAGAAGTCTCTCGTAGTCGGCAAGGATCTGCCACGCTAGACCTCTCGCTCGCCCAGCGCAGAAGCCCAGCCAATGGCATAACCTTCCTGAGTCACCTGTCTATTGAGTCTCAATACGTCATTCATGAGTAATATTACACTATGGGCTTACAACGTCCTTGGGATATTGCGTCCGGAATATTCAGATTATCTCCGGTTCTGGATATCCAAATAATCTGCAGCCTTAGATATCCAGAGGATCTCCCGTTTGGGATATTCAGGAGATAACGTCCCGATCAAGTCGCACTGATATCCGAAACATGTCCAAAAGTCGTCCATAGATAGTCCAAACATGTCCAAAAATTATTCACAGAATGTCCAAAACATGACCTTCCTGGATATCCTATGGATGTCCCCTGAGTGGGAATATGGATATCCAGGAGATATCCAGAGGATGTCTATAGGACATTCCTGGATGTCCTCTGGATATTCAGAATATCTGCATGAATATCCAGAAGATATCCATTAGATGTCTTCTGGATATTTGTGTTCTGTATCTAATAGGGATTAACTTCCATTGAAAAACATTAATCGTACACTCCTGTTTAGATAAAATGAGTGCCACTTTATGAGAACAGGAGTGTACATTGCAAGTAATGAGAGCTGTATCACAATTGACTTAGTCTTGGTGCAGACTACTCATGTTTTTTCTTTGAAGGACATGGGAGTACATAGAAATTATTACCGATGGAAGATTCCAGTAACTCATGTTGAAGTATGGAAATATTACATAAACAGTGTAGTGCCCTCACGTGCCAAAATTAGCAACCAGAGCAACCTTTCATCCCATCTTCATGTTCTACCCTTTTGGTATCATTATCAATCTTCTGTCTGGAACCCACAATCGCATGCACATATAAAGAGACAGCAGCACACTACTTGAAACAGGAAACCAAGATGGGAATCCATTTTGAAGAAAGGTCAAGGCCAATCGTAGAGCAACTTTTCATGCTCCCGTTATTAACCGCAATGGCTGCATTCAACCACCCCCAACGAACCACTTCTCTCAGCAAAAGCCCCATTCGACGCAATCGCTCTAGTTTTTGTTTCCTTCGACATTCCGTTCCATTTGGACTCCCCCCAACCCTTGATTCTCCCTTTTGACGTGCAGTGCCCAGACGAAGCCATTTGCGTCTCCCCCTCCGTGTGAAGCAACAGCATGCATCGGAATTCACCTCCTGAGACGGGTGGTCCAAATGAATGGAAGGGGGGGTGGAGACCGTTTGGTAATGCACGCTGGGGGAATGTGGAGGAGAGTGTATGTGATTGCACGTCTGTGGGAATGAAATTCATTATGTAACACCACCATATCAGCTTATATTCTGCATTGTTCAGTGTTGCCAACTTAAGATTTAATAGGTTTAGGTTTTTGAAACATTATCAATATCTGCTGAAGATCCGAAGTTTGAAAATATTTCAAGTTTAAATCCAGTTCGTCTACAGACTAATCGGGACTGAAACTACAGCTTAAGATAGGATATAAATCGCTGAAATGCACTTATAGTATGTATCGAACCTTATCTCTTATACTTTTATCACGTTTTAAAAAATCTAAAACAAGTGTGCTACTTGATGTATGTGGACAGAAATGCCATACGTTACGTAGTAGGTTTTTTCGATTGGCTGAGTTTTATGAAAGTCCACTTTGTGGACAGACAATCTAATCGATACTCGACTTGCAGTTTCAAGTGGATTCCAAACCACTGTGCAATGTGCCTCCAACGGGTATCTCACCCGGGACATCATGATTACAAGGCGACGACGTTACCATAACACCATTAGAAGTATTTTCTTCTACGAGGGTCCCAAGCCCTGCTATCTTCATTAATACTGTTTGAAATGAAATACTGTATGGCTTAATGGGAACTGTTACGGACTTTATTGGACATTGAATTTTCTCTGGAAAATATTTGTCGTTATCTTTCATGTATAATAATTTATTATTATAGCTGTTATAGTTCTTTATATATCCATAAGATTTGAGATTCATTGACGTTGATTCTAAGAGATGAATGGGAAGAAGTTTGTACCCACCTGCGTCGAGAACTACGATAAAATCATCATCGAGATAACTTGAACAAGCAAATAAGGATTGAGTATGCCCAAATGTTCTGTGGTGCACAATGGGAAAGGTAGGTTTACTGAAAATGCAACCAGTACACTACAGACCAAAACGTTTTGTTTGTTTCAGGTCTTCTTTGAGAAAGATTACTAGAGATAGGATCTAAGTTTAAAGTGGGATAAGAACCACCATGCAACTTGCCTCCATTGAGGATCGAACACGGAACATCCCTCCATTACAATACGATATCTTGATCATTATCGGGGAGGGGAGAATGTAGAGGCAATATGCAAGTAATCAGTTTATATGAAATTGATCAATTGCCATTGATTCTATGACGGAATTGTTAATGTTGAATATGTTAGCGTGGGTTTCAATCTTGACATTCAATGTTTTAGTTCATTCGCCAATTTTATGGATTCATTATTCATTCTCATCGTTGCGATTCACACATACCACAAAGCCATCCCCTGCACATTGCAGATATAAATCTAGTCCCTATTTATTTCAATATTATCGCTTGGTGATCTTCCGCCGCAGTATTTTTACCAAAATGAATGGTTATTATCCAAATAACCAACTTTAAACAATTACTAATAATTATGATCCTAATTAGTATATCATTATTAACCTTATATTATTACTTACGAACCTTCCTCACCTCAATTTCAACAAATTACAAAACTAATATATGAAACATTATTAATAACAAGCCATTAAGTGTAAAAGAATAAGTATTATCAGTAATTACAATTTTTATATCAATTTGTGGAATACCCCTAGTTCAACCAATTTATATATCTAATGATATGGAAGTAGGGCCTCACTCATACACAATCTCGATCATGTGATCAGCACCACACTCCAGCCACCTTTAACCCACCCAGGGTTGTTACTGAACACGAGAAGCAGGATTAACCCCAGAGCCACTCTATTTCTTGATAACTTCGCACTTTAAACATCCACCTCCAGGAGTCGAACCGTGCCTCCCACCTAGCAGGACCGACTGGACCAGTGCTGCCATATATGTATACATACAAACAAAAAATATCAAACTGCCATGCTTCCTTGATCCAGGAAGTAGGACAATTTACAAAGGTACAAGAAAACTAAAATCTCGAGACCCAAAAAACAAAGGAGGAAAAAAATTGAAGGGCTCTTAATGAAATATGCCCAGCTGTTCTGATGACGTCAATTTTTTTATCCAGTTCCTAGAGGAAGGGAGGTTTGTCATCTCCCATGATGGATGAGTTGTTTTTATACGGTTCTTCCAGTTACAGCGGGTCACGATAGAGGGTGCAGCTCTCGCTCTAATTGTGTCAATCTCAGTTGACAGACAGGCGATACCAGCAGATTATAATTACATGGAAAAACTTTTTCCCGGCCTTTCCATGATATAAGAGCATTAGATCATCTGAGCTCTCCTTTTTCATTGATTTTCTTCGGTAATAAATTCAAAGAGGCATTAAACTTAAGCTTGTGATTAAGTGGAGGATATTGTATAACAGTGAGACACTCTCTGCAAAGCTTATCTATAGTTAGCATTGCCATTAGTTTCAGTTTCTCGTTAACTTTTAACATGAATTGAACGTGATCTTGAATGTCATAGTATGCAAGGAAATATGGAAAATACAAGAGCTTATTCAATTTTATGAACTGTAGCATAGTAAGCATCAAAGCGATTAATTGATGTTCTCCTATCCATATTTGGACCTAAAAGGGATGAGGAGACAGGTGAGTGGAGAAGGTTACATAATTTAGAACTACATAATTTGTATTCATGTCCAGATATTATTAGAATAATTAAATCAAGAAGACTTAGATGGGCAGGCCATGTGGCACGAATGGGAGAGGAAAGAATAATTTACAGGCTTCTTGTTGGGAAACCTGATGGTAAGAGACCAGTAGGAAGGCCAAGACGAAGATGGAGGGATAACGTTGAGATGGACCTAAAGGAAATTGGTAGGGATGGAAAAGAGTATAAGCTTGCTCATGATAGGGACAGATGGAAGGCCTGTGTTCCTGCGGCCATTAACTTTCGGGTTCAAGAAGGATAGAGAGTTAGGTAGTTAGTTCTCCTGTCCATGTTTGTCTTAAATGAGCGTCAGCACACGTATGACTCCAGCAGGATAACGATTAAGCTTAGGTTGAAATTATGAATACTAACGCGTTTCTCGTGAAATTCTAGCCCATTTTGATATCCATTTAATAAAGTGAAGTTGACGCCAAGATGGCAGACTGCAAGATAGCCGCCATGTTGATAACATATCCTAAAAAAGCCTCCTTCCCCCCTTTCCTACATAATGCATCAGGCCGTTGGATTCGTGACTCCTCTTCCGTATTTATTTTAAATGCATGTTCCCACACTTATGAACAATGTAGTATAAACAACATATGCATCGTGCCATCTCACAAACTTTCATATCGTATGGATTGATTGATTGATTTGGTGTTTTAAGCCCACTTTATGCATAGTAAGGCTAATCGCGACTGGGCCTACAGTTTTAAGTGGGATCCGAACCACTATGTGCCTCCACCGGGGATCGAACCTGGAACCCCTTGATTACAAGACGACGACGCTACCACTGCGCCATCGGGGAGGCTCCATATCGTTTAGAGGTTATTAAGGCAAACAAATGATAATGTTTTACTGTTTGACCACAATTGACCCCCGTGGATTGAATTTGTAATTTACCATCCTTATTCGCAACAACCATGTCACAATAAAAGGACAAGTGCTCCTTAACGAAACAAAATTGTCAATAGGGTGTGTTTACATTTCAATAAGTTATGTGCTTTAAAATCCATTAAGACTACTGCTGAGATCAACTAAAAACAGAGCATACATCTGATGACAAAGTTCTACGCTAACAGAGGGAATAAGGTGACATACACACGAAAATACACATTGCCACTCTGAAACCGGTGCCAGAGTCTCGTTAGCTGTTGCAGTTGCAGGATGGAGGACATATTGACTTTCGAGTGCCTTTAGAGGTAACCTCACTTGCACCCATCCATTTCGGTAATTAATAAAAATACACTCCAGGGCGAAAGTGCCCCTTGAGAGCCATGACTTGCCTAGCTGATTTTCATCGGGTGGCGCGTGGACAACACCTCGAGTCCCATCGCCGCTGCTTCTGCATTTCGAGACCGATGGCTGCTACTACTGCTTCCAAATAGTTCCTCAATATTCCTTACGATTGTGGCTCAACACCGACATTTTGGAAGCTGGAATTGAGGATAGAACTCGGGACTGCTCACACCAAAGATAAAATCACTCATCTATTTCAGTTGTAACGAATCCTCTTTTCCTAGAACTTGATTAGAGCATTTAAGATGTCCTACTTGAAGGACGGCTATAAGAGCAGTACAATATACTCGTATATCCAGCTGTATCCAGAGCTTCAACATTTGGACAAGTCACTGGAGAATCCTCCAGGCTAAGTAGCCATAATAATCACAATTTCTTCCGCCATCTCTGCATGCTCACCCCCCACCCACCCTTCAAACCCCACAAGAAAACCCTCGAGGATACCTCCCAACCCCACAGAGCCAGACCGCCATAACATGATTCACTATTATCCGTTCAAATCCTATTTGGGCATTCAACATTCCGGTCTCTCAGACGGGGAACTGAAATCTAGGATTATGCTAAGAAGGCGTGCTCTTAGGGGGGGAGGGGAGGGGGCTGAAACGCAAATATGAGGAGGAATCAAGACGCGGGAGGGATAATAGAAGAGACAGTCGGACGACAAGAGAGTGCTTTCCCATGTTTGGTCTCTCCGCTGCGATCAACCCCAAATCTCCTGAGAAGTGTGCAGTGTCAGCGAAATTAGATGCAAGAATTGCATCTGCAACAATAGCCACTCTAACGACCCCGTGCTATATCCCTTCAGCCACCCTTCCGCATCGGGGCGGTTGGGTTCAATCTGGGAGGGGTTGGATAATTCTCTAAAATGTATACAAAGCTGTTGGAGGTGCGGTTGCGGCACCAGATGAAGACTCAGCCCCTGCTGAACATTCTAGACGAGACCGAGACGAGTATGTAGAAATCGATACTTGACAAGACGAGATCAGGAACGAGACAGAGGCCGAGATTTAATGTCCGAGATTATCGGTTTCGCAACACATTTTTTTTGACATTTGAAAGGTCTACACAGAAAAAACTGGTTTGTTTGGAATTACCAAAAAAGTTTGGTTGAGTTGTTTGGTTATGCTTTTTGTTTCCGATAACCAAATGTTACTTGTAATTACTAAAGCATTTTGTTTAAGAATACAAAAAAATTTGGTTAGACGAAATATGGTACTCGTAAACAAAATTATACACATTTAAGTGAAGAGAAACAAAACGTTTGGTTAAATTTACAATAACTAGATAACATTTACCATTACGCACACGCTAAAAGTATACGTCTGTTATGGCGTACGCACGTTCAAAAACACAAACCGCTGTATCTGAACGATCGCACGGTGAATTTCAGCAAGAATTTCAGTGAATTTTGTGCGTCAGGACTGTTCTCAGCGCATGCGCAAAACACGAGTGCGAGTGACCACAAGGCAAAGACAGTCTTTGTCTAGGCTAGGTCATTTCTTTAGGATTTTGGTGGTCGAGCTCGTCGGACTGAAAATACGGACCACGGAACAGAAGAAATATTTTTCCCCCTCATAATGGATGATGTTGTGAAGTCGAGATTAGAAAGTTGGGGCTTGGCTCCACTTATCGAGATTTTCCGAGGTAAGTGAATAATTATATTAATAATTTAAGGTAAAATTCAAGTTTCAGGCTAATTATATTTCTTTTCTTTTTTCTTTTCTTCGTTGCCACGTGGTGGTAGTGGTTGGCCAAAAAGGAACTTCTGAGTATTAACTACGTTCATTATAGTAGAGCGAGTTGAATATATATTTATGTATATATGCACAGTTATTTGTAATTTTCATCCACCTAACGAAAGTAGCACTTTTTCGTATTCACATAACCTTATTTAGGCAAGTTCATAGCCATTATGTGCTGTACACCTATACCAGGAAATGTACTCCATCTAGTGTGAAAGCATTTACATATTTGGCTTTATGTGATCAAAATTAATGTTATCATCATCCACGAGTTCACAATGTATCTAATATTTATGAAGATGGCGTCTTTTTCAAACAAGGCTATGTTGTAAGAACGGCCCTAGAGGCCGAAACACGCCCGCTCCAATAAAGGCGATTTTATTATTATTATTATTATTATTTAGTATTCTCAAGCATTTACACCAATATGCATCTGGCATAAAATTATTATGATAGAGAGCAAATTTCGAGATAGATTATTTTGTTTGTGTGCAGCATGCGTGTTTGTACTATTGCAAGATAGTTGCCACATGGTTTAAAGTGCCCCTAGGTCTAGACTTCTATCTTTGCAATTTAAGTTTTCTGCAACTTCCATCCAAATGCAAATTACAGAAAATTAGAACAGTTTATTTGAAGAAAATGTGTTACTTTCATGAGATTTTATTTCACCACGAGGGGATACTGCATGTAGCACGTGCCTTAAATCTTTTTTTTTTTTGTAGTCTTTAATATTATCAAAAATGATGATTACACAGCAAGTTTCAATTAATAAATTTTTAGTTGAAACTGTATGTGTTGTGTGATAATTTACCATTCAAAATTAGTATTGGTGAAAATTGAAATTCTTGGACATGTTACGGTGCTGCAGCCTGTAAATGAAAAAAGCATTTCTGCAGAATATTATGTAAAGTAAGGAACTTTTACTAAATTATGGCTAATATTTCACTCAATCAATTGATTTCAAAGTTAAGTAACTAGCTGGAAAATGTAAAAATCAAGATTAATATGAGAGAGCTATTGAAACCTGACTAACATACTCAACTACAGAAATTTCCCACTCATTATTTTTTTAGAAAGGTGCTAATGGATTATTTTTTTGGTAGAGGTACCAAAAGAGAAATTTCATACAAGGTAGACATGAAAAATAATGTGACTTTCTGAAAATAGAACAAAATGTAGTTTTACCACCTGATGAAGCCTGTTACTCTGTGTTAATAATTCTGAGTGACTATTTTCACCAGGTGGTGAAGCTACCTTTTGAGTTATTTTCACAAGATTTTAAACTATGTGCATGATCTACAACCTGGCGTGGCCTGCTACATCGATGTGTGTATTCTTTGGTTGCTGATGTGTACAAAGCTTACGTCTGTGTGCAATTATTTTCGTGCAGGAAACAAAGTACTTTTTTTTCTGCATGCCATGGAGTTGGGAAAATACCACACAATGGACTGGTGCTGCCAATATGTCACATGAGTATGAGGGGCTATTATGTTCCCAATTGCTTTCATTGTTAGGTTAGGCAGGTCAGGTTTAGTGCTATTAGCATTAAAATTACTTGGGTATGACTCTCCGATTTTCTTCATATTTGACATACTCATTAATTGAGGCATCCTAATCATGAATCTAAAGTTAAAATTTGTCGGAAACGTCTAGAAATTGCAAAATAAGCAAATCAATTTTCGCAACCGGACCGCTCTCCGATTTTTATAGTACTGCTCATACTTACTGAACCATTGGCGCGTGGTTAGGTTAGTTTCGGTTAGGTTAGGCAAACATAGTTAAAATTTGGTGTTGTGATAGTATCAGGAATTTGGTTGTGAAACAAATAAAATCACGAAAATCGACAGTTTCCATTCCGAAAACTAACTCCTTATTTTAGCTTATTTTGCAATTTCTAGATGTTTCCGACAAATTTTAACTTCAGATTCGTGATTAGGAAGCCTCAATTAGTGAGTATCCCAAATATGAAGAAAATCGGAGAGGGGTCCGGTCATCTCAAGTCGTTCCAATACTTGTGTACGAAGCTTACGTATGTGTGCAATTATTTTCGTGCAGTAGATAAGTATTTTTTTTCTGTATGCCATGGAGTTGGGAAAATACCGCACAATGGACTGGTGCTGCCAATGTGTCACATGAGGGTGAGGGGGTATTACGTTTTAAATGCTTTCATTGTTAGGTTAGGCAGGTAAGGAATAGTGCTATTAGCATTAGAATTACTTAGATAAATACTTGTGTACGAAGCTTACGTCTGTGTGCAATTATTTTCATGCAGGAGACAAATATTTTCTTTTGTTTGACATGGAGTTGGGAAAATACCACATGATGGACTGGTGCTGCCAATATGTCACATGAGTATGAAGGATATTACATTCCTAAATGCTTTCATTGTTAGGTTAGGCAGGTCAGGTTTAGTGATATTAGCATTCAAATTACTTCTGTAAATACTTCCCATCATGTGATCATGTAATTCCCGGTCTTCAGCACTTTCTGCTATTCTCACTACGTGGTCACAGTAGTAGCAACACCCATTTTTAATTTAAAATACCTTTTTAGCAGTAAGTTATCAACACTGCAAATGAATATAGTAAAATGAGATAGGACAATATTGTGGTATGATTCAGGTAATTATTTTCCTGGTTAATATAGCCACATACGCTGTTCTCATTCCCTTGTGAAAATAGACCCACATGCTATTTTCACCACCTAGTGAAGATAGTCATAATGCTATTCTCACCATCTGGTGAAAATAGTCAAGGCCTAAATAATTACATTGACATTTTATTTTAATAATATTTTACTGTCTCTTTTGAGTGATTTAATGAAAGTTTTTGAGAATGTGTGAAATTTTTATTTAAGAACCTGAGTACATACATTGATGCAAGCACTGATTTCTGTTCTTCTCACCACCTGGTGAATGAAAACGTTCATTTTTAAATGAGATACAGATTGCCTTGTATGAGATTTTTTGTTAATATTGACCACAACTACCTTCATCAGGTGATGAGAAGAGCAGATAGTGCTGAAACCAGGAATTGCATTGTCACATGTTGGAAGTATTTACAGAAGTAATTTTAATGCTAACAGCCCTAAACCAGAATTATTAACGTACCCCTTCAATCGTATGTCATGTGACACTTGCAGTAGCAGTACAAATTGTCGTTTGTTTTTTTAACAAAAATGCATCTCAAGCAAAGAGTATTGTGCAGAACCCAGTATTCTTTAACATGAATCATAATATAGTTCCAAAAGAGCATGGTTTGAAATTCTGAAAATAAAAGCATCTAGATTTAAACCTTTTGCACATATGATTGTGGAATTTCTGGTGAAAAATACAACCACAAATCAACTGTGATTGCATATTCAAAGTTGACTTACGCATTAATTTTCTAAATCACTTTAAGTGTAAAATTCTGGAGTCTCTCACTGGATTAGTAATTATGTTTTCTCCATTTGTCTGTGAGTGGGGATTTATTTTTGTACAAAGGTTAATGCAAGTCTCACAAGGCACTTAGGTCTGTCCTCACTTCCTTCCTTCTAGCTTCCTTACTTAAGGATCGTTGAATTGTTAAACCACACACTTAAGGTTCTGTGTAAATAATTTAACTTATAGATCCATGGTAGTGAGAGAAATAGCATGTAACTACATGATGAAAATAATTTTCCTGCAAAAACAGTTTCTGCTATTCTAACAATCTGATGAGGTACTTACTTGTGTTCATTTCTGAGATATACATTTTCGTAACAGAATGAGTTTCTGCATTTTGAATATTGTTGTGAAGTTCATGTAATTAATTTGACTAGTCCATATTGGGGAATATATTTCAAAACTGTATGGAGAAGGAATTCATTAGAATATGCAGCCTCTGTTGTAATGTAAGAGTACTGAAACTTTATACTAGTGTGTCCGTTAACTGCTATCAGTGGTTCATCAACTTGAAATATTATGCACTCATTGACTGCTACGAACTACATGTGCAGCATTTTTCAACAGAGCCAACATTATTCTCTTATTAGTTTTGGAGAAAACATTACTTTTCACTTTATTCAACAGTTATTAGCATCTAAACTTGTGCAGTGGTATATAGTTTGTTCAGTTGCCATTGTTTTAAGGATCATGTGAGGACCCCCTCCCCTTCCCCCCTCTTGCTGCCTTTGCGAACTGAGGGCGTAAAAATATTTTATGATAGTTTCCAGTCTGAGGTGGATCGGCAAGTGAGCAAGTGAGACTGGCTAAACTCTCAGATTATATTTCATCTTAATTTGCACTGGTTGTTAGATTAAGCAGTCAAATTCTATGCATCTCTTAAAAAATAATTTCAGGCAAAAATAAATATGGTATGTAGGTTAGGCAGGTTCAAGAATCTCTCAACCTAATTGAAATAATTATTACTTAAGGTTCTGTGTAGATCCATGGCAGTGAATGAAGTAACTATGTGATGAAAATAATTTTCCTGCGGAAACTCTTTCTGCTATTCTAACCATCTGGTAAAGTACTTGCCTTTCTGAAATGAAATTTTATTTTCTAAAAGTAGACAAAATTCCTCCCTGCATCAGAAAATATGTTGAGAACAGAGCTGAGTACATGCACATTTTTAATTAAGAAATTTGAAAAGCAATAATATGTAAATTGCAATGTTCTACACATATTTAACTTGTTCATAGCTCTATACTTGTCCAAATCACAGTAGGAATGTTATATATAGGTGTGCATAGCCATCACGCAGCAATCATTCCTTAATTTGCATAATATATACAGAAGTGATTATTTGCACTGTAGAGCGATTCCATGTGGTGTCACATGGAACTAATAACAAAATAAATTTACAGGGAATGAATTATTCCTTAAAGGAAAAGATAGGACTTAAGATACCCTTTTCTTGTAGCAACTATATTTACCCTCTAAATAGGTTTTCCTGTAATTTAAGATATTCCATAATATTTGCGTTGAAATTTATAATTTGCTGTTACGCATAATCAGAGAACTTGCATGTTTGTACAGTAATATATTTCTGTGAATTAATTAACTTTCCAAATAAGACTTTGTTCAAAATATTGCAATATTCATGTCCTGCACCATATTCGTGAGGTCTAAGGTGTCATGCTTTGGGCTCCAGCTATGAGATGCATGCAGGTTCGAATCCTGGTTTAAAGCATAACTTTTCTCTTGAGGTTTCTGTCTGTGTGTCATTAGGAAACTGGGGAATTACAAATGAATAATGTAACCTGGTGAAAGAAACTTTACCTCGACAGGTGGGAGTAAAGCCAACAGTATGTATGTAGGCATAGGTCCTTATGGTCTGTTGTGCCATGGGTTAATTTTATTAAAATTTTCATACTATTCACCGAGTGCAAGAACCAAAACTAATAATGGATAGTTTTGTCTCAGTAAAATGTGAGGGTCGAAAGTAAAATTCCTGGAAAAAATAGTTTCCGACATAAAATTAACTAACTGCAAGAGACAATTTACTTAAAATAGCTAAAATATTTTTGCACATTTGAACTTACACTTCAAACCTGTTGGTAAATGATACTTCAATAGTTATTAACACACCAGTGTAATGTAGACCTATTTTTGAATTTTTTTTTTAATTTCAGAAGAAGAAATTGATGATGAGGCATTTAATGTCCTCACAGAAGAGTTGATTGGCAAGTTAATCCCCAAAATTGGAACAAGAGCAAAGTTTCTTACAAAGTGGAGAGAATTCAGAGGAATAGATAATTATGTAACATGCAGTGTGATGGATGATGGCTCAGTGTCCTTTACAGACTCAAACATAAATCTCGAGCATGATCCACTAGAAATTACTTCAGATAATGATAATTCCTTACAGAAGGAAGAAGTATCTGAACCATGCAGAAAAAGGCAACCTACTGTTTTGAACATTAATGATGATGCACAACAGCCGCTCTGTAAAATAATGAAGTTATCAGACTTTGTAAGTTTTATGCCCAAAATTTAATTATGTAATCTTCGTATGTGAATATTGGGGAAACTTCTTAGGTTACATGCATGTGCAGACTAAAGTTTCACATTCAGGAAAATCTCAATCTGTCTATCTCTCTCACTCTCTCTCTCTCTCTCTCTCTCTCTCTCTCTCTCTCTCTCTCTCTGTGTGTGTGTGTGTTACTGTGAATAGTTCAAGATCTTGAAGATGACAATGCTTGCATGCTCTCCTCCCACAAACAAACCTACAAATGACTCACTAATATGGTGCTTTTCCATGTTGCAGATATTGGAAGAATTTCTGAATGAGAAACTGCATGGGAAAAAAATTCTTATCGATTACCAGAAGAATGGTCGCCTGAGTGCACAAAATAGGCGACAACTAGTGTCACTGATTGTCGACCATTTCCTACAAATAAATACCCATTTATCGAACGAGGTATTCCTGGATTTGAGTATCAAAATTACAGAGGTTTTTCCAACAGAGCAAAAGGTAAGACACAGGATGAAGTTAAATCTTTACGTTGCTAGATTAAATGAGATTACTTTTTTGTATATGAAATGCTACTGAATTGTAAGTAAAGGCTGATTTTGAGTGACTAAGGTACAAATATGTTTTGTTTGTTTATTCAAGTATAATTCCAATCTGACTGAACCATTCTAGTGCTGTTAAAAGTATTTTTATTTTTTTAAATAAAAAATAACATGTTGTACTTAGTCACTATGTACATATGTCTAATTGAACTAGCATAGTGAGGTTTCTTTGAACTTAAGCCAAACTAATGTCTATTAGATATGTATAGATGTATAAGACATTATACATCTTAATATATTTTCACAAAATTGTTTTAAACATTCAATGTTCATATTTATTGATTCTAGTTAACTTGTGTGTTTGACAGAACTTAAATGTTTTGCAGGAAATTTATTACATAGAACCAAAGGCTCAAGGACCAGATCAGAAAATTTCGAAAGGAAAACTTGTGGATCGATACCGAAATACCAGGAGAACATTACGTAGAAGTGGTGTAATAGGTGCTGTGAGACAGCGTAACCAACATATACCGGACACCAGTTCTGTGGAAGATGGTTTGACAGGTAAGCTGGATAATTGAATATACTGTAAATGCCACTGTAGAAGTTCTTAAATTATGTGAATGTCAGTATTACAGTTTTTTTATGGTAGGCTTATTCTTGTGCACTATTGTACCGGGTTCGGTACCCGGTGGAGGCTCATGGTGGTTCGGATCCCACTTTAAACTGTAGGTTCAGTCCCAGTTATCCTTACTGTGCATAAAGTGGACTTAAAACACCAAATCAATCAATCTTGTGTACTATTCTAGTAACTTCTAGAGTTTGTTGTTAACCTCAATATTGTGTATATTTCCATTACCTTCCAGATTATGATGAAAACACTGACAGCAAAGCATGGCTTCAATACAATGTTGAGCCATGGAATGATGTGATTGAACACTGGAAGAAGACATTCAAATTTCGTTCCAGGCAAGAGAGTAAAACTGTACAGGAAGTGTTATCATTGTGGCCAGCATTGAAACAACCTCTAGGCTACACACTGGTAAGCATATCTCAGACATCATTGTTCTTTCATTAGTTGAATTGTTGGTGGCTGCTGATTCAAAGTGAACTTCTAGCACCATGGCTACGCTGTAGAGATCATATTCCTTGCCTTTTTAAGGGATGGGAAGGGGTGACATTTGTCTCAATCACATTTATGAAGTGCACTTATGTCATTCATTTCATGGGGCATTTCGAGAAAGCATATGCAGTCAATGGTATGTAAACGACTAACGTAAGAATGTGAAAACTCCAAAAAAAAAATTGGTCACATAAAAACACTTCCTTTCAGAGGATACCTAACTTAAATTTACACCATGTCAAACCCTGTACATTTAGATTACACTTTGCTGTGACTCTTTTACGCAAATGTTTTGCCACTTCAACGCCCTTTTCACAACACAATGTTTATACTCGGAGATCCTCTATCAAACTACAGCAGCCATTAAAGAGGGGGGGGGGGGACAAACTATATTGTCACATGTTAATGAACTCTGCTACAGTGTGTTTGGGTAGTTCAGATTCTGCATTAAACTGTAGGTCCAGCTCTGATTAGCCTACCTGTGCATAAAGAGAGCACAAATAGTGACTTTAGATAGGTAGATAAGACTTTGTATGAAGATGAGACATTGTATTAATGTTTTTTAATTTTCACAGATTGATCTAGACTTCAAGAGAATTTTTCCCAATCACAGACCATTATTTGCAGAATGGGAGTCTATATCTAAGAAGCTGACAAACTTAATGGTTGACAGGCTCAAAGATGATGCATCAGTAGAACTTTTAAGTGTCTTAGACGATGAATCTGCTACAAGAGGTAATAACTTCATGATTTATTTTCCTTGCTATTATGCAATGTAGATTTTTAAAATTTATTTTAGGCTTAAATATTAACTTTCATCAAATACTTAGTTCCCCTTCATTCATGGAGATTATATCATATGAAAGTTATAGCAACCAGTGTGTAATATGTGGACATATTTTGATAATGTAGCCTCTTGTAACTTTCCTTCAATGTACATATTAATTGTTGATTGTCACTTGAAAACACCAAGAATCAAATAATTTGCACTCAACTTGCACTGCAGATTTTTTCTTTCAAACTCGAAAATTATTTTCTTTTTTTAAAAGAAGTATTTGCCACGTACAGCAATGGATGAGAAAAATAACCTCTGTCAATAGGATAAATTGTAATGCCAACAATATTTTTTCAGATACTAAAGCAGCTATAATACTGATTTTGCTGAGTCAGTTGTGCCGTTCAACTACCCAGATAAGGCATAAGAAAACTTGGAAACCAACTGTGAAGGAGTCTCAGGATAGCTTTGTCTGTCACATAAAGGTAACTATTAAGGCTTAATAACTTATAAACTAATTATTTCAGGCCATGTTTGAATTGCAGATATATTAAGTAAATATGACATCAAGAATAAATACATGTAGATTTTGTTATTGTAAATATTTCAAATTTCAGCATTTGGATTTTTTAATAATATATGGTAAATTGGAGATATTGAGGCATGTTAAAAAGTTTTAGGATAGTTAATGTACCAAGCTGTTTAATGCAAATGTCTCATATTAAGCCTGCTTTACAAGTTTATATATGTTTATGTATGTATTTATAACTTTATCTCTGATATTTCAAAATATACTTACCAAGCTTATGCTATGCTTATGGAAACAGATGCAGGTAGTATTTTAGGTGGATCATTAGGTATGCAGAGTGTATTTGTTGTTAACTTGCATAATTAATATTTTCAATAATTCATTTCATAACTTGAAAGCCAAGGGAATTATGTTTAAGCAATAATTTTGTTTTCTTTTACTTGTGTTGATCCTCCCAGCTGTATTAATTTGCCAAAAAAAAATTTAATTTGTAGGGAATTGGAGATGTTGAGCAATTCATTGAAGACAAGAATAGGAAATTGGCCTCATATGGTCTCACAAGACAACCGCTTGTGATTTTGGTGGGACCTTCTTTGAGAAGCATTACTGCTTCATATGCAATAATCAATAGTACTTGGTACTTGTTTGATAGCGTGCTGAAGGCAGTAGACATCTGCTTCAAGAGTTTCTTCACTCTGAATGCCGAATACCCAAGAGAGGGAGAACACTTGTGGCTTCTGCTTCAAAAATGTGTGTACAACATTTCTACAAAATCTGACAAGCACATTATGTCGGTGAACACTTTACTGATTGACCTCATTGGATTGTGATTTCTTGTTATGAATGCTCTTTTTTAATGAGAACTTACTTGCAATGTTAGTAATATAGTGAAATATATTAAGCCTAAACCTAGATGTAAGGGTAGACTGTTGTCATATGTAACAAATTCAGATTTGTGTGTTTTACCATATAGTACAAAATGGTGTTGTGTTATATTTGTAACAACCATTATCCAAATTTTTCAGCACTAATATTGCACTTAAAATTTCAGCACATGATATCTTCAAATGGTGTATTCAAATGTCGTGATGATGGTTGTTTACGAGACTTCATTGGCATAAAATCATTTAGGAAACACCACAGGAGAACACATCATGCAGGTTGTGATATTGAAATTACTGCAAGTTCTGATATTGAAAATACTGCAAGTTCTGATGTGCCTGTTGAATTTGAAAGCAGTGAACCAACTAATGATCAGGGTATAGATACACACCTTCAATTAATTGATGATAACTTATTTGGGGAAAACATTCAGTTGGAATGTGTAACATTCATTTCACAGTTGTATGCAAGAGCAGATTTAACTAGGTCACAGATCCAACACATTATATCAATGGTAACAAACTTCTATGGACCTCTATTGTCATCCCTACAAACAGAAGTTAAGGCAGCATTTCAGTCACCAAACCCAATAAATCAAGAATCAGTTGTAAGAAAACTTGGTTTGCTAGAGAATGCTTTCGATGGCTTGTCATCGGAATATTTAAGAATAAAGTATTTAGAGAGCAATAAATATTTGGTTAGGCCTATTGAATATGTGATAGGAACAAGGTTAGAAAACAGAGTCATTTCTGGCAAACGTGTCCTTACTCCAGTGCAATCCAAAGGACATTTCATTCCCCTACATAATATTCTGACTCTGCTTTTCTCTATCCCTTTTGTATTTGAAAGAGTTTTTGATTGTTGCACAGTTGTTGCAATCAGATACATTGTCAAATTTCATCCAAGCCAAATTATGGAAGAAAAAGGTAGAGCTATTTGAAAACAAAAAAGTATTGCCATTGTTAATCTATTTTGATGAATTTGAGACTGGCAATCCACTAGGATCACATGCAGGGATTCATAAGTTAGGGGCAGTATATGCAAGCATTCCATGTATGCCTCCTGAGTTCCGTTCACTACTGGAAAATATTTTTTTAGTTTTGCTCTTCCATTCATCAGACAGAGTACAACTTGGAAATAATGCTACATTCAGGGTCTTGATTCAGGAGTTGATATTTCTTGAAAATGAAGGCATATCAATAAACACAGAACAAGGAGAAGAAAGAATTTTTTTCGCTATTGGACTTATATGTGGAGACAACTTAGGACTCCATGGTATTCTTGGTTATGTTGAAAGTTTCTCTTCTTTGCATTCATGTCGATTCTGTAAAATATCCAAAGACCGGCTGCAACGCAGCATTGACGTAGGTAATGAGGTTTTAAGAAGTAGATGTAATTATAGTGAAGATATTGCTATTAAAAATTTATCTGCAACTGGTATTAAAGAAGAGTGTGTGTTTAATGAAATTCCATCTTTCCATGTGACAGAAAACTATTCAGTTGATATAATGCATGATTTGTTTGAGGGTGTTTGTGTGTATGATCTTCTAAATGTTATGAGACATTACATTATAACTTTGAGGCTCTTTACGCTTGACATGTTGAATTCTCGTATTCAAGCTCTAGATGTTGGTGTTCATGAACAAAGCAACAGACCACCAATAATTACAATGGACAATTTAAAGAAGAAGAGTTTGAATATGTCTGCAGCACAGATGCTTTTTCTTGTTAGGTATCTGGGACTCATAATTGGAGATCTTGTTCCAGATGAGGATGAAGTGTGGTATTTCTATTGTACATTAAGACAAATAATAGATCTAGTAACAGCACCATCTTATCAACTTGGGTGTGATAAACTGCTGGGTTGTCTCATTGAGGAACACCATGAAATGTACTTAAATTTGTTTCAGGAGCCTCTGAAACCTAAACACCATTTCATGTGTCACTACCCTGAAGTGATGCGCCAGTCAGGTCCTTTAATTAACATTTGGTGCATGAGATTTGAATCCAAACACAGTGTTTTTAAAACAATCTCTTCTGTAGTAACTACAAGGAAAAATGTTACTTTTACGCTAAGTTTCAAGCATCAGTTGCAGCAGGCAGAACGATATGTATCACAAAGAGGTTTTAACACTCCCTTGATTTCTTTTGGACCAGGTGCTGAAATAGAAACAGCATCTCTTTCCTATTTTGCAGAAATCTCCGATTTCATGCTTACAAAGCTGTCTGCAAAAGTGAATAGGCTTAATCATGTAACTGCAAAGGGAACATTATACAAACAAGGAATGATATTAGTTACTGTCATAAGAGATGACTTCCCACAATTTGGTGAAATAATTGATATTTTAGCTGATCAGGACTCTTCTGTTTATTTTGTGTGCAGCGAATTGGAAACAATCAGTTTCAATAACCATATTCATGCA
The DNA here is from genome assembly GCF_977018435.1 of Lepisma saccharinum. Taxonomy (NCBI): domain Eukaryota; kingdom Metazoa; phylum Arthropoda; class Insecta; order Zygentoma; family Lepismatidae; genus Lepisma; species Lepisma saccharinum. The sequence goes on along the minus strand of NC_139232.1, from coordinate 86,447,745 downwards.
TATAAAGTATGTACAACAAGAAGATATACTTGTGTTGCACACAGTGCTCTCATTGAACACAATCCAACATGTTTTGTACATGTAAAGGATGACAGGTATGTTCCTCTAAGGAATGCCGTGTAGTTAAATTCTTCACCTTTAAGGAAAAGATTTCCTGGTGACGATGATGAAAAGATTCTCTCGGGCTGTCAACCAGGTGAGTTGTGGAAAGAATTCAAAGCTTTCGAGAGCTAACATCACTCTCATCTTCAGGGTAAAAGCTTGTAATCTTTTCCCAACTCACCTGTTCAATAGCTTCGGAGAATCTTTTCATTATTCACCTTTGTTTATATTTCCACTTTTCATTATGTATGTATTATGGATGAGACACATTTGTAATGTTATGTTCATTTTGTATCAATTTGGGTAATTTAATTATTTTCTCTGATGGCATATTTGTATTCAAACATTGTACTCACTGCAAGTAAGGAGACTTAAGTATAAATATTAAAATTTGTTTGTTCTAATTGTATTTATTATCACCTTTGTTCATATTTCCACTTTCATTATGTATGTATTATGGATGTGAGGCATTTGTAATGTTATGTTCATTTTGTATCAATTTGGGTAATTTTATTATTTTCTCTGATGGCATATTTATTTGTATTTAAACATTGTACTCACTGCAAGTAAGGAGACTCAAGTATATATATTAAAACTTGTTTGTTCTAATTGTATTTATCATCACCTTTGTTCATATTTCCACTTTCATTATGTATGTATTATGGATGTGAGGCATTTGTAATGTTATGTTCATTGTGTATCAATTTGGGTAATTTTATTATTTTCTCTGATGGCATATTTATTTGTATTTAAACATTGTACTCACTGCAAGTAAGGAGACTAAGTATAAATATATTTTTAAAATTGTATAACCTGTACATTTTATTTTATCCTGATGCTATTTCTTCTCATATATTTTTATGTTGCATGTGTTCACTGTATGCCTCATGCAATGAGGAATTGAGATAAATTTGTTTTAATTGTATATGAATTTTATGATATGAAGTATTTTTCCAATTTTCATATTCTCAGAATATGGTAAGGAAATTGCATTGAAACATTTGAAAATGCTTGTTCTACGTTGTATATAAAGATATCTGTTTTGCGGTTACGCGGAGATAGGTAAATTACTCTGATCAGCTTATCAGAGTAAAATGCTTGTTCTTCTTGGATGTACACTTTATACTGAGAATTTTTTTAAAAAAGTTTTGAACTGCAAAAGTCTGTAATTGAAAAACCCATCGAATGGTCTCATTTGATATCCTTTACGCAGCTGGATCCGTGATTGTGTCAAGTGGCCAACTTTCAATATCTACTAGTTTTTCTGCTAAAGTTCTGGCCTGAAATGGGGAAATCTGCATTCTTTTACAGAGGCTCATTCTCATATGTTACATGGTATACCACCGGTGAACAGACTTGTTATACTGTATAGACATTGCTAGGAAATTAATTGTCGATCGTGTGCTTTTATTTTACTTACATGCAGGCTTGGATGTAAAACATGGCGACATTTTGGTCATTTTTGAGTTGCAAAGTAAAATATGCTATCCTTCAATTTTAGAGTGAAATTTCCAGGTCATACAATTTGCATTGGTCAGTGAAACCTTCTGAAATTGGTAAACATAGCATGAAAACAATTTATCTACAGTATAGTTTCTAATAACCTTGTCTCTTAGAAAATGAAGGAATGATCAAAAAGTCACTTCCCATATTTTACACCTAAGTTCTTCATATAATAAATATATACAATAAATAAGAATTGTGTAAAAAGTCAAATTTTCAAAATATATCCAGTTTTATGCTTATGGTTTCCTCATGATTTTGTTTCTTAGCTCTAAAGATGTTAACATTCCAGGTACTAAACTATGTAGTCATGCTTAACATTGTTTTCTCTAGACATAATTTGGAAATTATATAAATGCACTAACATTAGCCAGATTTAGTAATTCTGAATATCATTTTGTTATTCTAAACAAATCATTTGGTAAACATAAATAAAACTACTTGGTAACATCAGGTAAATTTAGTAGATGTTACTAAATTATTTTGTTCCTGTAACAAAATTTTTGGTAATGATAAACAACAATGCAAGATAAAATTAACCAGATTTGGTAATTTTGAATAAATTATTTTGTTACCCAAAACAAATCATTTGGTAACCTTAAGTAAAAACATTTGGTAAAAAGGGGAAATTTTGGTAATTTTGACTAAAATATTTGGTTTTCCTAAACAAATTGGCTCGATTTGGTTCGATTTACCAAAATAATATTTGGTATTGGTAACAAAAAAATTGTTTACGATAAACAAATAGAACTTGACCAAATCTTTTGGTACTGGTGAACAATTGTTTGGTTGGCGCCTATTTAAACAAACTATTTGTTTGCCACTACCATTTTTTTGGTTAATCCAAACAAACATTTTTCTCTGTGTACCTAAACCAGATTTACTATATTATGTAACTTCTTCTAACATGTCAAGCGCTGACATTACATGATTATTGTTTATTGTAGATATGTCATATACGTTGTTTGTAAAGCCAATACGTTAGTGGCCATTGCGATCCTGCCCTGCGTGGTTGTATATATACACACAGGATAAAATCCAGTTTCTTTTGGTGACTTCCCAGTTCACAGATTTCCAACTCACAGACTGCCTGAATTCCTTCCCGATTCACCGATCATGACCCCCGGCGGAGTGTGACACGTGCAGTCGTCTCTTCACGTGCAGAACCTCTTCCCAATTCATAGATTTCACCCCTCCCCCAGTACATTGCTGGTCTCAGCAATCCGATAACTTCAGAATGTATGGTATACAACTGTGTGAAATGCTTCGGGCATGTTTTGAATGTCCCCCCACCAATGGTAACGGTACTGTTAAGCAAGCTGTTAATGCCAAGTTTTGTGCCGAAACCGAGAAACCTTTCGCCAGGAATAGAAGAATCATCTATTACCATGAAGCTTGCCCCGTCTTGCGTCTTTATGAGGTACTCTGGGATTCTTATGTCTTCCGCTGAAAACCCAAGTTATTGTTAATAATGTGGCAAAATTTTAAATATTGAAGTAAGGAAGCTTTAGGTTAGGTTAGGGGTTAGGTTATTGAAAATCTGTTAACGACATATTACATATACAGGGATTTTAAATGGCTACAAAGCAAAACGAGGGGAGGGGACAAATCTGTAAATCTGGAAGAGTTTCGATAAGAATGTATGTGTCACACTCCGCCGGTGGTCATGATCGGTGAATCGGGAAGGAATTAAGGCAGTCTGTGAATTGGGCATGAATCTTTCTTTTTCGAGTATTTGCAGCATTGAAACGATGCATCAAACATTGAAAACGTTATTAATGCTCGGTTGGCCGACGCCAAACAGCCAAGAGTTTTTGAAATTTTCACTCGTTTCGAAAATTCGAACCGCTATGATCTGAAGAAAATTACATTAGGTGTTGGTAAGAATTCCTTCGAGAGCATTCTTCGTTGTGTGGTTTCCTTTCGCTGTTGTTTAGATATGCGCAATAGTTTCTTGGCCTATTTACAACCTAAATACTACAGTTTAAAGTGGGATCCGAACCACTATGTGCCTCCATCGGGTATCGAACCCGGGATTCCTTGTATACAAGGCGACGACGCTACCACTGCGCCATCGAGGAGGTCAGTCTACACTTAAGAAAGCTGTTCGCCTTAATAACGTCTACTGCTGTGATGCCCTGAATATGTTGTTTTTGCTACCTAGATATTTTGAGAGTCGAGACGAGGAGATACGGAACCGGATGTTTGTGAATCGATAGGAGATCGATACAGACACATGTCGAGACTTAGACTCGTACCGCCTCGCATCGATACATTTCCATGTGAATGTAATGATCATTATAACGTTATTGAAACAATTGTATACAATGCTGATTGCTTGACCAACAACCGTATTGTTAGTCAATAGCATGCAGCCGACATTTTTGTGGAGTTCTCTTCTACGCGTATTGGAAAACACGGTATTCTTAAGCCAAATTAACATATAATAGCTATTGCTTGATTGTATTCGATGAAGCTGATCTTTTTAAGTAGTATCATCATAACTTTATGTACCTTAACAATTTGTTTACCTTTTCTAAGATTTAGCCAGTTAACATGGCGACCATTGGTCTTAATAGGTGCATTTGTCCAAAACTTGTTCAAATATTTGAACTTGGGAACAAGCTAGAACCTTCACATATATACGAATATTTTTAAAACAATAATTATAAATAATTGTACAAGTGTTTCTTGTAAATGCATTCACAATAATGATAAAGGAATGTTTCTTCATTGTTCTTTTCTTAGAAATAAAAATACACTTATAAAATCGTCTATCAATTGAAAATGCTCCTTTTCTATTTCCTTTTTTCAATTCTTACTCAAAACTACGTTTGCCATTGTTTTTTAATTCACTTTTTCAATTTTACTTAGTAAAGGAGAAAGGTGTATATAGTGACTTCATAGGCTGTTGGCATGCCAAAAAGTGATTCCTACATTTTCGAAGAAAATATCAAATTTTCAAACAACTGAAAGTCGACAATCACATTTTCATGCTTCGAAACCCTTCGAACGTTAATACGAAAGTTGGTGGCCTAAAAAACTGTAAATTTTCTACATTATTTGATATCCACCGTCACGATTTGCCCATCCCTTGGCTGTTCTAGATAAAAATAGAAACCAATCAATGCAAATCGATTTTTCCGAATTTATAAAATACGGAAATATAAAATTCGACGTGCAGAAATATCTACTTAATACCAATCTAAAATGATAAAAAGAAGACGATGTCTATATTTTATCGTTTGACACAATGTGACTGTTGACAATATGTTTTATAGAAAGTAAATTATTTATTTATAACTGCTGAATGAGAGAAGGAGCAATCAAATGTATTAAGGCAGTTTATTTGCCTTTGTGTAGTCTTTCTTACACACATCTGTCACACTAACATTTTACATTACTATTTACTTTTTGGATGCAAGTATTAAAGTCGCATGAATTAGCATGAACGACTAGCAATAGTGATCATATTATATACAGAGTCATCTGGTGATTAATTTTAAGATATTATGTAGGACACTTTCTTCGGAAATTGGAGAGTTAAATTCCGGGTCGCTCTGTATATTTCCATTACATTTCCTGTGACAAAATCGGATACTCAAGAAGATAAATCAAGAAAGCCTCGGACCCATAGAACCTTTGGAGGCTTGTAGCTGTATTACCAAACGTCTCCCCGTTCCGCTTAAGAGAAAGCTGGATTTCTCGGTCTTCCCGCAGAAAAGCTTCTCGTCTGGGCACGAAAACTAACATCAGTCACTCCTTATCCATCCTTCCGCAATCCTTTCCACTCTGGAGTGATTCATTCCGCTCTTCTCTCTCTCTCTCTCTCTCTCTCTCTCTCTCTATCTTTCTCCTTGTCTTGCATGAGAAATAATTGTCGAGTTTCTCGTAACTGCTACCAGGGGGCAGATAAATCACCGGACAACGTGCTTGATTCGACGAAACTGGGAAATTTCAAGCTTGCTGGAAAGGATGAAGAGGGAGGAGGGAGGGGGTGGAATCCCGCGAACAGATCTGCTTAAGTTGGATCTTGGAATTCTGGTCGACTATGTAGAGGCAGCGCTAAAGCGCATGGATTTTTACGACTGTGATTTTGTACATTTCTTTCATTACGGCGGTTTAATTTTTCTATTGGCTAATTGCAACGATGAGAGTGAATGATTGGATGAAATTCATGAACACCTACAAAGGTTCACACACGCTCAGGGTAGGGCCGCATAGGGTACAAAACCAATGTGGGTTGGGGAGGATCATAACGTGCTATGTAGTCAGAGGTTCCAGGTTCGAGATGGGGTCTGGTTAAAGCACTTTATCTAACACCACAGGTATTTTCAATTAGGAAAAGGAATTTGGGGTAAATTTTAAGGGATTATTCAGTTCGAACCAGGAACAACACTGTAAAGAGGACGGCCAGAATGGAAATGTGGTAGGCTTGTGGGTGGGCTGTGATTTCATGAATAAAGTCTGCTTCACACAAGTTTCTGGAATTCTAAACGTTTAAAAATTTTGGCTGAATTGTTTCAAGGAAGTGTCCTTCCAGTATTGTCTCCCTGTTGCATTTTTGCAAAGCTTTGAGTGAGCATTTGAAAATGAGTTTATGATTTTGGTTTCCGAACTTACATTCTTCCAACATGCCAGAAATTTTGGGTAGGGTGAAACGGATAGAACTCCCCTTTGAATACGGTCTACGGGATGTGAAAGTTTTTTCGGTGTTCTGCTGCAACACCCATCATAGTTTTTGAAATATTATTATTCAGATATTCATGATAGATATTATTTTGCTGCGCAGAATAGCAGCCAAGTTGCTAGTTCCAATTTTTGCCGTTGCTGTATGGTTCACATGTGGAACATTGCGCGTGAAAAGAAGCTTTAAAACATGAAGAAGCCACACGCTTATTTCTCTGCGCACAACCTTCTGTTTGCTTCATCCATTTCGTGTAGCAGATCTCGGAAGTGACTCCACCTTATGCCTGACTCCCCATTGGTCCATTTCTGCCCGTGCAAGTGGCTCCCCTGGCGGCCATATCTGGCAGTATAGCAATCTACGGTCCGCCCGTCCAAGTAGCAGGCTGGAGTTACGGCTGCAGGGTAGACGTAACTTTTCACAATCAGGTTAACAAGAGAGACTACTGGAGACATCTTGCGGCCGAGTTTAAGATGCTTCATAAAATGGCTGAAATTAAAATGCCATGGGGACGAATAAAGAACAAGAAGTTAGCGTCCTTGCGTGAAGCTTGAGACGGGATTACGTCATATGAGAAGGTGCATTTGATATGTGGGACGCTGTTTTCGGGAAAATTCTTGAAATGGTCAGGTTGTTGTTGTTTTTTATGGGATATGCTACATAACAGATAGTATTTCGTATTTTCCCTTTCTAGGATAACCTTGAAGATAATGTTGAAATACATATGTTGCATGTATTGTACAGCCACGGACAGTTTTGGATTGTAACAACGTTAAGATATATTTTTCTTCACCCATTAATTAATAAAAACAGATACAAATTTTAAGTAATTTAAATACAGTAAAACCTCGTTAATCCGGACTCCGATAACCCGGACTTCGCTTAATCCGGACAGGCAAAAAAAAAAAGCAGAATGCAAGGTTTTAAATGTGTCTAGAAGTCAACAATCATGTTCGTCATATTGCTCCACAGTATTACTTTACATTTTACTGTAGCCTATAGTGTATTTAGGCCCATGCCCTTTAAATACACCATAATAAACGTGTTTTGTTGCTATAAACGGAGTTTTAATGCAGTTTCTACTGTTCTTTTAGGTTATTTCAGTTAATCCGGGCTTTCGTTATACCCGTCAACATATCCCCCATTAGTCCGGATTAACGAGGTTTTACTGTAGATAATTTTTACTTTCTTTCTATTTTTCAATGAAAATAAAAAAAATATCCTAATGAAACGGATGAAGGGCCAATCACAGACCCACATATACAGAACTCTCCCCCCCCCCCACCAATACATGTCCCACGGAAGATTATACTGACTGTGAGTCCAGACGTCTGCAAAATGTGCTACGTGATTGAGGTAAGCAGTTGGGTGTCTTGATAAATGATAACCCCTTACATACCTTAAATTATTTTGATCTTCGTAGTGAGAAACCAACGTTTGCAGTGAATTCTAGTAGATGTCGGTGCATACGTTATATTGTGTATTACCTTACAGTATTACATATAATGGAGTTTTGTTTATTTCTTTCTGCACATTTATTTCAATGAATTAGGCCTTAAATTATGTCCAATTTTGTTTTCTCATTTTTAAGAAAGTAATAATGCTTTAATACAATAACTTTTAATTTTTCGAAACGAAAACTGTACATTTTCTTTTCCTATATAATTGTGCATTGTTTTCGTTTGTCACATGGGCCTCCCCGATGGCGCAGTGGTAGCGTCGTCGCCTTGTAATCAAGGGGTCCCGGGGTCGATACCCTGTGGAGCCACATAGTTGTTCGGATCCCACTTTAAACTGTAGGTGCAGTCCCGATTAGCCTTAAGTGGACTTAAAACACCAAATCAATCAAATCCTTTAAGTCACAAATAGCATTTTTTTTAATATCGCAAACAATTTATGAGAAATCCATGCTTTACATTCACTGACATACAATACAATCTATTTTTCTTCTGTATTTTCTTAAGCTCCTCAAACTTTAGCCCCAATCATGGGAAACTATATGCAGGGTGTACGTAAAATAACATAGCAGTTTCAACAATTTGTTATTACTCGTAGCGGCGGGGTATGGGAACAAAAATGTTACATTGGATGAATGAAGAACTGTCCAAGTTTGTGCATTCACATTAGAAGTGTTCAATGTGCGATCCCTTGGTGACACGGCATACATCAGTCGGAAGTCCATTTCCTGCCACGCTCCAGGATGTCTGATGTGATGGACTGATTGGTTGAAGCAATCCGGTTTTCAATTCAGGCAGATCGGTCGGTACTGGTGGCACGTAAAGCTTGTCTTTCTGTTCCGAATTTTCGCCGGAAGGCCCGCTGCTCAGTAACAACCGAATCCCACTTCGCAAACTCGAGCACACGGAACGCTTCTGCTAGAGTCGCCATTTCTCGACAGTGGCGTCGCCCGCGGCAGTGAGGGAAAGTACTAGTTCGCGGGCATGTTTTCACAGTGCTTTTTCCATCAGATTTGTTCTCATACCCGTCGCTACGAGAGAAAAAAAGAAATGTTGAAACTGTTATATTCTTTTATGTACACCCTGTACATATCGATTGGTCACGCTCTAAGATGAATGATTCCTTACTAGATGATGTACAGAGTCTCATCAGAAAAGGTTCTTTCAAAAAAAACTAAGGAAAGACAAGCATTGCCTTCCGCTAACCGCATTGCATCTATTCCCACAAAATAAAAGAATGCGAATTGACCAATACGTTTCCGTCCCAACGAATATGACGTACTTACTCAATTCGTCCCGGAGGTAAAGACCCGACTAGCGAGAATCAATCAAAAGTTCTCCGAGGCGAGACCAAGTGGCGGTCTGTCTCTCCTCCTCCAGAGATGCGAGAGGCCGGATTTCCAGACAGATCTCATCAATAACGCTTTTCCCCAACCTGCCGAAGTTGCCTATCCGTGCAGACGGGATGCATTACCTTCCCATTCGCAATCTGTGCTCCTCCTCAGCCCCGTAAGATTAAAACAAGTCCTCTTGCAATGGTCCTCATTCGTTTTCTGTCCCGTTCCGAAGTGTCCCCCCGCCCCCAACCCAGGCTTTCCCCTTTCGGAATTTGTTCTTGGAGAATTCTTGATGCTACGGTTCCGAGAAATATTCATTTTCACTAGGGTCTTCCTGAATGCAATCCAACTCTTGTGACGGGAGAGATTTATTGCTAACCAACATTTTTATAGCTCTCCACATTAATCTAATGTGATCGGCATAGTGGTTCGCGGGGAGGGTCAAAAGGGACATTTGCCCCGCCCCGGAATACGTTCTATTTCAACTTTTATTCTGTTTTATTTCCTCGCTTCTTATTTCTACCTATCCTTCATCTGTTCTCAATCTTGGTATCTCCAGTTACTATCTCTATAATTTTTTCTATGTTTTCTTCCTGTTTTGTGCCTCATATGGTTCTTCACTTCACTCTGCTTGTGCCTCACTTCTCTGTTTCTTTACCTTAGGCGTCATTACCAGAGCTAGGAATTTTAGGTGCAAAAATTTGCCAATAAAGGTGCAAAAAAGGTGCCAATTTTTGTACAAAAAAGGTGCTAAAATAGGTGCTAATTTTCAGATGTAAAATTTATTGTGAGCAGTGCATACATATATGATTCAACTTGTCTGGATAAACACATAGAGTATTCTCTGGTTTTAAATTTTAATATAACTAAGCAAAGAAAAATCTCTGATACATTAGAAAGCGACATAAATTAAAACATGCTTCTTCTTACTTGCTTAGAATTAGTCATCTAGAAAACTGTTAAAATAGATTACATTCAAAATTTCTATGTTTTTCTGAGTGAGGCTACATCTGCGGTCACTAAGCAGATACTTGTAAGTTGAAAAAGAACGTTCAACGTCAACAGACACAAGTGGTGCTTATTTTGTTTTCAACCGGTAATCCACATCCTTGTTGGTTGCAACTTCTTGAACATCAGGGTTTTTGGCTAAACTTTGTTCTAACTTCTCTTTCCCGACCCCTTGCAGCTCTCGTTGCACATCCATCAAAACAGCCCACTGTGCTTCCTTTTCAGGACACTGCTCCTCCAGTTTTGTGATTGCAGTAGTAAGGAAAGAGAAGCAATGTACAATATAAAGTTCATCTTGCAATTCCTGTTTAAGTGCAAGTTTTTTTGGCTCTTTCTACAGCTGAGGAATCACTAGGCAAAGCATCTAAAAATTTCGATATTGTATGGAAATGATTGCAAATAAACACTGCAGCTTTTAACCATGTACTCCATCTAGTGAGGATGGGAGAGGATGGTAGTGGAAGTTTCGTAATTTCTACGTACTTCTGGATTCTAGAAGGAGCCTTTTTCAGTATTTTCTTAATGCTGGAAACAAATTCGTTCACATATGTATATTCATCTTAAAGAGCTTCACAAACTCGATGCAAAGCATGAACAATGCAGGTCACATGTTTTAAGTTAGGATACATATTCTTCAGATTAGAAAATGCAGCTAACATGTAAGATGCTTGGTCTGTAAGAACTAACCACACTCTATCATATTTTACGCCCTCTGGGCACAATACAAAACTTGCATCATTGAAACTTTGCATTACACTTGCATTATCTGTTTTGCCGAGAAAATAAGTTTTTAAAAGCATGGATTTCACTTGATGTCCATTGAGAGGTGCTACTAAAATGTTCAAAACGTACCCGTTTTGCCTATCTGTGGTTTCATCTAGTATGAAATAAGACTGGATGGTCAGCTACTACTTGCCTGATCTGCGAGATTTTAGCTTCATAAGGAGGTTGAAGGTAAGATTTCCTTAAGGTGCTCCCATCTGGAACTGACTTCCCAGTATATTTTTGCAAATATGATTTCATGACAGGATTGTTAAGTTTTGAAAGAGGTATTCCGCATGCTATAAATGTCCTTGCTGTCTCACTGAAAAATTAATTTGTATTTCTAGAACTCGAAGATGCAAGCGCCTCACCAATGAATTGCTATCTCTTCCCACCTTTACCATCTCGTAGTTCTTTATTCCTGACGTGCTTCCCACTTTGTAGATGCTGCACAACCCGAGTGCGTTGGCGTTTGTCATCAACAGCAAAGAAATATCACACATATCACACCTCGGAACAGATCCATCACTCTGAATGCCGTCACTGCTAAACTGTTTAACAATGTCCTGCAGTTTCCCAACATTTACTTTATGTTTTGGCATGGTGAACAAGCAAATCCGATGCATCGATCAGTCGATCAGATACTGCAGTTACCTTGCTCGCTGAGACGGGAGAAGGAAACTAAAACAAAACAGCTTTCCTACAACAATTCGTAAACAATACAGCATAGGACAAAAAGAGCACAACTTCTAGCAATTGTAACGTGTCATTGTTGGCACTGTTTAAAGTCCGCGTGCTTACTACATTAACGTCCAAGAACTGAAGAAAGCCGATTCATTGTTGTGCGATAAACAAGAATTGCCTGCCAAGAAGCCGTGCCTCGAATGTGGGTGGGGTTAAACAGCGCGCGAGTTGTATTTAAAAAAATGATAAAGATGCAAAAAGGGCGAAAAGGTGAAAAAGGTGGAAAAGGTTCTGAGATTGTGAAAAACGTGCAAAAAGGTGCAACCGAAACACCATGAGTAGAGTTCAATACCTTGGTTATTTTGGGGATGAGTCACTTTTTTACCCATTTTTACACAAAAAAATTTAAGGTGCAGCACCTAAAATTCCTAGCTCTGGTCATTACTTCTCTTATTTCATCTTGCTCTCTCTCTAATATTATTATTTCTCGTCTGATACCCTACTCTCTCATCTTTTCTTTTTATTTCCCTTCTGTTACCTTGTTTTCTCTCCCTCTCCTCTGTTATTTTTATTTTTCCTATTTTAGCGTGCTCTATTTTCTTTCATTTTCTCTTATGTCACCTTCCTCTCTTTTCTTTCAGATTTAGTTCTCTTTCCTCTCTCTCTCTTTCTCTTCATTGATCGTGTTTTCTTTTCATTTATCTTTATTTCTCCTCTGTTAACTTGCTTTCTGTCTTACACTTTTCCTCTTCTTTTACCTTGATCTCTCCTCTCTCTTTTAGTTTTATTTCCTTTCTTTACATTACTTTCTCCCTCTTTCCTTTAATTAACCTATATTTTATTATAATGTCTCCGGCTTGTATATTTCTTTCCTTCCTTCGTTTCTATACGTTATTTGAAACTAGGGATGACCAAAGGGATCCGGTTCCGAAAATCCGGATCCGAGAGTTTCGTATCTCAATCCCATTATAATATTACTACACCTTAAAAGGTATTATGGTCTTCGATTACAAAGAAATTTTTCATTAGTTAGTCCTACTTTTTTTTTTCAAGTGTTGTTCCTAAAATACTTTGCTACGCATCGGCTAACACACTCGTGCACAAAAATAATCTTACTTGTTTAACATAAAATGTCAGAGGTGATTTTGTAAATGCCATTGAAACGAATATCTATTCATTCGAATGTATTGGAAATGGAAATACACATAAATGTGAGACATTCCATTCCAGGATGAAACCTTTAACACATTTAACAAGATAGAAATGTTATACAAAAAATATACAATTGTTCTACAGTTACAGTTTTAAAAATTAAAATAAAACATTATAATATATCCAGTGTTATAGTATAATTACAAAGTGTAAGACTAAAAAGGGAGGTTATCTAAGTGTCCCCCCTCCGATTTTCATGAAACGTGGCAGGTGTATAGAGGGGCCCAAAAGTAGAAATACGTATTTTTTTTGTTTCGGCTAAAAAACTGTTCCAGGGGGCATGAGGACAAATTGAAGTGGGGATATGACACCTGTGTCCCCCTCCGATTTCCATGAAACTTGGCAGATGTATAAAAGGGCTGAAAGGAAGAAATACGTGTTTTTTGTTTCGGCTAAAAAAATGTTTTAGGGGGCAAACCGCCCCTAAAATGTCAAAATGAGGACAACCTAAAGTGGGCATTTGACCTCTGTGTCCCCCTCCAATTGCCATGAAACTTGACAGGTACATAGTGGGGCCCTATGCCCCCTGTTTCTTCCTATGCTATATTTACGTGGTTTCGGTGTCAGATCCCCACTTCAATTTCTCCTCATCTTGACATTTGAGGGGGGGTGGGGTGGCGGTTGCCCCTAAAACAGTTTTTTAGCCGAAACAAAAAAAACACGTATTTCTTCCTTTGGGCCCCTCTATACACCTGCCAAGTTTCATGGAAATCGGAGGGGGACACTTAGATAACCTCCCTTGTAAGTGTATTACAAACAAATCGCGCACGCGCACTCACACTACATATATATATATATATATATATATATATATATATATATATATACCGGGTGGTCCAAAAGTCCCGGAACGGTCACATATCGTGAGAAATACATATGAAGCGGGGTCTACCATAGTATACTCTATTGAAAGGTCTTGACGTGCAGATTCCGAATCTGCAATCGCTTTTACTCTAGCACAATTAGGGGCAGAGATACGTCCCTTTGAAAGTTTTTTGGGTTTTATGAAATTTTCAGCTTTTTTTCCCGAAAATTTAAAATCGCCATATCTCCTTTCCTAATTGAGCTAGGAGGATGGTTCATAGCTCGTTGGACTCAGAATTAAGTCCCCTTTCCGATTCGACAATACAAAATTGGGGTTTCCATTTAAAATTTCACAATTGCGCCCCGCCCCGCTCCACACCCAGGGGGTGTGGGTGGGGAATCAAGTGTGATATCATTGAATAACTTTCTTTCACTTATTAAACACATATTTTTTCGTTTTCCGATTCGATGTGTATTTCTTACGATATGTGACCGTTCCGGGACTTTTGGACCACCCGGTATATATATATATATATATATATATATATATATATGTATATTATCAGGCAACAATATGTTATAAACACATTCTTACATTCCAAAGAAGCGCTCATGTGGGATGGTCAAACGGATCCGGATCCATAGGGATCCGGTTCCGGAACAGAACATTCTGGACCCGAAAAATTTTACGATCTGCCAGGATCCGGATCTGGCCATCCGTATTCGAAACGACTGTGACTGGAATATTACAATACAAGCACTAAGGAACACGCATGGTTGACACAGAATTCGAACTTCCTTGACCTCTTTGTTTTCCTGTACGTTAGTGGTCGGCCACCTTCACTGCTTTTACGTTGTTACTCCAACTCAGCATGAATACTTGATTGGTTTTATTAATGAATATCACCAAAGCACACCCGTCCACCTTCTTCATCACATGCTTCGTCCTCACAACTATATACAACAGTATTGTAAGAAGTGGGCTTGAATATACATCCATTATATGGTCACCAATGTACAGTCACCAGCAATAAAAACGTTATGTTTGTTGCCTAACTCCACGGCGGTGGTACAGGTTCCCATTGATAATTTTCTATCAAAATCTACTTATCGCCGTAGTGTTATGTAACACACATAACTATTGCAGGGAAGCGAGAATTTCAGAGTAGAGTAAGTGGACCGGTTGGCCAACCGAAAATGAGGCTCGGTGAGGCTCGCCTTAATGGATTTCTCTCGTAAGGCATGAGCCTCATTTTCTTGCAGTGTTGCCAACTTCTTACTTGAAAAAATCACCAAGGTTTTTGTTTTTGGGTATAACCTAACCTAAAGCAAGGAGCTGGCAACACTGCTTGAGGCTTGCCTTGCAGCGTTGCCAACATCTTACTCGATAAAATCACCAAGGTTTTTATTTTTGGGTCTAACCTAACCTAAAGCAAGGAGCTGGCAATACTGCTTGAGGTTTGTCTTGCAGTATTGCCAACATTTTACTCGAAAAGTTACCAAGGTTTTTATTTTGGTCTAACCTAACCTAAAGCAAGGAGCTGGCAACTTTGCTTGAGGTCTGCCTTACAGTGCATAAAACAATTTGCCAACCTACTGGTATTTTTGCCATAGCTTTTTACAAAAAAGAGAGAGAGGAGAAAAAAAGAGAGAGGGAAGAGTTAAACAACCGACAATGCTGCCAACACCTACCTACAGCTTTTTTTACTTGGCAAGGGTTTAGCCAATTTAGCAAGGAGTGCCGGCAACAAATATATACTGCCGTAAAAGAGAGAGAGATGGATGGATGGATGGCAACACAGTATGTGTGTGCGTGTGTGTGTATAATATGTAGTATTATTAACTAGAGTGTGTTGGCAACCCATCTGCAACTAAAAAAAAGATAGAGATACCAACATTGCCGTAAGATAAAGAAAGAGAGACCTATTGCGACTTTTGTAAACCTCTCTCGGGGGAAACACGATGTGCTATACACACGTGCGCGCTGGTGCTTCTTATTATTTTTCGTATTGTGAGGCAAACAAACAAATAAATAATTGTTGTTTTTTAGGATGCCTGGCCCCTAACCCCGCCAGGGTGCGTGGTGCCCAACCCAAAAAGGTTCTAACGGCTGCGGCTGTAGATAACCGCACCTCTGTAGAGTTTCACGTGTTTTTTTTCCCCCAAACTTCCACGAAACCCTACAGAGGACCTCCGTAATGCATGCAACGTGTACTAACGACTCTAGTGTTATTTGATGTTGTAATATTTTGAATATAGAGTTTTATTGTGTGATAGATAAAAATAATTATGTTTATTATAATATTTTTTTGATGAAGATGGAGAATGTATGTGTGTGTGTTACAAATAAAGTTGCATGCTTATTTTTTTAGTGTGTTTGTATGTGTATGTGTTTTTGATGTTTCGACAGCATCTGAAACGATAAAAAAAGAATTTTATTGTTAATTTTCTCGTGTAAAAACAACAACAAATTTTTTTGTGCAAATTTTCTGATTTGTCTCTCGTGCTATAGTGCAAAAAAGATATTGTAACTGATAAGTGATGAAATTGATATTGTAACTGATCTTGAACTAGTGAAATTTTTCGTATTGTGCCATTGAAACTGATTGTGCTAGTACAAAAATTTCTTATTGTGCAAGAAAAAATGTTAAAAACTTGTTAAAACTGCTCTGTGACCCTCTCGTTCTTCACGTCGTGGACGAAGGACTTCTCGGCGACCAGGATCACACTGCATACGGTGTCCTCGGGCAACGGGCTGTTGAACTCGCAGACGACCTTGATGTTGGTGCGATCGTTGACCACCACCTGCTTCCTCTTCGTGGTATTGATGACGGACATGGGTCTGTGGGTTATGAATTCGCTGGGCGTGTAGTACATGTCCACGTTTCCCTCGGTCACGCGTTTGAAAGAGGTGTAAGCTTCGTAAAGTTTTAGGTAATCGTTTTTGGTCATGTCGAGGTTGTAATTCTCGCGTGGGAACACTTCGTTTCTTCCATTCTTCAGATAAATATTCTTGATCTTGCAGTTGTCGAATTTGCTGGAATTTTTTTCCTGATTTTTATCGCGCCCGGTCTGAAAAAGCACCACGACGAAATCTGGCATGTCGAACTGTATGTTGTTGAACTGCGTCGTCACGTCGAATTCCATGTGACTTCCCGACGCCACCTTTTGCACGCACTGGTAACCGTGGAAGCGAATCGGCACCTGCGGACTCTTCAAGATCTCCGCTTTGTACTTGAGGGCGTAGTTTGTTTCGTATTCCACGATCGGCATTCTCAACTCCATGCTCCGGATGACGCACTTGGCTGCTTCGGTAAAGTGTTGGCTATCGGCGTGCCGTCGGCGTTCAAGTTGGTGTATCGCATCAGCGCGTCGTTGTCGTTGGCTGCTCTTCGAAACGTGACGCGCAATCCTCCCTTCCACATGATCTCCTTGTAGTCCGAGAAGAATCCCGGCAGCAGACGCATGGGAAAGAGCACCGTGTGACTTGTCGTCGATATTTTCGTCCCTGCTTCGAATCCTCCTGCTTGATAGTATGTTGCGTCTGTTTTGGATAATTTCAATGTTCCCACTGCCGTCGACATGATGCCTGGATAGTCTATTCTGTCGATGACGGTGTTGTGTTTCCTCACCTCCACCTGCGAGAACAGATGAGGCACGAAGTTATCCACGAGTATCAAATTTGCTGCTGCGGGAAACGCGTCTCCGCTTTCTTTCTTCACCACGTCGAATTGAAGGTAGAGGTCCGCTCTGTGAGGATGAACGAACCCATCGCCTACGTCCACGTCGTATTCGATCTCCCTGTTCGCTTCGTTGAGATTGGCGAACGTGCGACGGTTGGGAGGAAAAGATTGCAATTCGTAACTTTCGATTTGCTCCATTTTCACTATGTGTGTTATTTATTATACGTTGATCTCCACGATGGCAGTGGTTGTTGCACCTGCGAAATCCACCACGTCTCCTTTTTCGTTTGTCACCACCAACTCTATGTCGTCTATGCGGTTGCGGCATACTGGAAAATAGATCGGCGAAGAGGGTGTGTAGATGATCGGTTCCATGAATTCGGAACTGGGTTTGAACGTAGCTATGATTCCTGTCTGCTTGTGACTTCCTAACAATCCGTCCGAGGATTTTGTAATCATGCCTTCCGCCACGTTGCAGTGAACGTTTAGAGTCTCTATGGCTAGAAATTTAGGAATATTGGTTGCCGTATGTTTGATGCCAGCTTCGAGTTTGGTGTTGTTCTCGAAACCTAAAAGTTCACCCATGGTACCCAGGTCCACGGTCTCCGTCGCCGACACGATTTCCACTCTGTGCGTGACCGAATTTTGAGAAAAGTACGTGCCTTTGGGTAACTGAGCTTGCAAAGTGGAAAGATTGTATTGGCCTGGCGTGACGACGATGTGTTCGCTTCCGACGCTAATTTTGTTGTTGTGCTGCGTGACGTTAGGTATGAGGTACATGCTGTAGAATGCACGCAGAGCTACGGATTTAGGATAGACGATGTCGTCGTGCAGCGTGAGTTTCAAGATTGAAGATTCGCTCGTGAGATGGAACACGCCCATCGTGTTTAAGATTCCACAATGCTTTCTGAAAATGTTCCACCGACGGGTTATTTATTTTAGACATGTATGCGAGAACGGAAAGGCATAGGTGGCCGCAGTTAACATCGGTGAAACCCTGGATGGGTTTGTCATTGTAGTAGAGGTTGGCAACACTGAGATACTTTACCAACCTGGCAGGTGGTGTGCCACCGAACGAATCGAAAACAAATGCATTGTTATCGTCAATTTTGAGGTAGCATATCCAATGTGTACCAGGATTTTTGTAACTGTCCAGGTTGACCACGCCATACTCCTTTTCCTTCACAGCAGAGGGTAGAGAATCGGACATGAAAACACCCCTGAAGTTTTTTATTCCCAACAGTTCGATCAGAGATTCAATATCGAAGTTGGACAGGGCTTCTTCTTTTTTTTATATTTTTTCAAAGCATCGAGGTTGCTTTTTTGTTTTTTGGTTATACCTTTCCCTTTTTTCTCCATAGCCAGGTTGTGACGTTTCTGTTCTTCCAATTCTGCCTTGTTCTTCTTCGAGTCGATGACGGTTTTCGCGATGGCGGCGCTACCGCCGGCCAAACTTCCAACAGCCCCCAAAGCTGCCAGGATGGCTGGGATGCTGAATATGAAACCTCCGATTTTTTGCTGTTTTCGCGAACGCTGCAAGCGTCTCAATTGAGGTGTGCTGAGAAGTAATTTCATTCCGTGTCCTTTCGTCAAGCAAGAACGTTTCTTCTCGCGTTGTTTCTTGGTGAGTAAACCATCGAGGGCACCTAGATTTTTCAGATTGGAGTATGGTATCTGGTACACGACACCTTTGGGTTTCATGTTGATGCTCTATATGTTATCTTCACGGTATGTTATTTATATATATGTTCTGAGATTTTTTTTGTTTTGTGTAATTTTTTTTCGGTATGTTATTTATATATAAATGTTCTGAGATTTTTTTTGTTCTGTGTAATTTTTTTTCAAGAATATACTCCGCGCAGAACCGTTACACAAATTCTATTACGTGCTTTGTTTTCTTACCAAGAAGTTCCTTTGTACCCTTGTACACGATTTGAGTTTTGTTCTCGATTAAAATAGCTAGCTTCTCGTCGGATAACATGTTAGCGTATCGATCTGGTAAAAATAGACTGTATTGTGCGTTGAGCAACAGACGCGCCTTGGGACCATACTGGGTAGAAACAATTGAACCGGAAGTTATCGTGTAAGGTTTGTCCACTTCCAATTCCTGAATTTTTACATATTCGACTGATGAATTTAGCATTTGTTTTAATGCTTGGGCATCTAGTGATTGTTTACTCATTTTTTTATAAGATGGCAAACACAACTGGAGTTTTTTTTTTTTTTTTTTACGTCGTGTTATTTATATACCGAAGAAATTTTTTTCACGGTTCGAGAAATTTTTTTATTTCTACACACCCCATCCAAATTTTTGTTTCGTGTTCATGGCGATGGTGGTGCCCAGTGCTGCAATTCTTTCTCCCAGCGATGCGTCTCTGCTGACGAATCTTTCGAAAGCTGCGTGCTCTAACTTTCTGTCTGCTTCGTGACGTGCATCCAGATCGGTGCGAGTGGTGTTGTAGGCGATGTCGTGATCTTTGCATGCGGCGTCCAACGGATTCACGCCCTTGTCTCCTCTCTCCAATCTTTTCTCGAGTTTGGTACCCGGTCCGCAGTACTGGTAGCCGGGTAAATGCATCTCGAAAGTTAACTTGTTGATGATGTCGTTCACGAGTCCTTTTCCTTCGGCCACGTTCCAGAATCTCGGAGGCAGCGTGTTGATAATTTTAATGAGGTAACCTATGCCCTTGTCGTCGTTCACGATGAAGTTGGAAAGTTTTGTGCTGATCATGTCCACAATTCCTACCTTCTCGTTGTAGAAATTACGATTGCCAGCATTCTCCTCTCCTGCAATAACCAACAATCGGTCTATGAGCTTGCGCACGTCGTCCACCCACACAAACTCTTTGGGCAGGGTGTTGTAGAGTTTGACGCCGCTGCCTGTTTTCACCTGGTTCCAAATCGGTTTGATGAGATTTCTGTACTTCTCGCCGCTGCTCGAATTCACCCTATTCTGCGAGGCGTCGTTGTTCTGGTACAAGGCATCCGTCATGATCAAAATTTCCTTGTAACTCTGGTAATCTTCGTCGGTGTAATCTTTCGGCTGCTTTTTGGCAACGAGTTCCCACAGTCCCACCGTACCCGGATACCTGTTCCAACTATCCTTCTCGCCTAAATTAACTTTAATGTCGTTGCCTTCGAAGCTCACCTTCGATTTTCCAATCTTCCAAACCACACCACCGCCTTCGTTGCTCTCCATGCTCGGATACAATCCGAACACTTCATCTTTGTCGAATTTTCCCGTGCTCAGGTAGTCTCGTGCCAAAGGCCCCAACTCGATTTTATCCAAAGACGACGGTGTGTTACCTATGGCTCGATGTCGTGCCGGTACGTCCTTCAGTTCGAACGGCGTCGAAGGAATGCTCGAAATGGGCGTGGGTACGGTGTAACTTTTAGCTGCAAGTGGTACGAGTTCGTTGATCAAATTTTTATTTTGTTCCGTGACACCTTTAATTTCTTTACCTAGATCGCTGATGGCGTCGATCACAGGCTGATCTTGACGTTTCTTCTCTTCGTAGAATCCGCGATTCTCGGATTTCCAACCTTTGAAGCGTTTCGCGAGGTAATCGCGAAGCTTGAGATTTTCGTCTTCGATTTTTCGTTTCGTCATAACGTTATTTATACACGTCGTTTCTCACAACGTTGCAACGTTTAGAAAGTCGTTGATTTTGTTTCTGTATTTTCCGTCGTTGGGTTTTCTCGTCATGTCGATCGTCGCGAATCCGAAATCGTCACTGTTCCAACAGTGGGAGCAGCAGCGTTCCGAAAATTGATTGTAGTTCATGTCTCCGCCTACGTAGTCATCGTACGCGTGCTTGAGGTTGGTGTGATCTTGACGAAACAAACATATGAAATTAGCGTTGTCGCGTACTAACTGTTTTGGAATTTTGGTAAACGTTTGAGCTAGGAAGAAGCAATCTATTCCTTTGTGGCGACCTTGCGTGAAAAAATTGCGAATTTCATTTTGATTTTCCAGGATGACATCGTCGAACACAACGACTGAATTTTTACGACAATCGTCGAGTGGTTTTATTTCCGAAGCGAACGTTGCAATGTCCAGACCATCGTACAGTTTTATCAGTTGCTGGTATTTCGCTTGCTCCAAACTTTTCGAAAATACGTAGAGGTGCCTGTTCTTCCAATCTAACCAATTCGGTGCGAGGAGAAAATTGTCCACGAGCAGTGTTGTTTTCCCACACCCCGAAGGACCTACGATCAGACAGCGGATGCTGTCGGGAAGCAACTCGCCGTTCTTTTTTTTTTGTTTAACTTTCCGAATCCGGTAGACGCTTCACCACGTTCCACGTACTCACAAGATCACTTCGTTCGCGTCGATCCAACTCTTTTCCGGAAGTCCCAGCCATTTGACAAACAGTTTGTCGCCTTTCCTACGCAATACTTTCTCGATGAGGTACGTGTCGGGATGTTTTGTTTTAGAGAGTTCCTCTTCGTAAAATCTTCCTTTCAAAATCTCACCGCTACTATCTTTTATTATATACGTGTGTCGGTTTCCGGGTAAAACTCGAACCACCGTAAAAAGTTCCGTGCTCCAATTTTTTGTGAACCCCTTCTCGAAGGTGCGTTTGAATTTGCTGATTCTCACCTGGTCTCCAATTTTGAATTTTGATTTCTTGGTAGTCGTGGGAGTGTACTTTGGACAGTAAACTGTAGAAATTAAACGCCGCTCGTCAGATTTCGTAACATCAGCTGGCTTCATGCCTATCGTTCTGTGTACCGTATCATTATAGGTGTCGACGAGTTCCGGCAGTATGTCGACCCATTTGTAATTTCCTCGAAGCGTGAATCGTTTCCACATGTGTGTTTTCAAGGTTCGATTAAATCTTTCCACGATGCTGGCTTTGATGTGACTGAAGGTTGAATAATGTCGAATGTCGTGTTTCCGAATAAACTTTTGGAATACGGCATTGTAAAATTCCTTCCCCTTGTCTGTTTGCAAAAACCGAGGTCGTCTGTTGCTTTCGCGAAAAATTGTCTTGAATGCTTCCGTGACGCATGTCCCCGTTTTGGCTTTCAAAGGTAGAGCCCATGCGAATTTCGAAAACGTGTCTATGACGGTGAGGAGGTACTTGTTGCCCTTGTTCAATTTATGCACATTTTTTAGATTGCCGCTACTCATCTCCACGAGGTCACTTTGCCAGAGGTCATCGATTCCCTTGGTTACCACCGCCAAACGTTCGTAGTTGCGGCGTGCAGGTTTATGCAATTCTTCGACGATGGCTTGCCTAGACATTTTTTAGAGATTACGTTTGAAGAGAAGCACCAGCGTGATGGGATTCAAAGAGGGTGGCACTTCGCTCGTGTTTTGAATGATCAGCTTATCGCCGGCACTCACGTCAAAAACGGTAAGATCTTCGTCTTCGTGTATTTCATATATGTTGCGCGTTTCGTTCCAACGTGCCAGAGGAATGTTTCCTGCTTTCTGGACACCACGATTCGATATCAAGGTCATGGTGGGAACGCTAGCTTTTCTGCCGTGAGACCAGTACGAAAATTCATTTATCTGAATCGTGCCATCGAGGAGAAACTTGTAGTACGGATGATAAGGATGTAACATGTACAGTTTGTTACCTTCGACGAACGTGGAGATTCTCTGTTGATTGGGTACGCTGTTGATTTCGATGGCTTGCAGAGAATGCAGTTTAGCGAATTTAGTATCGACGCTAACGAGGTTGCTGTGAAGCTGTCCCAGTGTATTTTGTACGGGCAACAAATGTTCGACGATGGTATCCGTTACTGTAGAAAATGACGGTTTGATTTTCACTTCCACGTTCAACTGCTTGAAGTTTTCGTTGAGTTCTTGTAATTTGGCACCGAAAGAGGCCAGCGTCGATTCCTGCGTGGATTCCAGCACTCCAACTTGATCTCTGATGTTGACGACGATACTCTGAAGGTTTTCGACTTGATTTAATTTCGAACTTTTCTCGGTAAGATCGTTCACGATGCTTCGCATCTCGGTAAACTGCGTGTGAAGGTCGGCGACGCTCTGCGAAGTGGGCAGCGTCGACACCAGCGAAGCAAGTTCGTCTCGAATCTGTTCCACGTTCGCCGTTTCCGTTTCTAGTCGTTTCAGCATACGTGATATGCTCCTTTTCAAAGCGTGTAATTCTTTTGAGGTGGGGAGATTGGCCACCCTACTCTCGAGATCGCTCAATGAACTTTTGATGTCGCTCGAATCGGATAGTGCCGTCACCGCCGATTTCAATTTTTCCAAATCTTCGCTCGAAGGTACGCTCGTCCGTAACGATTCCAAGTCACCCTGTATGTTGTCCAGTACGTGATGAAAATGAGCAAGATTCGTTTCGACGTTCAAATTTTCTAAATATTCGATCTTCTGCTGAACCGTGCTTAACGTGTCTTGTATGCTCGTCAACGCACTGGCTTCAGTGTGAATATTTTTAATTTCTTCGTTGATCAACTCCAGAGACGCCTGAAGCGTAGCGATGGTGGTTTGAATGTGTTCGAAATCTTGATAAGCCTCCAATTGAATTTTTATGTTCGCAACGCTTTTGCTGATGACTTGCAGTTCGTCTGACGATGGTAGGTTCGTCATGGTATCTTCCAAAGTCTGTAACTTGGATTTAATTTCTTCCAACGTGCCGGCGAATTCTTCTTGTAATTTGGAAACAACAACATGCAAGCGTTCTACATCAATATCCTTCACGACGGTTTGAAGTTCAGAGAAATTCTTTTCGATTGTCGAAGTTCGTTCTTCGATTTCGAGTTTCAATTTTTCCAGATCTTCATTTTTCGATTGAAATTGCTGCAATTTGGCCAAATCATTTTGAAGCTTATCCACGCTCAACTGTATATTTTGAACGTTGTCGTAAGAAGGTACGTCGACATAATTTTTTATGAGCGTTTTCAGTTCGGAATCGATTTTCAGAATGGGGTCGAGACATTGCGTTTGGAGCGTAGCGATTTCCGACTCTAAACTTTTGTTTAAGGTCTCCTGCAAAGCGATCAAATCGCTCCTCAACTTTTTAATTCGGACGTCCAACATGAGAATCTGTTCTGCGTGGTCTACACGCTTAGTGTTGCCGAAAATGTCGTTAGGCATTTTGGTTAACGGTTATTTATAATAGGATAGACGATTCGTAATTCAACGAAGAGAGGAATGAGTTTGTCGTAATCTCCTAGGAGTTCCACGTATAAACAATCTCCTGCAGAAACATCGTACGTAATGTTAGAAAGCATCTTGTCGTGCTTGATTCGAAAAATGTTCTTGCCGGTAGATATTTTGATTTCACCTACGTTTTCCGGATTCACGGTGATTTGAAGTTTTCCATCGATCGGAATTTTGTAAAAATGTAAATTGTTGTTGAAGACGTAAAACATCTTGCCTACATCGTCATCCAATTTCGTCCAAATGCTGTTAAGGTGAACAATCAGTAGACCGTTGAGTTTAGTTAACATGGAAGGTAGAAATTCATGATCTGTCGTCGCGCGGTGTACAGTCTCCATGTTGGTTTGTTTTCGGAAACCAAAGAGATTCATAGGTATGCTGGTTATTTAAGAATACGCTCAAAGTTTTTTTGTAATGACAGTCAGTGTTTTTTTTTGTAATAACTAACAAAATGATTTCTTTTGTTTTTTTTGTTTTGTTTTATGAATCTTCTGTTGAAGATGGGCATATGTTGCAGGTTTTGCTTTCTGCTAAGCGATAGTGCCCCCACGGCAGTGTGTGGATTCCACATTGGAGAACGCACCTCTTGTCGTCGTTGGGATCCAGGGCAATCTTCCTCACTTTGTTGGTGGTCAACACATGGTCGACGCTCTGGATGCGCTGTTCTGCTCTTAGAACCGACGACCTGGTCTTGAGGCAATCCACGAAGTCCTCGAATGTGAGATGCTCCCGAACCACCTGTCTGCCGACACCCTTGGCCTTCTTGGTAACGCCGCCCTCGGCTTTGATGGTATAGGCCTTGGCGCGAAGACCTGCAAACTCGAGAATCACGTCTCCGTCCTTCTCATCTTTGAGTTTGCCAGGCACCTTCTTGTTGCTGGCCAGGATATCGTACTGGTTCGGCTGGGGATAGCCCGAGGTGTCAAAGAGGTTAACCAAAGATGGAACTGTGGCTATATCCCCGTATGCGTCGGCTGTGCGAACGTGGTACACCAAGCTGCCCGTGTCCGTGTAGAGAAGCGAGATGTTGTGACCGTAGTGTGGACGTAATATGTTGTAATACGTCTCGAACATGTGAAGCTTGCTCAGATCCAGAACAGTAGCTCCGACGTAGATGGGCTTGGTGAGTTTCACCACACCTTGCTTCATGTGAATCAGAGCCAGCTGCTCGTTATAGATTGTTCGAGACTTGAACAATGGACTCGCGACAAGCTGACGACATCGCTCTTTCCTCGTCACCAATTTTATGTCCACGCGATTCCGTACATTCTCCATGGTCTTGCCAAACACTGCATTATTCATAAGCTTGAAGAAATCCTTATCAAGCTCGGACGTGGCTGCTGTACGATGTTTGGTGTTGACTTTAATATATGGACACAACCATGGAGAATGCTTGAACTTGAGGATGCGGTGAACTGCGTGGACTGTGACCCCTTGCTGCATCAACCACCGGAGATTCTGGTAGTGAAGGACGTAATTCTTCTTGGGTTCGAAATCCATGACGAGCTTCGTCTGGTTGGAATCGGGTGGACACTTGAACTCGGGTGCAGGGGGAAGATCGCAGAACAAATCCTGCAGCTTCTCGGAGAACTCAAGGTCCACCTCGGCGAAAAATCCATATTCCGAATCGTCGAAACCTTCAACGTCAAATTTGGTAGGGTCAGCCCACTCGAACCCTCTAAAAGGGAGTGGCTGCATCATGGAGTGCCCATACAAGTTATTTACGTCCGTGTGCATGATGTAGCTCGACGGTTGGGTGGAGTCGTAGCCAGTAGCCATGTGGTGATTGTTGGCGCGCGCGTGCCGTTGCGACACCTGGACCATTCCACCCCGCACGGCGCGTTCCACAAACAGCACCATGTCTACGTCCGAAAGAAGCTCCAGCTTGATTTTCGTCACCAGAAACATGGCTGACCACGCCAGTCCGGGGAGACTATAGAAGTAGACGGGATCCAGGTGGTAGATGTTCATTGCGGTCGCCCGGAACGTCTGGAACACGTCGGCAAGGAGCGTCACATCAAGTCTGAGGTAGGCGTCGTGGTAGTCTCCGAGAGTTCGACAACCTAGCTCGCGCCACATGGACTGGGCGTGATGATATTCTTCGTCGGTGATGTTCGAGCCTCGTAGCTGACTGTAGAACTTCGCCTGGGGAGGTAGCGACGTCTCCGCAAACTTGGTAGGGTCTGTGACGTATTCGTAGGGGTAGACCCCCTTACGCCTGAAGAGACCGGCGCCCAAGTTTGGAAAATTTGCA
Source organism: Lepisma saccharinum (assembly GCF_977018435.1). NCBI lineage: Eukaryota > Metazoa > Arthropoda > Insecta > Zygentoma > Lepismatidae > Lepisma > Lepisma saccharinum. The sequence goes on along the minus strand of NC_139232.1, from coordinate 86,421,108 downwards.
GAGGTAATAAGCATTTGCTCGTTGCTCAGCTTCCCTGCGAGAGCATCGAGGCTGGCCGGGAGGAACCTCAGGGAGTCGAGGAAGCGAAGCTCGATGCTCCTGCTTTTTGAGTTGGGGATCGGCACCCACTTGCTGACGCTAATATAACGCTCCTCGTTTTATGCCAGGACATTGATTCTTGCATTGTCGTACCCAAGATGCTTGATCAGGTGGTGAAAGTCGTATCCCGAGCCATTGTGAAAAAACACAGGGATGAAGCGCGGGTCCCAGGCCATACGGTTGCAATCGTTGCACCAAGGACCAACATACCTACCATTAAAGTGATCGTGGTGTCGGACTTTACAGTTTTTGGCGGTGTACTCCTCGGCGCAGACAGGGCAAGCGATGGCCTCGTCGTGTCTGCGTTGATCGTCGGGGGACAGTGGGAGCATAGGCTTGGGGGTCAACAATACCTTCCCTATCTCGTTGGCTTCCACAACCATCCTCTCGAGGAAGTGTTTGGCTGCGTCGGGACCACGGTACACGTAGGGCTCGGGGGCAATGTGCTGGTCCCGACGCACCACAACGTATGCGAAACTGGATGCCTCGTGGAGTTGGTAAGGGGTGGTGGAAGAAACTTCAGGATCGGGATCGCAAGTGGACAGGGGTTTGAGGAAGGCCTCGAAATCCGCGATGATGATAGCGGGGTGTTTCACCATGGCACCGTGCATGTGGAAACGCTCCACGGTGCCAGGTTCGGGCAAGTCTGCCACCCCCGGTTCGTTGGCATTGCAGTAGAGCTTGTGGTTAGCGAGCTTCTCGGCAGCGATGTTGGGACCTCTGATGCGTTGATAATCCTGCTGTTCTCGATTATCAAATATAGACAAACACCTGCGACAAACTTCTATGTGGTGACTATCACTGCTCCGTTGGCTCGAAACAAGTCGAGAGAGCGAACGAATGAGGGTGTAGTGATGGCGAGTTTCATCCTTGATGAGCAGAAGATGAATTTCCTGCGCACCGTCGTCGTCTACGTCGCTCACCCGGATGGGGTACACCACATTTTCGTCAGTGAGACCATAAACGTTGATGGCCAACCGAGGGTTGTGTGTACGGTCCTCGAACTTGCGAATGTCCGAGACCTCCACCGGGTAGTCAATCCCAGCAATGGCATCTTCCAGCTCTGGCTCGTAGGGTAGGTAGTGGTTAACTCGGTGTGGTTGTTTTTTCCAGTGAACAGGGTGCAACGCTGCAAGCACCGACCAAACGAAGCACTTGGCGTCACTGTTCTGAATGTTCAGGACGGCCATCTTTGCCGCGATGGCAGATGGTAAGGGGACGTAGCTGGAGGCGGAGAGAGGCACAAACTTGGAAAGTTTGACGCGCAGTTCGTGACGCTCACCACACAGTGAACCCCCCGAGCCCTTAGCTTCATGTTCTTCTTGCTTTGCCAGCAGCTCCTCGACAAACTTGTTGTAGATGACCTTGAGGTTGTCGACATCCGCTAGATGCAGCGTTTTCGCCTTGGTGTTGTGGCAGAACCTGTAAATTTCACCAGACGGCTTCTTGTACCAGCAACGTAGCGATGCGTAGAATTTAGTGGAGGAGTGCGTAGCCAGTGCATTACTAAGAATAGAAACTATCTCTGCTCGCTTCTCCTCTAAAAAGCTACAAACATCGAAAGAGCCATCCGACAATTGGACGTAATCTCCTAATATTCCTCCGAAAGCAGACCGGTCTGCTTTTATCGCAGGCTTGACGCGTTTAGCAGGTGGTGCATTGATGGAGGCTGCTTCTGCCTCCCTCTTGGTGGAGGTCGAAGGCTGGGCCCCAGATGTATTTTTGCTTAGGCAAGTAAGCTTATGCTTCTTGGCATATGCAATTGTAATGTGTTTATTGCATCCGGAACACAGTTCGGTGGCAGCTAAATGCTTGCTTGGCACGCAGGTGCGACAATGTCTTGCAAAATTTTTGCTTGATATAGTTTTTTTGCACACAGGGCAACTTTTCATGGAGCGCATTTTTTTGGGGGGTATGTTTATTTATATATGGGTGGTGTTGCCTTCCTCAAATATGTGCTTTAATCAACTCTATAAAAAAAATAAAAAAAATATATAAGAAAAATATAATTGTAGATAGAAAAAAAACCACAATAAATATTGTATGCATGTGTAATTCTATTTAGTTTATTTTTGTTAGACACAAATTTTCTTCAGATTTTATTGCCCATTAGTATATTTTTCCACCAATCTAGTAGAGGTATGAAACTATGAAAATATACTTGTTTATATATATTCTATTATTTTGGCTGATATAATAGCAAATATATATATATAGCTATTTTGAAATTCTAAAACTTTCAGGTATACTTATTTTTACATGCAAACATACATCATAAAAAAAATTACACAATCGTATTTTTTTTCCATACACACATTTTTTATTTTCAGAAAACAAAATTATTTTCGATCTTTATTTTTTTAAATCAAGCAATAAACATTATTTGTGTTTATAGTATTTGTCGGGCAATAGCAGATAAAACAAGAATAGGTTTTCTACGACCCATACTTTACGAGTTACAAAACAACTTAGAAATTACATCTTGAAATTTTAATTTAAAATAACTCAAAAACAGTAAGCACTAATCATTATGTTTCCAATAGGTTGCAGAGTACCTTCAATTTTTTATCAAATATCATTAAAATTTTCGAATTAGAGTAAAAACTAAGCCGGCAAATCAAGTTTCTCAAAAAATAAAAAAAATTGTCTGTATTTCCAAAACTTGAGGGGGTGGAATCGATTTTATTTGTTAGTCGAATAGTTTTCGTCGAATCCTATCCAACAAACCTAAAATCATCATCCTAGCTCAATTAGGAGCCGAGAAAATTAATATCTTGGAAAACATCTTAAGATTTTTGTCTTAAGAAAATTTTCTTGACAGACCGGAAGTAACATCTTGAGATACCGGAAGTCGACTTTCTTAAAGATTAAGATATTTGTCTTAAGACGTTTTCCAAGACATTGATTTTCTCGACTCCTATGGGGCTTAGAACTATGTAACTTTGGTTTATGTATATACTAGTACTTGCCCGACCCTGTGGCCGAGTGGTTAGCACATCACGCTGTAACGCCAAGAGTTCCGGGTTCAAATCCCGGTCGGGTATGGTTGTTTGTGAATATCGATTTTCATCAATTTCATCACTCATCCCCATCTTCGCAAATTAGCCAAGAGGCACAAAACGCGAAGTTAAAATAAACTAAATCAATCAATCAATCAATTATTAAGTTTCGTGTTGCAATCATGAAATTAAATTTTAATTAACTTTTTTTTTCTATCCATCTCTCAAATCTATATAGCCTGTTCATATTTGGCATGTCGACCATTTTGTTTACGTAGCAAAAAAAATCTCAACCTATTTTTTGGTGAATATTCGTTGTAGCTATAAGTATATTTGGATATAATTGCCAGATTTTATTTAACTTTAGGTTTAAAAATCAATAAGCGTGCATAAAAAACTAAATATTTTAAATAAATAAGATTCGAATAACTATGTACTTTCCACTAGCCTTTGCGATGGCGCAGCGGTAGCATTGTAATCAAAAGTTCGATACCTACACAAGTGGTTCTTGAAACTGTAGGTCCAGTCCCAATTAGCCTTACTGTGCATAAAGTAGACTTAAAACATCAAATCAATCAGTACTTCCACTAGCCTCTACGATGGCACAGCAATAACCTTGTAATTAAGGGTTCGATACCCATACAAGTGGTTCTTGAAACTGTAGGTCCAGTCCCAATTAGCCTTACTGTGCATAAAATAGACTTAAAACATCAAATCAATCAGTACTTCCACTAGCCTCTGCGATAGCACAGCAATAGTCTTGTAATCAAGAGTTCGATACCCGGTAGAGGTACAAGTGGTTCTTGAAACTGTAGGTCCAGTTTCGATTAGCCTTACTGTGCATAAAATAGACTTAAAACATCAAATCAATCAGTACTTCCACTAGCCTCTGCGATAGCACAGCAATAGTCTTGTAATCAAGGGTTCGATACCCGGTAGAGGTACAAGTGGTTCTTGAAACTGTAGGTCCAGTTTCGATTAGCCTTACTGTGCATAAAATAGACTTAAAAAGAACAAAATCCAATCCAGAGTATCAACAAATTCAAAAAATAGAGTTTCCCCTGTACACTTGTATAATTTTAAACTCCAAGTTCGATACCCGGCAGAGGTGGTTCGGATCCCGCTGTAGGCCCAGTTTCGATTAGCCTTACTATGCATAAAATAGACTTAAAACAACAAAATCCAATCGAGAGTATCAACAAATTCAAAAAAATAAAGTTTCCCCTGTACACTTGTATAATTGTAAACTCCAAGTTCGATACCCAGTGGAAGTGGTTCGGATCCCACTATAGACCCAGTTTCGATTAGCCTTACTATGCATAAAATAAACTTAAAACAACAAATCCAACCCAGTGTACACGCGTCAATACTATCCACTATAAGTAAACTAACATGATCATAATCATTACCCCCTCTCCCTCCAATTGTTACCTCGCTTTTATGTTATTTGCGATGAAGAATAGTTTTTTTTCAAGCACATGTTATATATGCTCATATTTTTTTGTTTAGCGTAATTTCGCTGTTTAATCAAAACAACACTTTCTGTTCACTAACGCCGCTCGCAATTATTATTAACACACACACATGCAAAAAAATAACAAAAAACAAAACTTACCTACAAAAAGCTGCTAGCAATTTAACACACACAAAAACAGTAGTATAATTGCGTAAATTTTAGTTTTATAACTGGTCAAGCAACTTGTGTGCGTATAACTTATGCTGATATGGTACTCACCTGACAGACCAAACTAATTCGGTTTCTATTACACTTGATATTACACTTGGTATAGCGTACACTTTTATGCGACTACCCAGTAGCAATACTCGACTGCAACTGATGTGCGTGGGGTTTCTAATAAAAACTTATACCTGTCGGTAGCTAAAATTCCAAGGTTGGTTCGAGTTACGTGTACATGGCTTTTGACGATAAATAATAACAAAAAAACAACACACCCGTCCATCATGATTTGGATCGTTGCTTTTGGAATTTTCTGTATTGTAGTCGTCATAATATGGGTCACCTTGGCATACTATAAAAAATCCAGCAAGAAGAATAGCAAAAAAAAGCAGACAAAAGCCCTGACATGTATCACGCCCCGGATTCGCCAGATGTTAATCAATACCCGAGTGTACCTGGCGTGCCCGGCGGCGGAATCAACACAATACCGCCGAGGCCACCCGCACAAAAACCGACCGGAACTGGGCCGGGAGGACCTTCCGGTGGGAACAATAGCGGAGGAGACAATCAGACGCCATCGCCTCACGTTCCCACGCTAACTCCTCCAGTTACCAGCAGCACTCTGCCAAATAGCCAAAATACTACAACAACAATTAACCCACCCACTATTGCCGGCACCACCACTACCATACAAAAAAAACACGTGAAACTCTACAGAGGTGCGGTTATCTACAGCCGCAGCCGTTAGAACCTTTTTGGGTTGGGCACCACGCACCCTGGCGGGGTTAGGGGCCAGGCATCCTAAAAAACAACAATTATTTATTTGTTTGTTTGCCTCACAATACGAAAAATAATAAGAAGCACCAGCGCGCACGTGTGTATAGCACATCGTGTTTCCCCCGAGAGAGGTTTACAAAAGTCGCAATAGGTCTCTCTTTCTTTATCTTACGGCAATGTTGGTATCTCTATCTTTTTTTTTAGTTGCAGATGGGTTGCCAACACACTCTAGTTAATAATACTACATATTATACACACACACGCACACACATACTGTGTTGCCATCCATCCATCCATCTCTCTCTCTTTTACGGCAGTATATATTTGTTGCCGGCACTCCTTGCTAAATTGGCTAAACCCTTGCCAAGTAAAAAAAGCTGTAGGTAGGTGTTGGCAGCATTGTCGGTTGTTTAACTCTTCCCTCTCTCTCTTTTTCTCCTCTCTCTCTTTTTTGTAAAAAGCTATGGCAAAAATACCAGTAGGTTGGCAAATTGTTTTATGCACTGTAAGGCAGACCTCAAGCAAAGTTGCCAGCTCCTTGCTTTAGGTTAGGTTAGACCAAAATAAAAACCTTGGTAACTTTTCGAGTAAAATGTTGGCAATACTGCAAGACAAACCTCAAGCAGTATTGCCAGCTCCTTGCTTTAGGTTAGGTTAGACCCAAAAATAAAAACCTTGGTGATTTTATCGAGTAAGATGTTGGCAACGCTGCAAGGCAAGCCTCAAGCAGTGTTGCCAGCTCCTTGCTTTAGGTTAGGTTATACCCAAAAACAAAAACCTTGGTGATTTTTTCAAGAAAGAAGTTGGCAACACTGCAAGAAAATGAGGCTCATGCCTTACGAGAGAAATCCATTAAGGCGAGCCTCACCGAGCCTCATTTTCGGTTGGCCAACCGGTCCACTTACTCTACTTTTCAGGATCTAGATGTTCCATGTTTTTTGCCTGTGACTGTACATTTCATAACTAATATGTATATCTAACTTTCTCTGTAAGGATATCATTATTAAAAATTGGCAATAGCATAATAGTTTATAACAAAATTATTTAATCAAGGGGTCTCGGGTTCGATACTCGGTGGAGGCACATCGTGGTTTGGATCCCACTTTAAACTGTAGGTCCAGTCCCCATTAGCTTTACTGTGCATAATGTGGTCTTAAGACACCAAATCAACCAACGAACCGACTACAGAACATAAGGTAAAAGTACAGAGCCTTGAATATGCAGTGTGGACGGTTCTGTGCTCTCAGGCGGTTTTTCTGAATTATGATCCGCTAGAGGCGCTGGTGTCGCTACCGCTATGTGGTATTCGTCTACTTATAATGGAAGTAAATGGAGTTTTCGCTGCAACGTCTGATTCTTTTACGTGAAGCATTTCTATGAATTTCATAATTGTTATGATATTTGGTACAGTTGATGTGTAGATATTAACGGACATTCTATACAGTCGACCACGCCCTGTTATCGTGACTTTCATTAATAATACGAGAGAAAATATACACGTGGCATTCCAGGTAATAAAAATTTTTGTGTATGAATTAGGTTCATTGTTATCATTAATATTATCATCATCATTTCTTTTAAAGATATACACACTGAAGCAGTTGTATTTTTGATATTTTCTGTCTCTTTTCTTCCACTTGAAACTAATCGCTGCGATGATAACTGATGATTGCATGAAATGACAAAGGAAAACCCACAAAACTCCCTTAGTGCCATCGACATGAGTGCAAGGAAACTTTCAGACCAATGGGACAAGCGACACGGGATGTTCACACTGATGTGACTAGTGACACAGACAATTTCAAATTGTAAAATAGCATTCATTGCGCATGAGGGTCCAAACAGCAAACCGTTCAGCAAGCGACACGTTCAACACACGTTCATATGTCGTATTCGCGTGCTGCTTGTCACGCGCCACAGGGAAGTGACAAGCGACATGATGCTTTCAGTCTATTAGAAAGCGTTTGCTGCTAATTGTCTAATTGTACGAACAACAGATCTAGCCGACACGATAAGCCACACTTGTCCCTTTGTCGCTTGCGTCTCGCTCAAACTGGAATATTTCCTCAATAGCTCGCAACGTGTTACCGTGGTTTGTTGTTCGCGCATACGCGATGCAATGAGTGTCTTGCTTTAGAGAGATTGCGCACCAAAGCGACAAGCGGCACTTATCACTTGAGAATTTTACAAACAGAACGTTGGCCTGTGCTGCCCGTCATGCCGCTACGGTGAAAAACGTTGCTCTTCATTGGGTCCTTTCCAAGCGATATGTGCCGCGTGTCGCTTCGGTCTGAATGCTGCCTTAGTGTGTATGAATGTTGCTTTGGTGTGAAATCCCGTATCGTTTGTCGCGTGTCGCTTTGGTCTAATATCTCCTTGAGGAAACGGTGCAGTCAGAGCTTGTGTCCCTACGGTTCGAAAGGCTGCATTGATTACCGACTGCTCGCCTCGGTATGAAATATCTCTCAGGATACTATTTATATTCTAATAACATAGGAAAATAAACTCTAGTACACAGTCAAACACCTGACGTCCGGAATCAAATTGCGATGTTTCTTCTTGTATTACGCATGCTATTTATTTACTCTACTTTATCTTTCTTTCCAAATTAATGCCATTTCGTGACTGCAAATCACTCCACAAATACGTACAACTGTTTCCATCAATTCACTTACCCCATTTCAAAACAAAGAAATCTACACAATATATTCCAAAAACTAACTAAGCCGCATTACTTTCATAAGGAAATTAATAGCGATATTGTAAGCACTGCCATTGTATGTTGTCATTCGTCTCGGGAACCAGTTTCTTGGGTCGTTTTCCACACTACGTATTCAAAGTAAAGGTTCAACTGCATAGCACCGAATTCAGGTGGAAACGTATGGTGGCGCTATCAACAAGGATGATGACAATGCGCTTCTGCCATCTGTTGGAAGTTTCTCGAACTTCGTGCTGAGAAACCATTATTCTCAGTGAAGTCCACTAGATGTCGATGTACACGTCGTATTCTACTTTACGTTATATTATTTAGATATTGTCAAGTTTTGCTTCATTTTTTCTCCACACTTATTGCAGTAGATTAGATCTTAAATTAAGTAAAATTTTGTTTCTCACTTTTTAGAAGATAATTATGCTTTAGTAAAGTAACTTTCAATTTTTCGAACCGAATAGTGTACATTTTCTCTTCCTATTTAATCGTGCATTGTTTTCGTTGATATTTTAAAATCCGAAGTCGATAATTTTGACCTATTGCTACAGTAAATAATGTTCATTCATAATAATATAATAGAGTGATGTGTCTTATGAAGAAAATGTGTTGTTCACATGTTTCCTTCATCCTATTTCCGTCGTTTATTTTCTAGACGACCTCCTTAGCGGAGTGCATAGCGCAGCGTGCTACCACGTGAGGGGTGCCGGGTTCGAATCCCAGAGACGGCATGGGTGTTTTTGTGAATGTCCCTTCGTGAATTTCATTATATCATCCATCACTCGACCTCGGATTTTTAGTTTCTAAAAAGTGTGTTTTTAGGATCCTAAAATAGGCTCTGCAAACCCTAAAATAGGTTCTAAAAATCCTAAAATAGGTCTTAAAATAGGTTAGGCACGAAAAATCTTGAAGTAGGTTCAAAAACAACTTAAAATAGTTCAAAATTTCTGAAAAATGCTGATTAGGTATAGTCACCGGCAATGAAAATGAGATACCTATATCCTAAAATAGGCACTATCTTGTATAACGTTATGTGTGTTGCCTAACCCTACGGCGATGGCAGAACTTACCATTGGAAATTTGCTATTAAAATCTACTATAGTTAGGCAACAATCTTTTTTCATGTTATCCACAGTCAAACTCCGCATTTTTTTCTGTGAGGATCAGACAAAAATAATTAAAAATAATCTTTCAACAAAAACATAGTCAGTGGTGTAAACTTCAATGCTGAAATGTTAGTTTGCAAGGCGTGAATGCCACAAAGCACCGAAGTGACGCGAAAGTAAGCAAGACCACGCAGATCAGACCAATTTGGATTGTACAGGTAGCGATTTTTTTTCCAGTCAACTCGTGAATGCGGGTTCATTTCTTGCTCTCTGACTGGCTGTTGGAAAGTTACGGTGCTCTGATTGTGAGAATATCTTATTTCCTATTTTCAGCGCAAATTTGCTGCTTTCTAATCTAATCTAACCTAACGTACAGCGCAAATAAGATATTCTCACAATCAGAGCACCGTAACTTTCCAACAGCCAATCAGAGAGCAAGAAATGAATCCGCATTCACGAGTTGACTGGAAAAAGAAAAAAGCGCGTACAAACAGTGGCACCAGACATTTTGCTTTGTTTAGAGCTTTGAAAAATCAGCATGGGCTTGGAGGAAGGGAAATCAACAGAGGGTACGTTTCAAACACATTCGTCATTGATTTTTTTCGTGACCAAACAAAGCAAATGCCTCTGTGTAACATAAAAAAATCTGTAAAACCTTTAAAAATATATAAAAATCTAAAAAAAAGTCTTGATTTAGGCGCACAAAGCTAAAATAGGTTTCTTAGGCACTATAAAAGTTCATCAGTTGTTGCATTTTTTAACGAAACGCTGACGTAACTTATTATTTCTTACATACCTGTAAAGGAAAAAAATAGGTTAAAAAACTAAAATCCGAGGTCTAATCATCACTCATACTCATCGTCGCGACAAAAATCAAATCAAATAGTAGTTTTTCTACCTCTTTATGAGGATGAATGATGACATAATGAAATTGATGAAGGGACACACACAACAATACGTACATCAATGACTTACCCACGGTTCAAATCGTCTTCTGGCTTCGTGGCGTGTTACGCTAGCCACTCGTCCATGGATGCCGGCGTTACTAATCTTGAATTGCTTTTGTATACTAGTATAGCGTCACAAAATAGCAGGTTCGATTATGTATTTTATACCCATATATTTTGAACATAAATAAATCATTCTAAAAAGTGAATTTTATTATTTCTTTTATGACAAGACTTGACAATTAAACGCTAGTTTTATCTTATAAGAAGCGAGCATACGTCAAAATTTCGAACATTAGACTATCATGAAACTCAATACAATTTCGAGCAAGAAAACGCCGGCCCCCGTGTCGGAGTGGATTGCGCATTACGCTACGACGTCCGGGGTACCGGGTTTGAATCCCGGCCTGGGCATGGATGTTTGGGAGTGTCCATTCACCAATTTCATCATATCATCACTCATCCTTATCTTTGCAACTTTGCCAAAAGTTGCACAACTAGCAAAGTAAAATAAAGAAAATCAATCAATCGAGCAAGATAACACGATCAATAATGTCTATGGTTTTGATAAATAAATTCTCTCGGTCTATCGACCAGGTCAAATCTGGAACAGTTTCCAAGCTTTCGAGAGCTGACGTCACTCTCATACTTCACCCTGAAGATGAGAGTGACGTTAGCTCTCGAAAGCTTGGAAACTGTTCCAGAAATGACCTGGTCGATAGACCAAGAGAATTTATTCATCATTCGTCGCCAGGAAAGCATCAAGACTTCCTTCCATGTTTTTGTTTTTAGAAACGATTCAGATGTAGCAAGCACCATCTTTATTAGAATGACTACCGTATTAACAAACAAAAACTGTCATTAACGGAATATCTAACAACACAGGCAATTTTAAGGTCAGAAAGGTAATTTTGGGTCAATTGTAAGAGATTTTTCAATTTGAACCAGGAACAATACTGTAAAGAGGACGGCCAGAAGCGAAATGTGGTAGCCTTGTGGGTGGACTGTGATTTCAAGAATGAAACCTGTCTCGCACAAGTTTCTGGAATTACAAACGTGTAGAAATTCTGGCTCCATTATTTCAAGGAAGGGTCCTCCCAGTATTGTCTCTCTGTTGCATTTTGTAAAGCTTTCAATAAGTATTTCAAAATGAGTTTACGATTTTAAATATGGCTGTTCATTTGCGAGGTCGCTTCATCAATTTTGGTTAATCAACATTTATCCTAATCGTCGCGATAGCCAAAAGTGGCACAACAGTGTACAATAAGACAAATAAAAAAAATATATTTTGTACTTACCATATCTTGCTACTGACTGAACTTTTACACACCTCAAACAATACAGTGCACTAACTAAAGAACGCGTTATTAACAAACATCACAAGTGCAACCAAGATGGACGGGAACTTCACAGTGGGCAAAAGTACTCTGCCTTCAGTCACTAAATACGACTCCCATTCTAACTGCCAGTCCTCCTCCGTAGCCGAGCGGGTTAAGGCGTTCACTCGTCTTGAGATCGTTCGTTGCGGGACGGCGTAGGTTCGAATCCGGCTCTGGTCGGAATTTATTCGGCCTACGTATAGGGCCGGTGGCAACCCACCATCGCGAGGAAATTGGGGAGCTCCGAGTGAGTGAGCGTAACCTGGTCAAGAAGACCTACAATAACGGCTGGGGGTTCGTCGGGCTGATCACCCGTCACCCCAACACTGGTCTGAGACCTCCACGCTATAACAGGTGACGGAGGAACAGTGTGGGAGGGAGACCAGCAGTCGGTAGGTAAGCCAAGGCCCTTCAAGGGCTGTAGCGCTGTGGGTTATGTCATTCTAACTGCCAAGGAAACACGGCGCTGTCAAGTTGACCTGCTTCGGTAGCGAACTCCGTATTCAACACGTCAGCTTGAGACATCCAAGCTTACGAATACAGCTCTTAAACAACTTGAATCACGTTCACTCATAACTCAAATTCTCTTGTGTTTTTCTGTACTGTCTCGAAGAACAAGGTCACTGAATCTCTTGTTAACCCGTTACTCACGGACGGATCTGTCACGCCGTTATCGTGGTTGAGCGTGGAGCTCCCCCACGCATTTACGTTATTTTAATGATTTTGTTTGCTAAATTTGACTAAGAACACGAATTTTATGAAATATATGTGTATTTTGTTTATCAATAATACACATTTTCATGCTTCACTTCTTTTCTTCATGAAGGAAATAAAAACTATTTTAATTCATTACCAGGCAAGAACAGTCCTTCGCGGGTGAGCACCGTGCTCCATTCTTCTCGGGCCTCTGACACAACTGAAACAAAGATGGCTCCGAGAGCGTCAGCGAAGACTCTTATTTCAGATTGTGGTGTTTTATTGAAGGGGATACTCGGAAAGTAAGGGCCGGCCCCCGTGGCGGAGTGGTTAGCACATCGCGCTACAACCCCAGGGGTCCCGGGTTCGAATCTCGGCTTCGGCATGGATGTTTGTTAGTGTCGATTCATCAATTTCATCAGGTCATCATCACTCATCCCCATCTTCGCAACTTAGCCAAAAGTGGTACAAAAAGCGAAGTAAAATAAAGGAATTCAATCAATCAATCAATCAATCGGATAGGAAGGTTGAAGAGTTACTACTACCCCAAGTCCTGAAAAAGTCATTGAGAAATATACATAAAATCCAATGCAAGGTCGCATGCTCATTCGAACTTCGTCGTCTTGTAGTTAAGGGTTCCCGGGTTCGATACCCGGTGGAGGCACGTAGTGGTTTGGATTCCACTTTAAACTGTAGGTCCAGTCCCGATTATCCTGTCTGTGCATAAAATGGACTTGAAACAACAATTCATTCATTCATTCATTCGTGCATTCATTCATCTCGTTCGCTTCCCCGCGCTTCTGCCTTACTGGGCGAGCTTGCACTTGACAACATATATCTTTCTCAAAGTCTCTTCGCCGCTACCTTGATTGATTTGCTTTATTTTACTTCGCTTCTTGTGCTACTTTTGGCTAATTTGCGAAGATGAGGATGAGTGATGATATGATGAAATTGATGAATGGACACTCACAAACATCCATGACCAGACCGGGATGTGCTAACCACTCCTCGACGGAGGCCGGCACTTCGACGCTATCTTTGCAACTCTTAGTAACAATTGTTCTCCTAAATGCAATATTATGTTAACTTGATATTATAACTGAGTAAGGTAACACTATGAAGATATGAAGAATTTATGCAATTTATGTCGACCTCCTTGGCAGTTAGCACATCGCGCTACGACGCCCAGGGATCCAGGGTTCGAATCCAGGCCTGGAAATGGGCGTTCTTTGTGAATATCCCTTCATTAATTTCATCATAGTCACTCATCCTCATTGTCGCGAATAGCCAAACGTGGGAGAAAGGCAACGCGAAATAACATACAAAAACTCAAATATGTTTTCACGTGATGTAACTTGGGGAAAAAGCTATTTTTCAACTTTAAGTTTCTATTGATAGTGAACAATACAGCATACCAGATCTTCCTGCCATAAAGACATTCTAGCAAATTACCAGAGATCGAATTGTAGCGAAACAATGCTATCGTTAGAATTATGGAGGATTTTCTTCAAATCATCCCTGAAATTATATCTGAATATTGTCCGATATGAACTTTACTTCTGATTTTTGTTTTCTCTTCTCTTCAAATTATTGTTTTAGAATTATCAAACTTTCAAAGCACCAAAAAAACCAACAAAGGGAATTGGATCACGAGAGAGTTGAGACCATTTTGTGAAATTTTTAATTGAAATTGCTTTTAAAATGCAGGTCAAGCCCTCAAAAAGGAGGAAAATGGCCAGAAATATATAAAAATTATGATTCACATGAAAGAGAAGATGACCATTGTGAGATCCTAAAGCCATATTCAGGGTAATCTCATTGTTCTCTCAGTGACCGTCGCTAAAGGGCAGGCCCTGGGTTAAGCCCTTCTGCATCAGTGGATGGAGCCATTTCTCTCGCTGCTCGAGCGACTAAAATTCTCTCACTCGTCCTTCCCCCTCCCCTCTCTATCTGTCTGGATCAGTGTGATCTTTATATTTCACTCGTTCCTGGCGCAACTTGATCCGCTATTCATTGTCCTCTGTAGCTTCCGTATTCATCGCGTCAGCAGATGGAAACGAGTCTATAATTATCGTGCAAGGGAGTCTGACGTTTTGATATTAAAGCCTCGTCCAGTCCCATCCAAATGGAACCTGCATTTTTTTGTTCCTGTTTTTCACATATACTTTGCCCAACTTACTTTATGCACTACATACGCGCCCCCTACTTCTCTCAGTATCGGAACATCTCTCTCTCTCTCTCTCCCTCTGGTGTAATCTTCTCTTCAATGCCATTTTCAACTAGTCCTCCCCTAGTTTCACATCAAAGTTCCACGCATAGAGGTCGCCATGGTGTTAGGGACCCCTTCTTCAGTGAAAGGAGGTTTTTTTGTACCTTCTCGAAGGGAACTTTTTAGCTGGAAAATTACGCAAAATCCCGCTGTACAATTCCTTTGAGTTGTAATATCAAAATCCCACCTGCTTGCTGGCCCTCGTGTCGGATACCATCAAAGCCATTCAGTCGCTAACTTTTCCTCCACACTATTTAAGGGGGTGCTCCCCCAACATCGAAGTCTTTCTGATATTTGGAACATCCTCCCCATTCAGCGTACTGTCCCCGTTTCTCTTTCGGTAAAATCGTGAATAATAAGCAAATAGGAAGCCCTTGATTAACAGATTCAAAGGGACACTCCACTGCTCCCACTAATGGAAGATACTTAGGGACCTTGAATTTTTGTAAATGTAATATTACCCAACAATATTAATTGTTGGAAGAAAGTGCTTTTAAAAGCACGACAATACATCCTAATTGTACTTGATAATGCGATATACACAATGATACACATATTCCTTGACCAGGGTTCGAACACCAGACACCTCTGGCTTCTAAGTTCGTAGCACTAACTACTCCACCACGGACACCGGCTCTCGTTTTTTCACGGAGTCCTAGGCTCGACTCATACATTGGTTCAGATCTTGATTTAAACTGTAGGTCCAATCCCGATTAGCCTAGCTGGGCATAAAGTTAGCTTAATGCAACAAGCGAAATAAGATCAGTTCGATAATAGATTCAACGTCTGCATTTCTTTGAAAATGAAAACACATTTTGCGCCTAAGTACGTACAGTCTTAGAAAAAAATACCTGGGCCACGGGACGTAGAATTTCGTAACGTCTTAAAGCCTCTTGTTTATGCAACCCAAATAACAAAATATTCGCTTAAGTTTGCCTGGTGATTCCGAGTTCTCGGGAAGGATTGAGCTTTGATAGCATGAGTCACATGACTCGTGCCCCAGCCACAACAAACAGCTGGGTGCTACGATGCCTCCAGAAGAAAATTTCAGGAACTGGTTTCTTGACAAGAGCTACTCGTAAGGAAATACTATTCTTTCAAGTGATATTAGAGTCATTGTCAAGAAGGTTCGCTTAAATGATGGTTCTCATCACAGACCACATGCCACACGTTAATTGTTTAAGTCCAGTTCATTCACTGGACCTACAGATTAAAATGGGATCCGAACCAAATGCGTCTCTATTTGGTATTGAATTCGGAAGCCTTTCATTACATGGCAAAGACGTTACCACTACGACATCAGAGAGGCAATGGAACCCCTTGAGAAAGAGATAAGCGAAAATTGCTACGTGACAAACCATATTTGCCCGTAAATTTTAAAAATAAGACAATATTTTGTACTGACAGTTTCGAACCGTGGGAGTCCCGGGTTCGATACCCGGTGGAGGCACAAGTAGTTCGGATCCCACTTTAAACTGTAGGTCCAGTCCCGATTAGCCTTACTGCGCATAAAGTGGACTTAAAAACACCAAATCAAACCAAACCAAATCGAACCGTGGGAGAGGCATATATTTTTTTGTACCATCGTCCATTTCACGAGTTTATAATTCTTCCTCACCGACTCGAGTAACGCGAGTGGTAGAAGAAAAGCGAAGTAAAATAACTGAAACAGAAATAAAAGGAAAAAGCGAAATAAATTTTATTCATAATATTCTGCAGTCACTTGAGTTGTATTCACGGGATGCTATCTTTAAAGAAAGCCGTGGTCTCTTCCTTGTCTTTTTCGCTTTCTTTGTGCTCTTGCTTCCCCCGTCACGATTGGTCTAAAACTAATTAATGCGACGTTAATTAAACAATCCAAACAACGAAACAATGCACAATCAACTGCACAAAACAACATTCCAAATGTTTTCGAATCGGAAAACAATTGAGATGCTGTAAAATGACTTAAGATGCAGTAATAAAGTGGGAATTCGGTACCGTATAGCATTAAATCGGTAGAGATGTTCG
Source organism: Lepisma saccharinum (assembly GCF_977018435.1). NCBI lineage: Eukaryota > Metazoa > Arthropoda > Insecta > Zygentoma > Lepismatidae > Lepisma > Lepisma saccharinum. The sequence continues at coordinate 86,404,441 of NC_139232.1, read as the reverse complement.
ATTTGATTGGATGTTTGTTATTTAGATTTGCTATTCTTTCACTTTTGGCAAATAGCGACGATGAAGATGAGTGATGCTATGATGAAATTGATGAAGGGACACTCACCAAGGACACCCACGCCCAAGTCGAGATTCTAACCAGGGACCCATGGCATCGTAGCGCGCTGTGCTAACCACTCCTCCATGGAGTGGACATTATACCATATTTTGTGTGTGCAATTGGGATCAATCAATGGAATGAATAGGGATATTATATGATTAAAAAATTCATATCATAATACCACGTCATATTATTCGGCAAGAAGTAACATCAGAGACATTCAATCTTGCATTTTTGCCTTTCAACTAATTCTTTGAATTCAGGTTAATCACAACAATAAGATAAATTATGAAGCAAATGATAGTGACTGTGGGATATTATTACGAATTACCTGACAGAAACAACATTAAGCAGGCTCGGTGGTGAAGCTCATTAAGTGATTGACATTCGATATCGTCGCCAAAGTTCCCGGGTTTGAGTACCGTCCTTGTCGGGGGTGTTTGACTATTTCGTCATCAATTTCATGTAATGGTCACTCGTCCTTATCGTCGCGATCATCGAACAGGGAATAAAAATTATAATAATAAATACGATCGAAGAGTACTTATTTCATCTCTCACGAAATCTCCTACAAAACCGGAATATATAAAATACATGTATATTCATTCACATACATTTTCGATTTCTATATTTAACTAATCGAGACCGAGAACGGGAGAGCAATTTTCAATTCGACAAACCGAGAGACGGAGACACTGTCAAGTCTCGTTTCTCCTTGGCACCTCCGTAATCGAGTTGTTCTGTTTGTCATTGGCTTTGTATTGGCAATTATTGTCATTATTCTTCCCCTGCAGGTAAACCATAACGATGAATTATGATGAAATGAAGCAGATAAAAGGGCAAGAACAAGAAAGTCATGCCTGTTCGGGACTCCAACCCAGAACCTTATGTAACGAGATTTGAAATTCTGAAGAAGGCGTCCGTGTTTCGCTTGGTTTTCTCTTTCCTCTACTTCTCTTATATTATCATACATGTATAATAAAAATGGATCTGATACGATATGTTGCGATTCATAATTGTGCTGGTTAGATGCTACAGATGTGAACTCCAACCTGCAATATATTATTCCCTTTTGTTTCGTATCTGGTTGAACATGAAATTTTCTTACACTGTGACAATTTCTTTCTTAGTTTTGGTTTGGTGCACAGATATGCTAATCTGGACTCGACCTTCAGTTTAAAGTGGTATACTAACCACTATGTGCATCCACCGTGTATCAAACCCGGGATCCACTGATTACAAGGCGACGACGTTATCACTACGACATCGAGGAGGCCCCATGACAAAATGTTATTCACTCGATCTCTACCATAATTTATTTCAGCATTTACATTTTCGTTTTCTTCTTCTTTTTTAGTTTTGTTGACTACTCTTATACAACTCTTTTTGCGTCTTCGAATTTCTTCTTGTTTCAGGAAAAAATAATACATGCAGGCTGTATAAAAATCCCCCGTTCAAATAGATAAAACGTTCACTCTCGAGAACTAATTTACATGTTTATCACTAACGTAACCATTAGGAAGGAAACTATTGAAATGTTAACTGATATAACTGCAGATGAAACAATACTTACAGCCACTGACGAAATATCTATTCTTGTGTAGCCTCACAGACAACAAGTATATGGTGAGTCATTCACTCTTGCTGACTACGGGCGAAGGTCACTGAACTAAAGGGTGGTGGCAAGCAAGCAGGCTTCTGCTCTACCAAAGACGAGGTCACGTGCTCCAGTTATCAATGGCGTACGAAATAAGGAGGAACACAGCTATCTGACGTATGTTTTGGTCCCGTCATTGCACGTAGAACACTTTATCATCGTGGCCTTGAAGTTCCCTCAGGGCACTCCTACGTAAAGGCTTCTCAGCTAGAAGGATATCTTCCCCATTGAGTGGAGGAAAAGTGGGTGCGTATAGAGGTCATTCAACTTTCGTATTCTTTTTCATTTCAGAACCCGTGCTGTATCGTCGACTTAATCCAATCTATCCGATGTAGGTTTTAGGTTCTGTTTCTGTTCGGTTATTTCACGTTGTCTTCCTGCTTATGTTATTCGCGACGAAGGTTCTGGATTCGATAATCTGGACAATAACGGGATTGTGTTGGTTGGTTGATTGGTGTCTTAAGTCCACTTTATGTCCTGTTAGGCTAATCGTGAATGGACCTACAGTTTAAAGGGGGATCCGAACCACTATGTTCCTCCACCGAGTATTGAACCCGGGATCCCTTAATTACAAGGCGCCCACGATCCCACTCCGCCATCGGGGATTGTGTTCGAAACGAATGAATCAAATTTCAGTGATATGATATGCAACCATTGGAAGACTATTGAAATAAAAGCTATGGAAACCTGCCAGTTTTTCTACTGCAGACAGGAAACCATAAACATGGAAGAGAAGCTTATATTCTATGAAATCTGACACTATGTGCTCGAATACTGGCTAAATATAATCCATAGAGGCATAGCAACGTTAAACAACCTCTTATATGATACATATAGGTTTAAAAAGGTCGAAATACAAAGATTGTGTGCGCCTCACTGATGGCGTAGTGGAAGGCCTTGTAATCAAGGGGTCTGGGGTACGATACCAGGTGATCGCACATAGTGGTTCGGATCCCACTTTAAACTGTATGCACTTCAGATTAGTCTATCTGTGCCGGTGACTCAGTCGGTAACGCGTCTAACTACCATGCTATAGGCCCCGGGTTCGATTCCCGGCCGGTTCAAGCCCGGGAACTTTTCTAACGTTGGAAGCGGCCCCAGCGCCCACCCAGCGTCGAATGACATGGGTACCTGGGGGAAACCCTGGTGGTAAAGGCGGTCAGGGGCGTGATGCTGATCACATCACCCCCACTCACGAACGAATCAAGATAGTGTGGGGCGTTACCCCCACACCCCCTATACGCCTTCATGGCGTAGCGCCAAGCACAGGTGAGAACTTTACCTTTTTTTTTTTTGCATAAAGTGGACTTACAACAAAATTTAAACTTGCGATAAAGATTATGATAAGGTATTAAATAATTGGGTCTAACACATTTTTTTATTGTTTACCAATGACATTGTTAACTAATATTCTTAATTTCAGTTTCAAGATGAAATCGGCTACGAAATAAAAGGAGTGGGTTCATATTTCTGTTACGAAATTCCACTTTTGTAGTAGACCTGTGCCACACTAAGTTGTGACAATAAACAAATCTGAGACACTTTCAAAGTATTAAATTGCTATCTACGTATTTGGGAAAAATCTTTCAATATAATACTTTTTTGGACGCGTCAAATCATAGTATTTAATTCCTGTTTTAGCAGCTTTAAGAAACCTGATTTGGGGGGGGGGGGTTACAAATGCCCTTTCTGCTCCCGTCAAGTTACGCCTATGACAAACAGGAATTCAAAGTAAAAGACTGTCCCGACTAAATCGGGAGACACGTCTGATAGATTTACAATTGGGAAAATCATAATTAAGCGTGTAGTTGAAAACAACCTATTTTCATATATTGCATGCAGCTCTACTTTTTCTGCAATGTGGATCAAGAACTGGGGACGTGCAGAAGCACAACACTCCACGTAACCAATAGTCACGTGACCCTCTTTGCTTTCCTGTCATGTTGACCTTCGCGTGGAACACATTTCTCGGTGTTAAGACAGGCAAAATCACCCGATCATCGAAGGGTGCAATATGTGTTGCCTACCCTCCTGCATTACTTGCTCCTATTAAAGCCTTATGGGGAAGAACTTTTTTCCATGACTGTACAAGGAAAATCTAATATTTATTATTGTTGAAACCCAACAATAAACATCGTTTGTAATTATGTGTATTTTGTCAAATTACGAATAAGGATATTTTGTTTTTCCCTTCATTTCATACCAATATATGTTAGTCTTAGTAGAGAGAGAACTGAAAATAATGTTCGTCCAGGTTGAAAAGTACTTGTAAATTTCAGTTTATAATTGGTATATAATAAATGTCAAGCTAGAATGATATTTAAAGCATTAGAGATAATAATGTCATTAAGGCCTCCCCGCCCCACACACTGGCTGGCAAATGGAATGTATTTGATCAACAACCAATAGAAATTGTTTGGGGGCATAAACGTGACATAACCAGTTTGAATACTTCAATGAAATGATTCCATTCGAGTTACGAATTTGAATTTACTATGTTAATAACTACAACGTAGCTCACGATTATCAGTGAAAATTAAAGTGCAAGACGATAGGCTATCCTTAGATAAAAGAAAGTATTTGAGATTTCCTAAGCCAAATAATATGATCTGTAGTTTAATATATTAGAATACTTGTTACTAGGTATTAACCTAATGTAAACTTTCGCTATTGTACACAAATAAACATACAAGAATGAACAAGAAAAGCTTATATTTGACTACTTACAATTTGAATTACACTTAGAAGTTGTCAGAAAATTTTCGCAATCTAGTTCACTTTATTTCGTCATTCGATTTTTCTCCTTGGCTGGTCGTCTGTTAAAATTAAGCTAGCTTCTTTGATTTCTTGGAAAATGGAAGTTCATTCTTCACAAATTCTCAATCAGGATGTGCCTTTAATTGAAAATTAAAGTTGATGCTTCAATCGCTCTGTCAATGAAAGGCGTGCAACAAAGAGATAAAGGAATTAGGAAAGAATGACGCGTATTGTAAAAGTCGTAATGGAAGTCTCAGAATTTTCTGTAGAAGCATTTTTTCCTTCTGCAAAGGTATCTATGTGCCTTTTCTAAATCGGCATAAATGCAAAGTTAGTGTCAGTGTTTCATGGTTGGAAAATATCGTGAAATTAGTTTCTTTGCAAAGTTGTGGTAATAAGTTCTTCAGAAAAATTAAGTTCATATTTGGAGCCTTTTCCCCATAAAATTATCGTTCCTGCGGTTGTTGCAAATAAATTATAAGAAATTCAATTCATATCTGTAGAAAAGTAGGATAGCTATTGTTCATAGAAGTCAAGTAAAATCGTTGAAGTGCCAAACATTTCAAATTTGAAAAAATGATTTCATATTGCTGTAACCCGTGCTCTCCTCTCATTTTGGTTTCTATCCCACAATGCACCTCGACGGTGATCTGCAATGGATATAAAGCCGATATCTACCTGTGACGTGTGCAAATAAGGTACTTATTGTCCTCCGCCCCTACACACACTCACCTTAGTTTCAGTAGTTGAAATCTCCTAACTTCCGGGAATGTCGAATAATTCGGGTACTTTCACAAGCAAATGGCCCTTAGGCTACACATGAAAACTTCAAATTTACCTCTTAATTTTTAAAGTAATTTCATTGGTTCTTTCTAGAAAACTTTCAGATCATATTATTATAATTTTAAGGTTACTTTATAGCTTATTTTTGATAATTTTTAGGTCGTTAATTTCTGAGTTCTATTAATAAGGAAAGTAATACAAGGGAGTATGTGAGGAATACAAGGTATTATTCTTTCAATCTTTATTTTCTTTTTTAAAAAAATCAGCCTATTATTATTAGGGACGTGAAGTTTTCGTTTTATTTTTCCCTAAATTTCGGTGGGTTTTTTTACTGCAATTCGGTGTTATTTTCACATGCGTTTTCACTGTTTCTTCAATGCATAATATTTGCAAATTGCTTTAGTTATGAAAAATTGATACAAATTTTAGTTTTAAAGACAAAAAGAAATACATTTAAGGGTTACCTTTGTGAGAAATGAGCAAATTTCGTGCATTTGGAAAATATTCAATCTCATCGGACACAAAATATGAAATATTTATTGAAGGTTATCACCCAAGTCTTTTATCACAATCATACTTTCAACTTTTGACTCTCACGGAATAAAATTTTCAAAAATTTTTATTTTCTTAAATTCACTTTTGGCATCCCCGATGGCGCAGTGGTAGCGTCGTCGCCTTGTAATCAAGGGGTGCCGGGTTCGATTCCCGGTGGAGGTACATAGTGGTTCGGATCCCACTTTAAACTGTAGGTCCAGTCCAGATTAGCCTTACTGTGCATAAAGTTGACTTAAAACAACAAATCAATCCAAAATCTTAAGTTCACTTTTCAGTTCACAATAACACTGGTGGTTTTCCATGCACAGATGGTGTGTAGTAAATGTTCACAGTATTCACTCACAACACTTCCTGTACAAAGCGCACTTAATAAATAGAAAGATAGCACTTTCTTCCTTTTACCCCAATGAAATGATTGCTTTACCAAAGGCTTCCACAGTTCCAAGTGCAATGCACTTCTTGTCTTGTTTCCTTCTTTTAGGCGTCTCGAAGACTTCGACGTCAGAAAGTTGTCGGTTTCTTTCACTCGGTTTAGTTTTCTTCTGGAGCCTCCCCAACGGGGTAGTGGTAACGTTACCGCCTTGAAATCAAGCGATCCCAGGTTCGATATCCGGTGGAAGCACCACGATGGTTCGAATCCTACTTTAAAATGTAGGTCCAGTCCCAATCAGCCTTTATGTGCATAAAGTAAAGCAGCAATTCAAACAAACACACTTGTCTTCTCCATGAGCCTCTCACATTCATTGCGCTTAATCAACAAATCCTTCCGCTCCCGTGTTGCGTGTTATTTTGCAATTCAATGATTACAAAAGATTGTACTTCTATCTGAAGCATAAAATCTTACAGAAGCAAACTAATGAATTTACTGCTGGCTTTGGCTACAGCGAAATACATCACGGGAGGAAAAGGAAATGCAAGACGATGCACAAACCATGCAGCGTCAGGGATTCTGACTGACTGAAATTTCCCTAAATATGCCCAAAAATGCCTATCACACCTTAATAAAACATTTTGTGTACAGTCATGGACACTTCTGGGTTGTAACGATTCCATTGAAAGTTAATGGAATTGTTATAACCCAGAAGTGTCCGTGACTGTACATACATACATCTACACCTCTATCCACCTCCCCTGTAACACAACAGGCGTTTCTCCCTGAAACTTTTCCTTTTCTCTGAAACTTCCCTTTTGAGGAGATCCCCGCAGCGAATTGTATTTCAGGACGAGGTTAAACACAAATGAATCGAACTTTCACTTAGCTAGCCTAGAAGTGGCAGATCTGGTAGCACTTCAGGTAGTAGTTTTGGAACAAAGTAAGTGTTATGTCCAGTTTATATTGCATATTTCGTGGCGTTTTTCGCGTTAAAGTGCAAAATTCGGTGTTATTCTGAAAAAAAAATGGCGTAATTCGCGTTATTTCGCGATTCAGAAACACCGAAAAATTGCCTCCTTAACTTACCCAAATACATTTTAGACACTTTTGCTTTCCTCAACTTTTCGATGTTATCGTTACAACGAACACTTCACGTTCTTACCTATTATAAATTTGAAGTTTGGAAAATTAACAAACAATTTACAAGGTTTGATTAAGAGTGCGCTATTTAAATATACGAGCAGATACCTCTTCGCAAAAGTTGTGGCAGCACTTTTTCCACTACCAGGAACATTGGCAAAGCGATTTCGATCGATAGCCACGTATTTCCTGTGGCAAGGCCAGGTAGGCAGAGTTTCATATCACTAACAGTGCAACAGAGAAAGTCAGGTGGCCTAAGCATGACGCACGTGCTTAAAAGACCCACGTAATCTACAGACACCAGCACAACAGCCAGAGAGATACACAACGAAAGCGAAAGTGCTTCGATACTGGACACAATTCCTTTGATCTAACCCACGAAGACCGAAGCTATACGAAAGAACCATGCTTATCTTTTAACATCATTTGTAGAACGTGTTTATCGGCTGGGAACAGGAAGTACGGTACAAAACCAACAAGTCAACGACTTGTATCAACGTGAACTTGACCTAAATACACAACTGACGAAAGTAGAGCAATGAACCCCGAACAGGGCGTTGGTTGCTTGATTTCGTTTATTTTACTTCACTTGTCTGCTACTTTTAATCGTGAAGATGAGGATGAGTGATGATATGATGAAAATGATGAAGGGTAACTCACAATGAACACCCATGCCCATGCCCATGCCGGGATTCGAACCCGGGATCTCTGGCGTCGTAGACTTTGTACCTCTTAAAGCGGTTCTGGAGCTCAGTCAGCTTCTAAAAATGGGTACTTGGGAATTAAAAGTGATTGGATCTTGGTGCTGACAACACACCTCCACACCTACTACGTGCCTTCGTGTCACGGTTCTCATTGCACATATCCGGATCTGGGAGAAAATCGATGGAGAGAAATGGATGAATAGGATACAGTTCTTATTTAAAGTTCACTATATGCACAGATAGGCTAATCGGGACTGAACGCACAGTTTAAAGTGTAATCAGGTCCATGCTGTGCCTCCAACGGGGTATCGAACCCGGGACTGCATGATTACAAGGTGACGACACTACCACAACGCCTTCGGAGAGATCGTAGTGAAGAATGGAGACCAACATACAAAGCAAAGAGCTGTCACGGATTTGGTACACCAAAGCTCAACTTCAAGACCTCCTGTTTCAACACGTGTAACGCACTGTCCCCAGTCACGCACAATTAGAGCAATAACACACGCACGGGAAATTTACCACCTTTGAAAATATACACCAGGAGCCGCGGAAACCGCAACGACCATTAACAAGCCGAAATCTAATTGCCGAAACACTGGGCGGAAAATGCTAACTAAAGTTCGCACGACGAATATCGCCAAACTATATAAATATATTTCACTGCATCCCCCAACAATGGGGAATAAGTTAGGTGAATGGGGGAAGTGAAAGACTGCGTGAATTTCAGCCCAATTATCGTAAATTCTCAATATAATTAGGATTGAATACCCCCAGATGCAGATGGTGTGACCAACCCTTGAAATTATGGACCTGCAGAGGGTTGAGAAAGAATAGGGTTGGCTTGTGGTTCTGTGGTTACTCGTTGGACGCATCCACCGTTTCAACATGGCTATATAAATAGCATCAAGGCATATTTGGAATAAGTGAGAAAAATTGCGCAGATGCTAGAATGCGGCTGTGGAACAAACCGGATATGCGGTCACCTCTCGTGGAATGTTGTGTTTTACGTCACGACACGTCATGGGTTGTTATTTTGCAAATGGGTATGAATGGGAAGTCGGGGAAGAAATTCTGGATCCATCCTTTTCTATGTCTTTGTAGCTTTTTCCACTTCTGTTTTGCCACGTTTCGGTGCGAAATTGCATACTAAAGATGAAGATGGGAATAGGCTGGTTCTTCTTTCCTTAAGTGACGCAGAAGTGTTGCCAAGTATGGATATTTTGGAGCAAAATTCAAAGGTAGGTATTTTACTTCGCCTCAGGAAGGTTACGTGAAGTTAATCTGGGGCGTTCTGAAGTTCTGAAGGATTTATCCAGAATTTTGCAACTGAGATGGGTGTCAGCTCGTATTTACTGAAGAAATGGTAGCGTCGTCGCCTTATAATCAAGGGGTCACGGATTCGATAACCGGTGGTGACACATATAATGATTCGGATCTCACTTTAAACTGTAGGTCCGGTCACGATTAGCCTTAGTGTCTATAAAGTGGACTTTAAAGCACCAAATCAATCAATCAATCAATAGTGTTTAGGGGCGGAGTGGCTATCACACCGCGCTACGACGCAGAGTCCCTGGTTCGAATCCTCGTCTGGGCATGCACTTTGTTCTTTGTGAGTATCCCTTCATCAATTTCATCATATAATCTCAAACCTCGGTGGCAGAGTGATTACCAGAACGCGCCACGGCGGCAGGGGTCTCGAGGTTCGAATCCCGGCCTGTTCTTTGTGAGTGCATCAATGTCATCATATAATCACCCATTCTCATCGTTGCGGTTAGCCAAAATCGGGAGAAAAGCGACGCTAAATAGCAAAAATAAAATGAAATTTTTCAAATAGCCTTTATACGAATATAAAGGTAAATTTAGAGCCAGAAATGACCATAAATTAAGCATTTGTAAAAAAAACATTTAGGAGTGTTGAGGATATCTGGTGGGGTGATAGGTAGATTTATTTTACTTCCTTTTTCTGGTTGGCTATCCGGAAAGATGAGCGTGAATGGTGATAAGATGAAAAGCCAATCACGAACATCTATGGACGACACAACGCAGGCCCCACGGAGGATTATACTGGCCGTGAGTCTTGACGCCAGAGCCTCGCTAGCATGCAAAATGTAGTCCAGAATGTATTAGAATGTAGAGGAGAGGTTGACAATTGGGTGTCCTTGGAAAAGAGTCACCCCTGTGCGTGGATAAATAACATCTATCTAGCGTTTCTATAGGGGTGTCACTTTTCACACACAGCTGTACCACTCTTCGGTTATTTTACGTCGCTTTCCTACCCCTTGAGTTAATCGAGACGACGAGGATGAATGATGAACTGATCAATTGGGACAAACACAACCAATGCCTTACCCACACTTTGAACTGACTTTGTAGCGCGTCAAGTTGACCACTCTGCCACGAAGGCCGGTGAAAACACTTCTGTAAAGAAAATATTCTGAAGTGAGTTTGCTCCATTGCCCTTTAGGATCTTTATCCACTTGTCCCGTGTCTCTCGCGGTTTCCAGCTACTTCAGGGCTCCGTAATCATGATATAACGTCTCCTCCCCTCATCCTCAGCCATTCTCCTTTCTCTTCTCAAGAAGGTCCGAGACTTTCCATCTATTTTTGAATAGAGAAAAGATGTAATGCAATTCTTCTCGGGCTATGAACGAGGAAAGGGCAAGATTGAACATAACTCTTCATTAGCTCGTTCCCAGAACTCAAGGGTGAGGTGTTTTCCTGAGTTTCTTCGCAGGAAGGGACTATACATCAACATTTGTCTCAGGTACTGACGGTTTTGTGAAGCATATGTTATAGTTCTTCATATTTGCTATACGATACGTTCATAGCTGTATTTACCCTGTGTAAAAGGTTTTTCAAACGCCAACGTTTAGTTTTCCTCTTGTTTGACTGCTGATTCACTGAAACTCGAAGCACGATAAGCTTTGTTCCAGCCTGAATTGGCTTGCTTTGTTGGCCTAATTTGATATTGAATTGTTGGGTACCTGGAGGAAACTCTGGGTGGTAAAGGCGGCCAGGGTCATGGTGATGATCACATCACCTTCATTGCGTGGTGCAGGGGAGCTCTTTATTTTTTTCGTTGGACTTTTAACCACTGTTTTTAGTTTCTAGGCGTACCTATGTTTCAGAGTCTAGTTCTGTCTTCGTCCTCAAGGTAGTCTCTAACTTGTCATTTGTCATCAGTACCAGAACAATTGGGGAAAACATCGATATGCATGGTTCTAGTGTAAAGTATGATATGAACAGAGTGTCTGGAAGGCTTGCGTAGGTAAACAAAATAGAAAGTAAAAACATGTTTTGAAGTCCAACAGCGCAACGACGTCAGGGGTCCTCATTCAAATCCATGCCTGAGCATGGGTGTTCTTTGTGAAGTATCCCTTCATCAATTTCATCATATCATCACTCATTCTCATCGTCGCGATTAGCTAAAAGTGGCAGAAAGGCGAATAAGAAAAATCAAATGAAAAAGTCCAACAATTCAACTTGAATAAATCATCATTGATCAGCTACAAGGAAGAAGCTAATTTTATTTTTACTAATGAACATTTCGTTAAACTGTACTCTTTATTTTTCCAATTTAAATCTTTAAGTAGCAGCTTAAGTGTGATTTCCTTATTTTTGGATATATTTGCTACTTTTACGATGGATTGAGTTAGTTTCAATATTCTGATCAAGGCAGTAATTTATTATATTATAAAACATAAACTAAACGTAACGTTTCAACCTTCTAGCAATGTCTTATTCAGACCCTGCATCAAGTACAAATGTAACAAGGTACAAAACAGGACGATATATATATATATATTTATATATATATATATATATATATATATATTCACACACACAAATATTCCCTTCCAGACTATTAGAAAGTTGTTCTGGAACATTCTAGCAGGTGGCTTTGCCTTGTCAACTGTACTTTCACCTAAAAGGCTAAACATATTTACTTCCATCTAGAATGTGGTTAGACTCTTTATCTCAAGCTCTTTTTCCTTCATTCTTCTTCCTTCTTCTCTCCTCTTTCTCTCTTGTCCTTTCCACTCTTTCTAACACCTTCTTCCATTCTTTGTTTATCTTAAGTCCCCCATTTCAGTTCTTTGTGTCTTCTTCACCTTTCTTCTCTATTTCCTTGGCCTCCTTCCATTTTCTCACTAGTTTAAACTTGAATACGAACCACTGTGTGGCCTCACCAAAGGCAACGACATTACCACTACTCCAAGTAAAGCCGAATATAAACACAATTCACGACTCTTCTTAAACTAACACATTCACTGCACACACGCCCTTGCGAATTGAATGCACATATATTTACAAATATTGGATGGCATATGAAACACTGCTGGTCTAACTTTAGAATGAACTTCTGCAAATAATCTATCCTACACTTTTCGTCTTCGTTCAGCTGATAAAATACCCTCCCCCCATCTCCCTACGTATTCCTTATGGCATGGTGCAAAGTGCACGGGAACTTTGCATAACTATATTACTTCTGAGATACTTTAATTACTTTGGTTTAAATGTCTTCATTAATGAGTAGTTTATATGCGAAAATGTGTATATTGCTATACATATATATATATATATATATATATATATATATATATATATATATGTCCCCCATGAGAAGTTAAGGTGATGCCAGAAAATACTTATTGCATCCATACAATTTCGTTTAAATCAAACTGTAGAGAATTGAATTAATACATATATTTTTTTAAAATAAATAAATTTAACGTCGCAGGAAACCCATAATTTCAAATTCAATGAGTGCTCCAAAGAGGTCAGCACCATTTTAAAATAAAAGCTTAGCTAAATTTTGTTGATTACAATATTATGGATATCCTAGTTTTTGTGTATTAATACAAATGCTCAAGCCCTCTAATTAGCTGTAACTATAAGAACTAATAAGAGATCTTGGTAATGCAACAGTGTTAATCTGAATAGATTTTCCGAAGCAAATTCAAAATAATTTAAATATTAAGAGTTTTTTTTTTATTCTGGAGGTTAAAAGACATAAAAGATTAACACAATAAAATTGCCCTTACAGCCTTAAATATACAGTATTCATTCTAGCAGCATGTGTATTCGTTTAAGACGGACCCCTCTTCTCCACTGTAACTCAACGATATCTTCATCGTCTTTCAAGATTTGACATTTTATCAGGTTTTTTTCTCCTCTGCTTCTTTCTCTGGAAACGCATGTCCCCTCTGTTTGGAGACAAATGACAGTCTGATAACAAGCCTCACTGGAAGCGACGGAACGAAATCGTTCTCGGGTCCTTCTCCAGTAGGTGACGTTACGCATAACCCTGGAGGGGTCTGAAGTAGAAATTGTGGAGGCTTTATCCTCGATAAAGGTCGATGCTTTACGACCATACGGGGAGATGACTGGCCCCTAACGTAGCATAAAATATATATCGCTTCCTAATCCTCAACCCTGCCTTGCCCTTTTCCTAAGGGGTTTGCGATTGGTCGATTTTGTGGCCAATCTGATTTCCCTTCAACCAAGGGACACCTGGAGATTTAAATTTTGGAAGGTTGCGTAAGGTAGGAGATTGGTATCCTCTGGCATGTTAGTATTCCATGCATATTGAATGTGGTAAGTGTTTTGCATATATAGTGTTAGTGTGTGTAACGAGTTTCTATTGATTTTTATAATATGGCGTCGTCGTCTCGTAATCAAGGGGTCCCGGGTTCGATACCTACCACTTAAAATGTAGGCCCAGTACCGATTAGCCTTTCTGTGCATAAAGTGGACTTAAAACAAAAATCAATCAATCATATTACATATGCAAATGCATATTTAAGGATTTTTAACAAAAAATCATATTTCATGTGCAGGTTCATATTTGTATGAAAATAAGTTGATGTGTATATTTTTGTAACCACAACCAACACCGAGCATATACTGTATTTATTTTTCATCTCCTCGCTTCTCTTCTCTTTTCTTTATCTTTTTTGTGTTTCTTCTTTCCTTTTTCCTGGATTGTATGAAATGTGGCAAGTACGACATTTTCACCTCAACAATCAACTAAGCTGGCTGTAAGTTTCTTATCGCAAATGGACAACGTGTGGATGATCTGGAACTTGATGTGTCTGACTTTGTTGACCTAAAATACAGTCCACTTGTATCTTGCGAAGTGGAACGTGTGTTTCTGAATATAAGACTATTCTAGCTGAAAACAGAAAGAGTTTCAAGTTCGAAAATTTGAGACATGTTGTTATCAAATGCAATCATGATCTTGATCTGTAGAATCATATTAATTGAAAAAAAATCTGTGTAGCGAATGAGCATTCAGAATAATGCATATTCATTGCCTGGCATGTAATCTTTCATAGTTTGTAATATACAGCATTTATAAATTAAACAGGTTTTTAAATTGCATATTTTGCGTATTTTAGTGCATAATTATCCGAGCCCTAGTAATTATGTATACACATTGACTAATACCTGCACTGGATAACTAGGATCTCTACGCAAGTATTGCCCTACGGCAGGCCCTCGTTAGCCTGCAATAATACTGCGGGGCATTTGCTTGTCCTTAGAAATATCATGTCTTCAACATCTTTAAGGTGAGGAGTGACAGTTCGCACCAGTTGTACATTTATTTCAATATCGTCGGAATTCGCACTGCTACTAAAGAAACCCCAAATAATAAAAAAAACAACAAATAATTTCTCCCCATGTTGCAAGTGGAAGAGTTTTCAAGGCCGTACTAAAGGCAATTTTGTGGTAATTTTTCGATAACAGATGGCAGCACCGTTTGCCATAGCAACCGAGGGCAATGTTGCCAGATCTCCGCGTAGGCTAAATATAACCATGGTACATACATACAGGTAGGTCGATTAGGGTACTCGATGTGAGATGACGCCATATTGGTTAAAGGTGAGTTAGTGAATTTAAAAAAAGTAGTAAATGAGGGAAATTGATAATCATGAGATTTTAGTTATATGTTCTTCTTACAGAAATAAGCAATATATCATCAGTGGAGGGTAGTAATAGTCGAAATATTAATATAAAATCCGTTGTTTTATATTAAGTATTTGTTTTAATATTTAGAACGCAGAGAAGAAAATGCAATAATGAGTGTAGTTAAATATTAATATAAAATTCGTTGTTTTATGTTCAGTATTTATTTTAATATTCAGAACGCAGAGAAGAAAATACAATAATAAGTGTAGTTAATTCAAACACGAAACTGACCAAGTGAGGACAGTAATTGAAATAATTGAAAAATTTTGTGAATAAGTTTGAAGCAAATGCTGCGTTGACTCAGGCACGTATCCAAGGGGGGCTCAGGGGGCTAGAGCCCCCCCCGAAAGTTTTCTGTTTACACTAGATAAAATGAGGCTTTTTGGTTTCTTGTGTGTGTGAAATAAAATAATGTGACGAAAATTTAAGGAGAGAAATAATTATCGAGGCAAGGTAAATTTTTCTACAACCCTGT
Source organism: Lepisma saccharinum (assembly GCF_977018435.1). Lineage (NCBI taxonomy): Eukaryota > Metazoa > Arthropoda > Insecta > Zygentoma > Lepismatidae > Lepisma > Lepisma saccharinum. Next base: position 86,388,922 of record NC_139232.1, on the reverse strand, counting down.
AATTGATAATAGCACGTGTCCAATGTGGGGATAAGGGGAGTCGATCCCCCAGGAAATGTTTCAGTTTACACTAGACAAAGTAGGTTTTTGGCTTCTTGAATAATGTGACGATAATTTAAGGAGAGTAATAATTATCTAGGCAAGACAGAAAATGTTATATAACCCTGTTATTGATAATAGCATGTATCCAAGATGGGGATCAGGGGGATCGAGCCCCTTCTAAGGGAAATCTTTCAGTTTACACTACATAAAATTAGGTTTTTGGTTTCTTGAAAGATGCGACGATAATTTAAGGAGAGAAATAATTATCGGGGCAAGGTGGAGAATGTTCCATAACCATATTATTGATCATAGCACGTATCCAAGTTGGATATCATGGGGCCGAGCCCCCGCAGGAAATCTTATCAGTTTACACTGGATAAATTAGTTTTTTGGCTTCTTGAATAATGTGACGATAATTTAAGGAGAGTAATTATCGAGGCAAGACGGAGAATGTTCTATAACTCTTTTATTGCCAATATTGCACGTAAACTTTTCTTGCGTTTTCATTGTTGTTGTCGCAGCGAGCGCAATCATTGTGTAAAAATTTGTCACCATTTGGAAGCTGCACAACAAAGCGTGCCACGAGTAGGACGATTCTTTGTATTATTTATTCTTTGGAAAGCGGGAAAGGAAATGTTCTTAAATAAGAGGTGGAGTCGAACCACTGGTAATATTAACGAAACGTTTTACCTTACATTCTAGAATATAATGAAGACGTGAATACCCGGCTTCAATTTCCCGGTTGATCAGTACAATAGAATCTGTTAGTAATTCGAAAATGAAGAGGACTAGTGAGACAATTTCCCGTAAACTACAGAAGTCTACTTCTAGTTCGTGTCCAAAGTTGAAAATATTGACGTCTGTGGAACTCTAGGAGCCTCAGTGTAGTGCTAGTTCGGGGCATGATCCGAAGAGATCGAACGTCTAAAGTGAATATTTCAGGAGTACCGGATATTGGGGCGGTTCATTAAGACATAAATAAGTTGCACAGATCAACTGTAATTTTATTTGTGCCCAGGCCAAATTTCGTGTTTGCAGTCCGAGACTTTCATGGGATAAAAATGACTTTTATTTAAGCCAACTGGGTTCGACCCACACTCAAAAACTTAACCACTACAATGGGACAGCCGAAAATTATATGAACGTCGAGAAGAGAAAGCAGGAAGATGTTGGATATGTAGATATTTTAGTGGAATTTTCAGGCTCTGCCAGGACCCGAACCAGGGTCTCTGGCATGTCGTGCGGTTGCTCTACTGGCATACCCAGGATTTTCGAAGATTTTTAGAAATACTGGGCCAATGGAGGGTTATGACCCCCATCACGCCACTGGAGATAAATGAGTGAGCATTTTATCATATTGGAAGACGAAACATTAGATGTGTTGGGAACGGAAGGGTTTTCACTGTGCATTAATTGTTTCTCGATCCAGCTGTGTTCGAGAATACTTCCTTTGTTTCGTGCCGATATATGACAAGACTGCGGGAGCTGTGACGGACAATTTTGAATACTTGCGTCCAGTTCATAGCCCACAGTTTGAATCTCGCATCGTCGAGTGGATTGTCCATCCATTGTGTAACAGCTTCGTGAAGACACTCAAAGACACCAAAGATGTTTTGGATGCCTGATGAGAAGAAACGGACAAACACGTGATAAAAATGGCAGCCTTAAACGGTGGCTACTATTTAGGGGACAGTTGCTCCCCATTTTTTTGCCTCCGCACTATGGCCCCTTAATGCTAGGCCTTGTCTACCAAGAGAAAGTAAACTTTCCTTGCCCCCCCATCCCGCTTTGCCACTAAAAGGGCACCACTGGCCTTAAATATGCACCTGTGAGGTTCTATCTATATCACTTAAAAATATATTGTCCCCCCTCGCCCCGAAAGGAATTTCTGGATACGTGCCTGCGTTGACTATACACTTCATTTTGTATGACAGTACTTTCTACTTTTGATTGGAGACTTTATACTCTGTCCCAACTATCTCTGCTGCAGCAAGGCTGCACATAAAGGCAGAGAAGGGGATCGAGTGGGCAGAGCGAAGCAGTACACGATGCTTTCCGCCGTTCCGCGCAATCCCGTTCCCTCTCACGTGTTGCTCCAGCGAAGTTCTTTTCTTGTGTATGGAGCGACTGTTCAAAATATTCTTTGGTAGAACGTATTCAAATCACCGTGCTTTCATTGTTGAAATACCATTCGCAAGACATTATTTTCTGCACCCTGTATTAGTAAAATGAAATTAAAGATAAAACACATTTTCAATTTTTTCAATAATAAACATTGTTGAAAAATGCTTAAAAGTATTAATGTTAATTTTATCACAAGGCCTTAAATTTCAGTTTCCTAATGTATTTTTCTTGCAGAATTACAATTGATACAAAAAAGTGTTCCATTTTCTCAGGATGACGATAAGACCAAATAATTTTTGCTTATTGTCAATTGTGAATATTCGTCTGAAGAAGATCCTGTTAGAGGGTGGAAACGTTACGTTTTTTTAGTATATTTTTGTACTATAAAAGCTTTCCTTCGTCAACATTTTAATGACATGAAAACAAGACTTAACAGTGTTACAATGGAAATTAAATCTCAAATTACTATACTTTAAGAAAATTATTTTTTTGAAAAACTTAAATTGATGTTTTAAGTCATGTTTACGCACAGAAAGGCTAATCAGGACTGGACCTACCGTTTAAAGTGGGATCCGAACCACTGTGCAATGCGCCTCCACCATGTATCGAACCTCTTGAGTAGCTACAAGGCGACGACTTTACCACCACGCCATCGGGGAGGCCTTTATTTGAAAACCGGGAATAAAGGTAAACGAGCAGCAAGTGCTTGTTCGTTTCAAAATAGTTAAGTACAATTTTACACAAGTTGCCTCGGCACAATGTCCAAAGTCCTGTTTCACAGTTCTTCACGAATTTATACTGATTTGTTCTGCAGCTGTCTTTGGAAGTAACAGTAACATTTTCGAGTAACATTAACTGTAAACTACTTACTTTTTGCAATTAGTACCTGAAATTCAGTTATTTTTCCACCTAACTAGTAACTAACTTCGAAGTTAGTTGTACACTCCTGTTCACATAAAGTGTCACTCTTTATAGGGTCGAACAGTTGAAGTATGTACCAATTGATGTGAACAGAAGTGTACAATTACTATTTTTTTCGCATAGAAAGGAATTTTCTTTTGTTCCATTTTTACAATTTGTTGAATCATATCCTCGCCTGAAAGAATGGATGAATTAGTGATTATTGAAATCGTGAGACCATGAGAACAATCTTATTTATTGCCAAGAACCAGAATGTATCTATTCCAAGTATATTTTAATTAGAATAATTTCGACATAAGGCTATATAATCTCCAACAATCCTCATTGGTATACCACAGTTCAACAGTAATTCTGAATAATATATTGTTTGCTCAACAAAAATACAATAAAATACTATTTTTTCATCTTTAAGTAAAAGATGTGGATTTTATTACCTCTGCATTTACATATAAAATATATTAACTTAGTTATATAATTTGATTTCAGTCATAGTAATTTACAATAATTATTACGTATGTAATGGAGGGACGCAAGTATGCGATAATTTCAAATTTAAGTGGTGTTTTTGAGGGGGCAGCACTATTATCGGGGTAATATGCCCCACGGAAAAATATCTTGCTTGTCCCTATGTGGAAAAATCTGCGAACGTCTGTGAGCCCCCTTGCCCCCCTCCCCCCGTGCGCACGCCTATGAATAGGACTTTGACTTCAGTAGGTTATTGAATCAAATATTCGTAACATAATCTGGACAAATTATGATTTCTCTGAAAATCACTCAATCTTACCCACAAATAAATAATTGGCCTTGCACTTGTAAAATATGTGAACTTCTAATATTTACTAATCTATACTAATTTGTAAATTCTCAGTAAACACGAAAACTATTGTTTGGTAGACTGTTAGGACTTTACTCTTTTAGCTGTTAGGGTGTACCTTTACACTTTACATACATAAAGCTTGAACTTATTGGAAATGTTGCGCTACCATTACAAGGCGTTCAAAATTATGAAAGAACGAGAAAACCAAATGTTTTATACAGCTTACAAAACCGGTTTTCTGATCTGATTCTGTGAAAGAAGATAACAGAACGTTGTCCAGAACTTGCACAAAATTCGGGGATCTCACAATAAATCTATTCCAATCCAACTTAACAGCTTAACCTACTTATTGCATTTAACATTTGCGAGCTTTATGAACTGTGTTCAAGTTTCAAAAACATAAAAGAGAAAAGTCTTGTTCAAAACAAGTCAGATACAACTCGTTCCAACCTTGTACAAGGGCAAAGTGAAACTATAATGAACGACTGATTTGTAATAAAAATTCCGATGTACGTACATTTGAATAGCACCAGTGAAATACGAAAATAATCTCCCAAGAACGATAGTAGAGCATTTTGTGCAATATCGATTTAACGCCAGAATATCACGGTATTTCATGCTCTAGTAATAATCACAAAACTGTAATATCTGCATTATGCCTAATTTAATATAACATTCTCTTCTGATTTTACAATTGCAAAGAATTATGAACTTCGTTTGTAAGGAAAAATGCGTGCTGCGTTGTAAAGGTTGAGACGTTGAAGCGATATTCTCACAGAAATTATATCGGAAGGTATTTCCTCAATATATAAATAAATCATACATTCTGCATCACTCTTGCATATTGCAAACGTTTTACTTTTGATGGATTAAGCAACAAGCATTTAAATATAAGACTTACTTTTCAGTTTTTCCGATGTTTCCTTCTTCCAACATGTACTGGATTCGTTATTCTCTGGAAACTTGGTTTAACTTTCACGATTTCGACGCATTTGTATTGATCATATCGTTAGAAAACACGGCGTGAAATATCGGCAACAGTGTTGGCTAAAATCTGCACCACGGAGTATATTGCGACGAAACGCCACTTCAAAAGTTTTAATGATAGGCACTACTCTCTGAACGTACGAAATGTTTTCATTTTTTCACATAGTATTTCAGATGCTTGTGGGAAGAACATGTGATCTTTGTTTCACCACGAAATCTTCCATACTAGTCATAAAAGATAGAAAATGCACCGGTATTAACAAAACTACCACTTCAGCGCCATCTGTACGGAGCAGTTTGAACATGACGGAGACCTTATATTTTCTGTTATTTACTTAAATCCCTTCAATCGTAACAGAATTATAAGGTTCACATGTTCTAGTGAATAAAACAATTCTTTATATCGGAAAATTTCTTCCTTACCGAATCTATATTAGTTGTACGGTTAGTTACCCTTAGAAATTTGGGTCTATGCTTTAGCATGGCTTTAGAACCCCCTTAAGTTGATTATTTAGCGAGATACGATGTGTTAAAAATATGATGAATAAGTGTTTACAGAATCTCATGTATTCCTTATGGAGAATAAACTTCAACTTCAAGTTACGACTGATCAAGTAGGGTGTTACGACTTTTCCAACTACCAAGAAATTTGTTCAACATATCCTTTTTCCGTTCATGTACTTTTCTGTGCCACTGCATGTTTAAAATTCTCGAGAGAACAAATCGAAATAATGCCCCAATAAGCGTAATGTATTTTCCCGGCGCGCAACTCCTCTCCGTGGCAGTGTTGCCAGTGATTTCACGATAGAGGGGTATAGGGGAACTACAAGCAAAAAAACCTGCGCAGACCCGCGATTCCTGTGCACCGTTCTCCCGCGTGGAGGGGAAGGGCAGAGTGGAGCATGCTTTCTCATGGCCCGAGCTGAACGGAGGAAGGGAAACTTGTGCGGACACTTTTTGTCGAAGGTTCTTTTCCTTGTGGTCCTTCTGTAGAGGGATGGGTGCCCCAGTTCACAGCCAAACGAGTGCACGAGAGAGCCAGACCTGGCTCCAGAAGAGCTAAGTTAGCATCATTGCTCGCAGCCGCTGCATAAGGAGGAACCTCGCGGAAACCTTCCTCAAGCTGGTACAGTTCCCGCCACTGAATGGTCTGTTGTTGCCAAACGTATGTTTCGTGCAATCCTGGCGACTGACAGTGCTGTTTCGAAAGGCAGCTCTCGACCTCGCCGTCAAAGTTTCTGGGTTCGAGTCTCGAACCAACGCAAGCTTGCATTCAGTTCAGCAAAATACCACCTGATCCTGTAATATTTAGTTGAGTCACAGAACAAATCTTGTTATAACAACTCTGCTGTCTTAGCTATGGATGGAACGAGATAAGGGAGGGTTACATCTTTCATAGTACTGTGATAAATTAAGTAACAAAGATAGAGGGGGTAATTTCGTACAGATTCATGCCGTTCTGTAGATTTTCGCCTGTTTTATGTTGTATATAAACCTCCAACTCTCAAATGTTGGAGGAACGATTCGCGTGGGATTCAACCTAAGTACCCAATTTGACATAATATTTCGTCTTGGAGCGTTATTGGAGCTCAACATAATAAGGCTTCCTCTTGCAATAAATCTTCATCCCGGTCCATATTCAGGAATAACGACGCGTGGGGGTCTGTATATTAGAATGCATGCTTGTCAGCAAACAAACACCCTAAGAATAAACAAGAAACATGTTTATCTGAGACCAAGTCTACAGCCGAAACCTTTTCCCCAAACTTGTACACGGAGAAGAACAAAGGATAAGCCACTTTATAAGACAATAAATGGCCCAGAAGTCTCGAGTGTTAACCTGAAGATGGGGGGGAACTGAAGAGATACCTCATCAAAAGGCTAAAGCCGAAAGAAAACTTGCGGGTTGGATGCTGCGAGGAGGAGCAGGAACGTGATCTGAAGCCCCAAGGGCCTCGACCACATCCTCTCTGATTAGGTTACACAGAAGGTCGGCTTTCCCCGCAAACCCTCGGTTGAGGATCCGTGATCCCACATTGCGGGATATGAAGTGACACTGGGTATCCCCGGGATAAACAATGGCGATTATGAGCTTCTGGAGTTTTGCAAGAAGCTGTAACGCTAGAACGATGATGCCCTGTCTTAATCTTGTCATCCTAAACCTTTTGCCTAAATGAACGCATGCCTCCGCAAGGCAAGTCGATGGGTGATTTGGATGCTAAACGTGTCGAGTGTAAAGAAGGATCTATCGGGTTTAGCTGGTGTCAAATTACAGGGCGTGCTTGGTAAGGAGACACTTTTGAAGATGCATGCACTGTACAAGAATGGTAAGAGGACTTCAGCAATTTAGTAGAGGAGCTAATAATAGCATTGTATTTACACCTTTCCTTCGAGTAACCAAGGACGGGAAAATGCACAATAAAAAGTAATTAGTAATTATTATTAAAAAGAAATAATAATAATTTTTATTATATCATTAGAGAGACTTTTCTACTCCATCCATCCACTCTATCTAGCACAGCCATTAACATTTTATTCATAGTCAGTGGCGCAACGACAGGGGTGGATTCCCCCCACCATGACCGCAAGTCAATTCCAGGGAGGCAAGAGGGGGCAAACAAACATTGATGACCAAGGGCACCTCCAGGGTAGGGGGGGGGGGGCACAGAGTGGCAATTGGCACCTTTGATTTTAAATTTTATACAAATAAAAATGCATTTCGTAAATTTTCTTCCTCGTTTCGCCTGTTTTTTTTACTCTCACAAGTTCAGAGTCGTATCTTGGCGACGACGGGAGTTTGTTCTGGATAATGACGTCTTTGATACTACTACAAATACTCCTCCTAATAATAATAATAATAATAATAATAATAATAATAATAATAATAATAATAATAATAATAATAATAATGTTATTACTGGTACGTTTATCCTGGTACTTCCCCCTCTTCCCAAGGACAAAAATTCGTGGTTGCGCCTCTGTTCATAGTTATTATATTTTGTTATTAACTTTTACAAATCTCGTCCAAGAAAATGCCTTAAAATTTTGGGGAAATTTTCTCATGAAGTTGAGTAAGCTCTCACCCTACTCTAATTTTTGAAATTTTTAAAAATGTGGAACCATTTTCCACGTTCTATTTAACACGAGCCACTTAGCTCAGGTAGAAACAAAAGATACCTAGAGCTATTAGGATTGAGTAATAACGTTTATACTTGAAAGAATATTAAAGGTTTACCCACTACGGAAGGTCTAAACCGAAAATATATTCTGGAAAAACATCTATACAATTTATATGCTGAATAGTATTCTTTTTATTATACAATTTCCTTTAATTGTTAATAAGTTTATCTTTCCTTCTACGTTGTAATGATTCTATAGATTATGCTGCTTCTTCTCACATTTCACAAGCTTCTACTTTAGGATTTTACGATGTTGAAAGGCTTCTTCTTCTTTCAATCAATCATTGGAAACTTCTTCTTATAATATTGAAAGGTTTCTTCTTCTTTCAGTCAATCATTGGAAACTTCTTCTTATAGTATTGAAAGGCTTCTTCTTCTTTCAATCAATCATTGGAAACTTCTTCTTATAATATTGAAAGGTTTCTTCTTCTTTCAGTCAATCATTGGAAACTTCTTCTTATAGTATTGAAAGGCTTCTTCTTCTTTCAATCAATCATTGGGAACTTCTTATTATAATATTGCAGGGCTTCTTCTTCTTTCAATCAATCATTGGGAACTTCTTCTTATAATATTGAAGGGTTTCTTCTTATTTCAATCGATCATTGGAAACCTCTTCTTACAGTGTGAAAGGCTTCTTCTTCTTTCAATCAATCATTGGAACTTCTTCTTCTTAATATTAAAAGGCTGTTTCTTCTTTCAATCAATCATTGGAACTTCTTCTTATAATATTGAAAGGCTTCTTCTTTCAATCAATCATTGGAAACTTCTTCTTCTTAATTTCTATTTATAATCAATCATTGGGAAATTTCTGTTATGTGCATATAACTTGCAATCCTCTCATCTTTATATTATAAACTAAAGTTGTGTTTATTTTCTTTGGCATGACGACCTAGTCAATTAACTATAATTTAGGGGCGTCTAATCTTAGAACTAGCGCTGACTCCTAGGCTAAACCAAAGGGGATATACCACGGATCGCTAACATGAAGCGCTCACATTGGCCCAGTGCTACTAACAGAAAGCGCAGCCGGAAAGTGCTTCGGGTCGACTAACTTATAATAGCGCCTCCGGGGACAGACAACTTTCTCCTTGCCAGAGGTAAGTAAAACGATTCTGATTCACAAATCAGAAATGGACAAATTTTCATAATCGTTTCCTCGGTTATCAACTTTCCTCAATTTCATTCATGTTAATATATACTTTATCTTAATAGTTTATCATTTACAATCTGTCTATTCTTTAAAGTACATAATTTTGTATTATCCATTCATATGTTTGCTAATTATTATTATATATACAATCATCTTTGTTCTCTTCTTATCTCTACAATCTATTTTCGCCTTCGTACTGCAGCGTGTTGACATCTATTGTCGCTCCCACGCACTACTTCATCTTGCGACTTGGTTGTGTTTGCCGTTCTGGCAAGTAATACATTTATTATTTGAATTAAGTGGCAAAATACGAAAATGTAACCAGGTTACTGTAGTTTACCCTGGATTTTTCGAGCTCATGTAGTCTTTAATTTGGCCATTCTGTTTGATTTGTTCGGTTTTTAAGTCCACTTTAAACAGAAAGGCTAATCGTGAATGGTGTAAAGTGGGATGCGAACCCTACGTGTCTCCAGCGGTTATCGATTGCAGGTCGATGACGTTCAATATATCATGGGGGGGCAAACTGTTATTCTCTTCAAATTCTAACGTATTTATGTTATTAACAATAAAAATAACAAGATGTCTGTTCTTTTTTTTTTTTTTGTAGCTTGAGCCTTGCCAAATTCCGTGGGAGGAGGCTGGGTGTCGCTCAATGAAAAACGTACTTGGGAAAAATGAAGAAAACAAGGGTACGAAGATGTTCAAATCGCCATCTCATCATTCTCAGAGCAGCATCAAATAAGGAAAGAAGAAGGGAAGGTGGGAAGATGGAAGCACCGAAGAAACGGTTGACGGATTCTGTTGCTGCTTGATTGCGTGAAGAATGGATGGGACGTGCTCAACCGTCCCGACATTTCTTGAAGCTACGATGAGATGGGATCAGCAGGAAAGACCACGATTCCACGAACCTTGAGATAGGATTTTGTCTTCTCTCTCTGCGCAGAGGCGATGCGCGGTGGCAGGCGTTCAACTGTTGAGGTAAAACCGCGCACTTCGAGTTTCAGTGTGGCAATCTCTCGAGGTGTATTCATATCCTTGTGGATGGTAGGGAAGAGTCATTGTGCAAGAAGGGCGTGAGTGAAGAGGAGATAATGGGGGTCAGGACTCCTTTTGTACTTAATATTTTTAAGGAGAATAAATCAATATAAATACTTTACTCCATTTGTTGTTGTTTTAAGTCCACTTTATGCACAGAAAGGCTAATCGGGACTGGAACTACAGTTTTTAAAAGTGGGATCCAACCAACTGTGTGCCTCCACCGGATATCAAACCCGGAACCCCTTGGTTAAAAGGCGACGACGTTACCACTACGCCATCGGGGAGGACCTTAACGCCAATGGCACATGATGACTCAGAAGTGCAAAAGTTTGCATTTCATTTTTGGGGTTCGTTTTAAAATGGTGTGCACGTCACATGTACGCAGCGACGAGGTACTTTGGTGTGCAAGTGATTAAAGACTTCATACTGAAGACTCGTCATCAATTTCCAAAAGGTTTTCATTGATAGATTTTTTTTTTTACTTTTGGTCGTTTCGGTCACTTTTGGCTAATCGCGAAGATGAGGATGAGTGATCAAACTGAATAAGTGACGCTCATAAAGAACACCCGAAAAGGCCAGTATTCGAACCCGGTATGCTAACCACTCCGCTATGGAGGTGGGCTCTAAAAGATTGAACAAAGTACCTAGGAAAGTGGGAAGGATATCAAATAAATATTTCCCCTATTTAATCTTCTAGCACTATCTCTAGAAGGCGTGGAGCTTTTTTTCCTAACATAATGAATTTCTTGTTATTAATTATAATTTAAAATAATAAAGAAATATGCGTCAAGTGTACAAAGTTCTAGTGCGTAATTAACTTTAAAGCGTTGTACATGTACACACCCCACACACACTGCAATCTCTGCATACGAAGGCACTGCATCCTGTACTAGATCAATAGCGTACGATAATAATGATAATGATAATAATAAGATCGTAGTGAACCACTACATGTTTCATAAACACTGTTTGCTGCTCACTTATACTTTCTTCCTTTACCAAAATACGTACCCTCACATAAGACATTGTCTTAGGGGAAGGGTATAGCAGAACCCCCGTACCTCCTGGTCACCCATTTTCAGAACTAATTCCACCTCTCGCTTGCTAAGTTCAAGGATATATTTCTCAAGAACGCTTCTTCAACCACTACAGCAGTTCGTTTTAGGGTTTGGTTAAATGCGCAACCACTCGCGTCAAATTAGGGTTCATTTGTCGTTGGACGTAAGTAAAATGACCTACCCTTCCGTCCTCTAGCAGGGCCTCCCCCACTGTGTACCCGGACATCCACTCGCCCTTAATGGCTCGTGACGGAGCGTACACACATTGCTCAACGTAAATGGATGACATTACATGCCGTGGCAGTCAAACAAGGTCACGGTCCGGGAGGGTGGTGATTAACGATCGTCAAACGCGGCCGAAACTAGGAGAAATCGCCACTGAACAGGTAGCGGGGATAGACAGAGAGAGAAGTATAGAAAATGGATGAAGACCGAAGGGAGGAGAAATAGAAGGTGTGTGTGTGTGTGTGAGAGAGAGATGAGATTGGTGTAAATAATTGAAGAGAGAGATAGGTGTAGAGAAAATGCGATATATATATACATATATACCCGTGTGTGTGTGTGTAGAGAGAGAGAGAGAGAGAGAGAGAGAGAGAGAGAGAGAGAGAGAGAGAGAGAGAGAGAGAGAGAGAGGAGGGAGAGAGATGAAAGAGATATAGCCGGCTCCCGTGGCGGAGTGGTTAGCAGATCGCGCTACGACGCCAGTGGTCGCGGGTTCGAATCCCGGTCTGGGCACGAATGACATCATGCTGTGTTTCACTTTCATTAATTAGAAGAAATTACATAATTGTGTTCTCTTATTTAAAAAATAGGCCATATTCCCTTCGTGTCCTCCTCCGTGGCTGTGCGGTCTGAGGCCCTGTGCTTTGGACTCCGACTGCGGGACGACATGGGTTCGAGTCCGCCTGGGTTCAGTCTCTGGGTTCTCGGCCTGTGTATAGGACCGGTGGCAACCCACCATCGTGAGGAAATTGAGAAGCTACGAGTGAGTAGCGTAAACCGGTCTCGGAAATCTAACGGCCGGGGGTTCGACGTGCTGACCCCACGTCACCCCATTACTGGTTGAAGAACTTCAAACCTCTAGGTAGGATTGTGGGAAGGTGACTGGCAGTCGGGAGATCGGCTTAGGCCCTTCAAGGGCTGGTTATATTCTCTTCGTATTTGTTGAAGGCTGGAAATAATTAATTATATTTCCTCATGGTTTGCGAAGATGGTCTTTCTAATGAAATCCCAAGAAATAATGAACCTTTGTATTGCACTACTACATGAAAATTCATTCGCGAAAATTCTCCGTAGAACACCCGCAGGGAGATTCATAAGAATATTAATTTAATAGAGAATAGGGAAGACTTAAAAACGAAACGAACGCAACAACAGCTATCACCAAGGTGACTCAAGAATTTCTTCTCCGGAATTTGCTTCCTTTGACTTGTTCACAGCTCCCTTCTTCAACTTAAGAATTGTATTCTTGCATTTTCGGTGTAGAAAAGGAAATACCAGGTTAACTCATGGCTCAATGGCGAAATAAATTACAGTGTATCTAACTCCTAGAACATTGACCTAGAAGAGAGTCTGGTATTGTCAAATTAAAAAAATCATTGCTTCTTCTGAAATCCTGACGTGGGTGTTCACTGTGTATGTTACTTCTACATGTACATCATCACTCATCCTCGCGTGGCGATTAACTAAATATGTCAGAAAAGGAACAATAAATAACAAAGGTGCAACGCATTAATCTTTAAACGTACGCTTACACTCTGTATCACGAATCTGCTGAAAAAGGCTGCGCATAATAATAGAGAAAGGGAGAAAGCGAATGGTCGGAGTAAAGCAGTGCGAGCTGCTGCAAACGACCAGTACCTGCAGCCGCGTTTTCCCCTCTAATCACTCACTTCCCCTCTCACGGTCGAGCCTGTCGAGTCAACGACATGCGCAAACACTCGTTTTCGTTCGCTCTGTCCCAGCTTCGCAGTTTATAGTGAAGTAAGTGAAGAAACAACCATGGAACAAAAATGATTCAAAATAAAAATGAACACTATGTTTAGCGTTCCCAGAGTTTGTTGTTCCTTATTTCCCCTCTTCGTGATTTGCGAACGGGAAGTTTATTATGGAAATATAGGCTACTTTATAATCACACTATTGGACCAAACTTATTACCAACTCTTATAATTTCTTATTTTAAAATTGTGTTCACGCGCTTTGTTCTTACCACTGTATAACCAGCTTCCTTAATTGGAATGAAACTATAACTACATTTCGCACACAATGTCTAAAATGTTTCAAAAGTGCCTGAAGTGAATCAATTGTGCAAATCTTATATCACTTTTAAGAACACTATTATACGAGTTCGAATTTAAGACATTGGGATTTTTTAAAGTTGGATACACTGCAAGGATGAGGGCTGACACAGTGGTTGCGTCGTCACCTTGCAATCAAGGGGTTACGGGGTCGATACCCGGTGGAGGCACATGGCACATTTTTTCGGATCCCGCTTTAAACTGTAGGTCCAGTCCCGATTAGCCTTGCTATGCATAAAGTGGACTTCAAACACCAAATCAACCAACCAACACTGCAAGGATGAACTCTTCGATGGTAGTATTCAAACATATTCTTGTGAAGATATCTTTCTTAAAAGTTAGAGAAAGTCAAGAATTTTAGATAAAGAAGAGGTGTTCAGGATACTCTAGTTTAAAAAGAGAGCTTGATTTGATTTTTGTTGTTTAGCGTTGCTTTTCTGCCACTTTTGGCTAATGAGAATGAGTGGTGATATGGTGAAATTGATGAAGGGACACTTACAAGGAACACCCATGCCCAGGTCGCGATTCGAACCCAAGATCGCTGACATCGTAGAGCTCTGTGCTAACCACTTCACCACCCAGGTAGGCTTAAAAAAGAGAGAGACCCGAAAATAAATGTAAGTGAAGAAACAGAATCATGTCCGCCATGATGGATTCACGGAAGAAGTGATGACTGATGGTTGCTATTGCGTTAAGATAAAATATCTATCGTCCATCTATCTCGCATTCTCCCCGCAACTCTTTGTCATTTGAAATGGCCTGCCAGCGACACCTGGATACGCTTATCAGGGTAGCCATTGATCTTTAGGGGGAATTTTAACAGTTTGTCACCCCTTTAAAAAATGAACTCCCAGCTGCTACCATCCGAGAAGTCACATTGAGCGTTAAGAATTCTCACAGAATTCAAATGAATTTAAAGGATCAGAAGTACTGAATTAACGTTTTCATTAATCTTCTACAGGCTTCTACTTTTGGGGCAAATACTTCGAGCCCTTCTTTCTCCAAAGTACATCAAGAAGGGCAGAATGACTTTTAGCCCGCTCCTCTTCACAGTTAAGAAATGCTATTTCAAATGGTCAAGAAACGAATTCTTCGGCACCCTGTTGTACATGTAAAGATTCAAAGGGAAGAATTAATCCATTTTTATTACAATAATTCGATGTGTACATGGACGTGAGATCTTGTTATACACCGATGCAAGCGACATATTATGTGAGTTGACTGCAGATGATTCTCCCGCGCAAGGCTGTAAGGTACAAATGGTCTTGTGTCCCGGTTCCAACTGAATCAAGCGGTCTTCACGGATGGTAGAGACGTTGACAATGTTATGAGGCTTTAAAGCGACATCTACCTGTACCAGTGCTAGTCAAAAGTTATAGCTGGACACATTTTTTAAAATAATATTTTCTGGTCCATTTATTGACTAGTTTTTTCAGCCTACATTCCCTTTTTTTTTAAAAAAAAAACAACATCTTCCTTGGTCTCTTTATTGACAAGATATCAAATATTTTGTGCGATACTTAATAGCTAATCCTTCAACACACGAAATAACCCGCAAAAGACCATATCTACCAAGCGTTAATAACACCACACCTAAAATTATAGATCCTTAATTTAGATTAAAAAGAGAGGTGCATGTTACTACATAAGATGAATTATATTAAATTAAATTATAATTAGAAACAATATCACGACAATTTCCTACGACTGTATTTTCCCTGAACAACACATTTCTGTGTGTTTTTCTATGTGCTCACCCCCCTCTCTCTTTGTGTGTGTGTGTGTGTGTGTGTCTACTTCTTTATTTCACTCTCTTTACATCCTACCTCTTTCATCTTCCTTTGTTTGTGACAATTTTTCTCTCTTTGCAGAAGCTAAAGCAAAAATTGGCAATCTCGCATATCTAATCATTTTCTCTTACGAAATTCCGTCCAAAGGGGTATGTGTACAACCGTTGACTCCAGATCACCTTGGTCTAAGGATCAATGATCCCATAGAGTATCAACAGATATATCTTTATTATGTCTGCATTTATTCTCATTCAAATATATTCTTTGCGACTGAGATATAAAACTACCATCACTCAATTGATAGAAAAGCAATATGGAGATGTGTTATTCAAATTGTATCAGAACGAAATAATCTCTGTGTTTTGCAGGACACTTGTATTTTTACTTTGTTGAACACCAAGGAAGACAAACCTAGAAAATAAGAACATGGAACTGAATTGTAATCATAATACTCAGAAATTTTCGATATGGCAGTAACAACTAGCTGTTCACAGTTAAAATGTATCTTAATTATTCAATACATCGCCATCTATAGTTAATTAAAGCTCGGAAATATCCTAGCAATTATATCGAAATGTATGGGTATGAAGTAAGTCGAAGTCATATCTAGGAAGTATTAACTGCATTTGCTCTAATTTAAAGTGATATTGTAACACTACAAATTGTCCCCCAATAAATCCAATGCTAATTTGTTTTTGTTTCTTATCTATACTAATGTCCAAAATTAAAGCAACAAACGGAAATTCTTTCCCGTGTGTCCATTTGACCACATAATACGATCACGTGATAGTAATATTTATGATGTCATAGACAACTGGTTTAAGATAGAAAATAAACTAACCTTAATGTGCCAGGATTCAGGGGTGCCCATCCCTCCAAGGCCAATGGCGCACCCCCCAAAAATCATGTCATGCGTTTCCCCCAAAACATATCATTCGCGCCCTTAAACCACATCGTAATCCACATAAAATATTTAATTACAACAGCGTGTCTACCGAAAGTAACTTTTTTCTGAGCTTTACTGAACATTATAATTGATCTGCCCCTCCTCCCTAAACAGGGGTGCCATCACTCAAGACTACCCCCAAAATCGTTCATCATAATCGAGAATATCGCGTGGATCCCACTTTAAACTGTAGGCTCAGTCCCGATTAGCCTTAGAGTGAATAAAGTGGACTTAAAAAACCAAATCAATCAATCGAGAATATCGCTTGTCTTTTAATGCAGCTTCAGTATAAAAACTTCGTATTCATCTCATTAAAGCGCCAAACACACATAGCAGGAACAAATTATTGCGAGCGAAGCGAGCAAGAAAATTTTTACATCCATTTCTTTGCAGGCTTTGAAGAATATTAATTTAATGGGGTGTCAATACTTTCTTAAGATCCCGAGAAATTTAGTCTTTTCCTTTTCCAGCTTTTCCTTTGGCACATTCGGGGTCGAAAACGTGTGGATGCCTTATCGCTAAATACAGTCTCCCAAATGTAATGTTCGAACTCTCTCTCCACTACAGAAATCCCTTGTCAATCTAAGATTTTACACTTTATCAAGAGCTTCCTCTCTCCCCCTTTAAATTTCATACTCAATCCTACTACCAAAATTTCCATGCCAATTTTAGACTTACTGTTAATATTGAAGAGTAGATATTGCCTCCTCAAAAAAATTAATTCTGTCTCCACACCAGAATTTCCGCAACAGTCTAAGACAATAGTAATACACAAGAATTGGATATCCCCTTCAATTTAATGCTCAATCCCCTTCTAACTAAAGTACTCGCCATAATCTAAAACCTAGAGTTGGATACTGTCCCCCCTCCGAAAAGTTTAATTCTGAATCCCCCTCAGAACGCACGTGTCAATTAAGGCCTAATATATAGGAGTTTGATACCCCCTTCGATAATGCCCTAAACACTTTCATTTCTTCATCTAATGGATTAAATATGGTGCATTTAAGGTGTAAAATTTTTACATATATTTTGGGAAAGATATAAATGTTGAATTTTATATTATTTGAAGGGAAAAAAATCCCCCAAAAATCTCGATGGCGCAACCTGCGCCATAAAACCCCCCTGTGCGCACCCCTGGTATACGATAAGTTTCGTGAAATGTTACGTGGAAACTGCTAATTACCGAAAATTTATAGAATTGCATAAGAAAGTGAAAAATTTAAGAGATAAAGCAATACTCTTATTTTCGCTCCACCGTTTTTTTAAACCTGAAGTATAACAGCTCCCAATTGTCAAGTGTAATGATAAGAACCTTCATACTTCAAATTGTTGTTGGGAAGGAAAACAAGAACAGAAGGCACATCTCATATTACTCATGCCAACAAAAAAAACAACCAAACAGGTTCTGTTAAAATTATATTTGAAAAATTATTATAGTAATAGTCAAACAATGGCGTAAAAATTCTGACGTGCATCGTGTATTCATACCCTTTACCCTTCTCAACATTATGTACGTTCCGTCGATAAAGAAGTATTTAACCGTAATAAGCTCACTGTGGTAATGGACAAATTGCAATAAATATAATGGAAACTAAAGTACAAGGCATACGCAGAAGCAGGGAACGGATTTATATATAAATACATATTTATGTATGAAGCTGAAATCAGTTATATTTGTATTTTGTATTGTCTTTGCACATCATGGCATGTAGATTCGAAAAATTCAGTTTCTAGTTTTCATATTTGTGAATATGTTGGGTTTTGGATCATATTTTACATATTGTAGTTATTTTTACATGCTTAGCCTATTCCAATATTTCGGAACATCTCTCAACATATACTCCATATTCGCGCAATAACTACATGTTCCCGTGTGACCGAAACAGTTGGGTGAATTTCTTGCGAATAACTGACGAAGTCCGAAGCGAAGTTAAACAAACGAAAGTTTACCACATTTTTTATACCCTCCAATAGCATTAATTACAATTTTTCTGTCATCCGAGCTATAATGATTTTTTTTGTTCAATTTTACACCTCCCAACTGTTTGCTTTTGCTATTGTAAAATAATTAAAATTTCTGTTTATTTACAATTGTTGTCAACAATAGATAATGAGGACTCAAGCATCGGCTCCTGGTTGTTACAAACATAATTTTGGAAGAGGGTCCCAAGTCGAGCAGCCCACTGCTAACCCCACCCTTGCTACTAGTTGGCCCCCGACTGCAGCGCCAGAAGCAACGATTTTGTGGCACACGTACGGAATTCGCTTCTGGTTTCCCTTCAAGACAGTCACGGCAGCAGCGCCAAAAGCAACGATTTTGTGGCACACGTACGAGATTCGCTTCTGGTTTCCCTTCAAGACAGTCACGGCAGCAGCGCCAGAAGCAACGATTTTGAGGCACACGTACGGGATTCGCTTCTGGTTTCTCTTCAAGACAGTCACGGCAGCAGCGCCAGAAGGAACGATTTTGTGGCACACGTACGGGATTCGCTTCTGGTTTCCCTTCAAGACAGATAATAGTTACAATGTCGAGACTGTATTTTATGTAGCTCTTGTAGTTTCTTATATTATTAAAAAGATAAAATACAATTTTAAGTCCATATTTTGGTGAAAATTAGCACATTTTCACTGCATACAAATCCGTTCCCTGCTAATGAGTGAGACTAGCCAGAAGGTATTCGGCGTTCTCGACTACAACCCTGGGTATACTACGCGGAAATGAGGCCGATTTTTGGGTGCATTACACACTATGAGTGCAATTCCAAAACAATTCAGATCCAAATATTGCTTTCACCAGCATACTAGAGTTTGTAATTCATGGCAACTGAAATATTGATGTATACATGATCATTGTAGTTCCGTTTCAAGAACTCATGAAGAACATACTAGTGAGAGTGAGACGTAGAGAGATGTAGAGAAGTTTTTGATTTTATTACCGCGAACCCTCCAGGCACAGGAATCCAATACATGAAATGACATTGATTTCCGTTGCATGTTGGGGAAGGGGAAGGTGACAGGAACGCTGGGATGGAGACAGTGAGGAGAGAACGAGAAGAGGGAGAGAGGAGGGCATCAGACAGATTGACAGTCAGTAACGAAGAGACAAGAAGGGGAGGCCAGAAGACACATGGGGGGCTGCTGAAGATTGCCCTCGACCCTCCGCATACCTTCATTTCACGTTCCCCCTCAGACTTGCCAATTTTGTGGTTTTGCATATCAATATGCAAGTAGGATATCCATCTCATTCAATTAGTGTCGACTGCTTCAAAACATTCCTTCCGTTCTTTAACAGCTGCCGACTAAAGAGTGCCCGAGATAGATCAGAACACTTAGGGGTATTCAAGAACCCCGTGCCCCTTTGTATTGAATATAAAGGTGCATGTTTTATGGTGATGATAAAATAGAGCAATGAGATGTGTGTGAAGGATATTGATACCAATTAGAATCCAACTTGGAATTTGAACTGGCTGCAAGTTATCGATCGAATTCCACAAGTCGAGTAAGGCTTACAGGCCCATATCATAGAAAACATGGAGACTTAATATAATATTATCCATTTATTTATGAATACTTAGTTTAACATTGTCCATTATCTATGAAAACTTAATTGAACATTATCCATTATCTATGAAGACTTAATTTAACATTATCCAATATCTATGAAGACATAAGTTTATATTATCAGTTATCAATGCAGACTTAATTGAACACTGTCAATTATGTATGAAGACTTAATTGAATATTTTCAATTATCTATGAAGACTTAATTGAATATTTTCAATTATCTATGAAGACTTAATTGAATACTGTTAATTTTTCATGAAGATTTAATTGAACATTATTCATTATCTATGAAGACTTAATTGAACACTGTCAATTATCTATGAAGACTTAATTCAACATTATCCATTTTCTATGAATTTAACATTATACATTATCTATGAATACTTCATTTAACATTATCCATTATCTATAAAGACTTAGTTTCACATTGTCCATTATCTATGAAGACTTAATTAAATATTAACCGTTATCTCTGAAGACTTAATTTAACATTATATATTATCTGTGAAGACTTAATTAACATTTTTCATTATCAACGAAGATTTTTATCTATGAAGACTTAATTTAACACTTTCCATTATCTAGAAAACTTAATTTAACATTACATATGGTACTTTTAACATTGTCCATTATGTATGAGGACTTAATTTAATGTTATCCATTATCTATGAACACTTAATGTAACATTATCCATTACATATTTTACTTCTTACATATTCTAACGCCACCTTTCGAGAGAGCATCTATTCTCTGATCTTCAAGTAAACTATTATTAATGTTTAATATCATGATGAGGTGAGGAACAACGCAAGCCAAGGAGTAACATTGACATATCATTGCACTTGCATTGTGTTATTTCTTCGTCAGAAGTATTGATTCTCAGATCTTACTAGAAATAGACAAATATGTAAATAAGAAAATATGTGATAACGTTGATTTATCGTAAAGTACTACTTACACTGACGATACAATAAATATTTTTGCCTGAGGTGCTTGCAGTCATGTGTAAACTCTCTTATTCTCGCTCTCACATAAAATTTTCTTAGTTACATGTTATAAAACATCTAAAAAACAGACCCTTGGTAAGTTGTAAGCCTCCTCCATGTTCGCCCAGACTCAATTTAGGCCATGACTCTATGTTATCACATACACAACTAACACTAAAATATGGCATTTCTTTTTTCTTTTTTTCTTCATTCAATGAAAGGTGACAAGGTACATCTTTTCAGTGTTTCAGAACAAACTGTGCAGCAGGTGTAACACATGTCACAAAATTCTACCAGCTCGTTTTCAAGGTTTGTTTGATGTATTTGTCAACAAGATATCTTTTGAACCATCTGCAATATTGATTAAACACTAAACAAATTCGACAAATTATATTTGTTCCATGTTGGTAGTGTGTTAATGAACTTGAGGTAGCTGAACCTTCTCAGACACATCAAGACTTATACAAAGTCTTCAGACTTGAGATATTTACACATGAGGTCGCAAACAGAAATTCAGCTTACTGTAAATATATTTCAGGAATAAGTACCAGCTTTGAGGTTAATGATAAACAAGTCAATGTGAGGGAAAAGTGGACTTAAACTTTGTCAAAGATCATGTATACAAAATCTTCTTGAAGAGAAAGTCGTGTTTTTAATGTTGATATCTTTACATTTGTAGTTTTTGTGAAAGACAAGGATTTAAATAAGAATCACCAAATGTTAATACAATTTCAAATACGATATAAAAGCAAGAATGCATATTAGGGAAATGTTTTTTGGGGGTTACGACCAGCCTATCTACTGAAAGCTTTTCACCCAAAGCCATCTGGCATATACCCTCTTTCATTCTTTGCTGTTGACAAGAGCTTCAGCATGTATTACATCAATTATGCACATGTGCAGTTTTAGCTAGAAATATTTTACATGCAATGAATTTACAAGGTTCCCCCTCTAATAATTCAAATGTATGACTCCCATTAATTCAAAACGAGCGTGTTTAATGAAACTATTCTTCCATCTTCCCAAATGATACGTCTATTTTCAAAGCTTCGTGTGTAAAGTTTCAGATATAATCATATTTGATTTAAATAACAATTTGGTGAATAAAATTCCTAATAACCTTACTCTGGCGTTATCATTCTGGCGCTGCTTTGTCATAGTCGTTATAATTTATCAGGCTAATATGTACGAGTAGTTCCTGAGCTTACCGCATAGTGTCGCAAGATGAGGCAAAGTGTGAATATTTATGCATCTGGCAATAACAATACGATCTGTGCACTGTCAATCAACATCATTTATGCTCATCCTTACGATAGCGCATACGACATTCACGTGTGTCTGTTTGCCGGCAGTAGCCGCCAGTTGTAATACAAGGTTTTATTTCAAAGGTACTCAAAAATGACTGTTTTGCGTGCATTACGTATCAAGAACATGCGACACTTTTAACGGTAATATAAAAGCATGCTCTATTGTTACTTTACTAATAGCATTTACTTGTTTTATATGGAATTTGCATATGAAATTCACTATAGTTACAGAGATATGCTCACACCCATGTCGCAGAATCAAAAATCCATATGCATACACTTTGCTAAGAGAGAGGTAATGTCGTGCACGCACTCTCGACAGGAAGTCGCAAAAGAAATTTCATTTTAAGCATGGAAGCTGTTCTTTATGCCCATTAACTGCATATTAACTATATTGTATATTAGGGTACTAAACAGCAAAGATGGAAAAATTACCCTTACGTGTCCGCCACTGCGACCTATCGGTACATCTGGAGCTGCTGCAACTAGAAGACAGACTAATCAAACAGTAGCTAAATGCATCATAGATTACACCGGTCAAACTGGCTGTGAGAAGCAAACATTCAATGTCATAGGCCGTTTTGAGTTTTCGGTGTAAAGCGATGAAACTTGGTTAATTTTAGGACCTAGCAAATGTCAGTTGAACCCACCACAAATTATATCGATGGGTCTCCCGTTTGACTATGGAAGCAGAACAATCGAAAACCAGCAGTCGATATATTTTTACGTTACGTATTTAATTTATATATGTGAAACACTCTGCTTATTGGTTCTTTACATTGGGATACACGGGTGTAGGAAGCTATACGAAATACAAAGATGATATTTTCCGTCATATCGACAACCAGTAAATTTTGGATGTGCCAATGATTTGAGTAGTACCCATGGATAATATCGCTGTTACATAATAAATGCATGTATTGTTTACGAAAGCAATAATTTGTGATGTAACAAAATATTTTTGCATCATGATTTCGTACATTGTGCAGGATTTTAGCAATAGAATTCGGAAATTTGCATTTTAGATTCATGCTATCTAATTTCATTGACATATTATGTAGAGTACGTTACTAAGTATTAAATGCAAGCTGTAATTAAAAATAAACGTACAAAATAAACTAGCAAATAGGTGCGAAACTAGTGCCAGAAGTATGGACTAGTTAAAGTGTTGAAATTGAAACGTGCGTCAACTTCAATAGTGATTTTCCAGTACCTTGGGAAGGTTGAAAACTTATTATTTTCGTAATGAAAGGGTGCAAAACAAGTTGAGAACTTCTGATTATAAAATTATGGCGAGTTATAAAGTCTAGTCTTAATTTGACGGGCTCAGCAAGTCGTAGGTTTAATTTAATTTAACCCTCCGTCATCCGCGTCCTCATTGCAGCACAAATGTCCCGCGAGCGGCACTCAGTGCCGCCTCATCAAAACCAAGGTTATTTACGTGAATTATTGATGCAAATCGAGGTATAATTACACTATCACTTACTGGAAATCAGGCGAAATACACATGAACGAAAACATGTCAATTTTGGATAATTTTATCAGCTATTAAAAGAAAAGTAAAAAAAAATGAAAGTCTCTCATAGAATTACAAGCTTAGACTCTTGAAGCAAATGCACCAAAATATTATTCTAAAAGTAATTAAAACTTTACCATATAATAAAGGCACTAAAAAATTAACTCACCATTCACAAAACTATCAAAGCAAGAAATGTTCTACGTATTTTTTTTAAAAAATCAACGTATTTTTCAAAACTTTTCAAGGTAACTTTCAAGTCTAATTGGAATCGTACAACTTATATAGGTGCAGAAAGGAACTATTTGTTCCAAAACTCTGTCAAAATCTTACTCACTCGCAGAAAAAACAATCAAATGTAGAAAACAAAACTCGAAGAAACTTACAAAATATATTTAAAATGTTCAAATCTCAAATTGTTTCTTGTACTCTTACGAGACGCAAGAAAGGACATACTGACTCAAATATAAAAAAACCGAATGCTGTCACTTTTCAATATCATTATTTTGACAACTTCAACATTTTGTATGGGTACTACAATGGTTTCTGCATTCAAATAATTTGCATTCCGAACAACGTATCGTGGTTTAATTCTTCTTATTTCCCCCAAATTCATGGCTGGCGTTCTGTGATTTAAGATAGAAACGTTCCCGCGCGCGGTACTGAGTGCCGCCAAAGGGAGACCGGTCACTTCAGAGGCTTGTAAGCAACTGAAAGAACGACAGAAGAAAGGCGCCAACGCCTCTATGTTTTCGGGGGAATAGTGAAGATAAGTTACATAGTTATTGCGCTTGTAAGGAAAATATATTTTTTAAAAAAGGCGGGTTAAATATAAAGTACTTGAAATGATGGTTATGTGTATACACACTTCATTTCTATTTCAACCTCAAGTTTCAAAATTTCATGTGCACCAGCACAAGAAAATATTAGATTAGCATTCGGCACAAGTCTGTCGCACAAAGCTTGTAACGTTCAATATTTTGCAAATAAATCCTACAATGTACGGTGTTTCTTTGTTTGCACCATTCTCGAGGCTGTACGAACATGTCAACACAGTTTAAATGACACGCACGTGCTCAACAACCGCACATAACGTGCCACCTAAGTAAAAAACCACAACAATGTAAACAGTGATACTTACAGAAATACCTTTGGCATATGTCGATCCTTTTCTTCAGCATTTAGCACATGGCAAAGAAGAGTTAAAGAAACAAAACACATGGCTGTATTTTGATAGCCCAAACAGAGAATTCTTCTGTTAAACTGACAATGTGACGCACGTTGATTCGGTTTTGATTTGAAAAGGAAGGACAGATTTTTCACATATATATACGGTTTAGCACCAAGCAGTATCATTCCAAAACCTGGCTACTGTTCTTTCTGGTAAAACTTGGAGTCGACACAACATGGGGTACAAGATCATCGTAACAGCCTTGTGCATTGCCTTGGTATGTAATACTTAATCGTTATTACTAATTTTGTTTATGGTGGATAAGTAATTCCATAATTTTCGTAGCTGAAAATTGAGTATGCAATTTTGAGCAACTTTCAGTGAAGTGCTTAATCTTTAAACAGCCAATGGGTCATATATGACCCATAGAAAGTATAGGCGAAAACAGCCAATGGGTCATATATGACCCATGCTGCCGATTACAACATTCACGTGATTTTAGGACATTCATACTTGTATGTGAGGTTGTAAACGCTGACAGATGTTGATATGAGACTTTGAAATATCATGTGGAAGAAACCCCCCCTTCCCCCTTTCTCTAATATGCAAATTAGCTATTTTTAGCCAAAATGCAGGATTGTACATACTGCGTCATATTTCAGCCTGTATGAGAACTAGGTACTTGAAACAAGTTTCACTTTGTTGTAAAACGTATCCTATACTCTTTGAAAAGAATGCAAAAGTTTGCGCCCTTTTTCCAAAATAACGGGAAGAAGAGGGGGCGAACGCCAGAATTTTTTCATTGAAATTTGAGGACCAGGCTCCTCCCAACCCCGTTTTACTCACTTGGGCTTTCTGAATTGTACACGGTCGAGTGCTCCGATGTTTTTGCTTTCAAACAAAAGTTTTCCGAAGTAGATTGCTCAAATAGTCTCAGAGATATGACGTTTTTCTGAAATAAGTGTGAACATTTAAAAATCACGCGCAAAGGCCGCCGCGAGAGAGGGGTGACTTTCGAAAACCGGCTCGGTTGTTTAACACTCCGCAATACTTGTTCAAAGTTCTTGTACTGAAGCTAAAAGTTCGACTTAATTTGATTATTTTCATTTGATTTATTTTATTTTACTTCGCGTTTTGTGCTTCTTGGCTAATTTGCGAAGATGGGGATGAGTGATGAAATGATGAAATTGATGAATGGAGTGGGATTCGAACCCGGGACCCATGGCGTCGCAGTTGGACTTACATGTAGGAGAAATATATCAATATAGATTCCAAACTAGTATTTTATACGAGTATTAAGAGAAAATGAACTCAAGTTCTCCAAAAATATCAGAACAAAACATTTAGTAATTTCAAGTATAGTTTTGAAGATAAATATTCTTGAAGTTGAATATTTTAATAATTTAGTGCAGATGAATAATGAAAAAGTGTAGTTTCAGAACAATGAAATAAAAAATAGAGAAATTTATTGCTCAAAGTAGTTATTTTTAACAAGTTAAATTTCCAAATCCAGTAAAAAAACAAAAGAACATCATTGCTGTATCACTCACAACGTAATCTATTGTTATATCTGGAAAGGGAATTTCAATTTATTGTCATAGGTGGAAGTAGAGTATGAAAATGTGGGCGCTTATTGGAAATCATTTAGATAGAAAGTAGAACATGCAGACACATAACTAATACATACGTTGTTATATGTACACATGCATATAAGTGGCATATAAGGATACGTGCACATGTAATTTATGGATACTACGTAGAGAAATATTTGAGAAACCATAAATAAGCATCAGTGCATTTTCATAGTATAACATATTTTTAGTAGAAACAACAACCAAAGAATTTGTAAAAACATCGATCTGGTCAATGGAATAATTGCTTTAAATGAAAGATCATGAAATTCCCTGAGTTACAGAGCTACTTCCCACACTTGAAAGTACGTGATATAATGTTTTTAAAAGCTGTAACATGAATTTTTAAAAATTGATTAATCCGCCTGAAGGAAACAGTACTTTGGGTACATCTATTTAATACTATTACAATAATAAATAGTTCTTCGGTATATGTCAATTCTTCATGTTCACATTGAATTATCTTTGTATTTTGTTTTATTATTTAACACCGATTTACTAGCTATGCTGGAAAAGAATTGTAATTTGTTCTATAATGACTAAATTAGAGAGTAACCGCATATTCTTGCCGGGACTTGAAACTAAAACTTTCAATTGATTGATTGATTGATTTGTTGTTTTAAGTCCACTTTATGCACAGTAAGGCTAATCGGGACTGGACATACAGTTTAAAGTGGGATCCGAACCACTTGTACCTCCACCGGGTATCGAACCCAGGATCCCTTGATTACAAGGCGACTTTCAATCAAATGCCCAACCCCATTTATCAGTTGAAACGAAAACACACTAAAATCCTTGTGTTAATAATTTGATTAATTTTAATTAATAAATAATTCACACAAATACAAGGAATTTAGAATGCTAGTTGATTGAAGATTAATTTTTCTTGAAATTAAAGAGGTTTCCTACCAATCAAAACGTTAAGACATGTTCTGCTTGAAAATAGACATATTTTTACAGAGAATCTAATAAACATGTAGAAAGAAAACAATGGTTGTGTCATTGGGTTCTTATATTTTAGCATTAGTTAAAGTTCATAATATAGTTTGGATATATGAATTTTAACTTTTCTCAGTGCAGATAAACAGGGTAATTCAAAATGATTCATCCGATTATAAATTACTGCAGTGTTTGTGTTTACAGTGATTGCATGATCACAGAATAAAAAGAAAACAGTCAAGAAGTTTACCACCCGCATGATCATGGGAATGTGTTATGTGTATGTAATAGCTGCATATTTATAAACACAAAAAATGCAGTCCCGGAACTGGACAAATCATTTTCAATTACTCTGTGTTTCATTTTTAGGAATTTATAATATTTGTTGGCTGACATGGTAATTTTTCCTGCCGTTTTCGAAAACACTATACTCTGAAATTCACTTAATGTCTTGACTGTCTATGAGTAAAAACAATCATTCCGTTTGGCATTGAATAAGTGTCGAGTAAAAGTAGTAACTTAACGAACATTTTATTTATTGATTAATTTGGTTTATTTTACTTCGCTTTTCTGCCACTTCTGGCTAATTGAAATGACGAGGATGAGTGATGATATGAGGAAGTCGATGAAGGGAGACTCACAAAGAACACTCATGCCCACCCCGGGATTCGAACCTGACACCACTGGGGTTGTAGCAAGCTGTGATAACCATCACGCCCCGGAGGTCGGCGAGAAAATTTTAGAAATGAGTTCATCTCTTTCAAGGAGTGGATTCTTCGAATGAGTTTAATGTAAAATATTATCTCAATGCCATGGATTCTAGTTATGATATTGTCTATAATATCTTGTCGTACTCTTGTTTCTATACATGTATTAATATATCTTTACAGGCGACCTGTGGAAATGCCAGGGTCCTGACAAACAATGAAGATCTCCGAGATGCAAGAGCGTTCGGAGGATTTCTTTCTGGAATCTCTTCTGGAATTAATTCAGCACTCAACGCCGGAACGTCAATGGCCCAAAACGGAATGCAAATTGGTCAAAACGCAGCGCAAACTGCCCAAAATGTAGCTCAGAACGCTGTAAGCAATATTCAAAACGCAGCGCAAACTGCCCAAAGCACAGCTCAGAGCGCTGCAAGCAATTTACAAAGCAGCATTTCCAACGTGTTTGATCCAAGCAAAATTACCGATGCCATCGGCCAAGTGGCAGATGCAGGCCAGCAAATTAGCCAAACCATCCAGAACATGACCCAGCAGATCCAGCAATCCGTGTCGAACTCGGTCACCCAAATGATAAACACCGCTGTCCAAAATCGCCCAGATTTGAGCGGCATCTTCCAAAACTTCACTCAGAATATGCCGAACTTAACTTTGAGCCAAATTACCGATGGGCTCACCAACATCAGCAACAGTTTCAATCTAACAGCGCAAGATCTACCTGGTCTTAATAATCTTCAGAACATTACAAATTCTATCCAGAACATGACTCAAAACAGAACTGCGAGAGCGTTCCCCATTTTCTCTGGATTTCTATCTGGAATCTCTTCTGGAATTAATTCAGCACTCAGCGCAGGAACGTCAATGGCCCAAAACGCAATGCAACTTGGCCAAAACGTAGCGCAAACTGCCCAAAACACGGCTCAGAACCTTGCAAGCAATTTTCAAAACGCAGCGCAAACTGCCCAAAACGCGACTCAGAACCTTGTAAGCAATTTTCAAGCCGCAGCGCAAAATGCCCAAAACATAGCTCAGAACGCTACAAGCAATTTTCAAAACAGCATTTCCAACGCGGTTGATCCAAGCAAAATTACCGATGCCTTCAATCAAATGGTAAATGCAGGCCAGCAAATTGGCCAAACCATCCAGAACATGAGCCAGCAGTTCCAGCAATCCGTGTCGAACTCGGTCACCCAAATGATAAACACCGCTGTCCAAAATCGACCAGATTTGAGCGGCATCTTCCAAAACTTAACTCAGAATATGCCGAACTTAACTTTGAGTCAAATTACCGATGGGCTCACCAACATCAGCAACAGTTTCAATCTAACAGCGCAAGATCTACCTGACCTTAGTAATCTTCAGAACGTTACAAATTCTATCCAGAACATGACTCAAAACAGAACTGCGAGAGCGTTCGGATTGCCCAGTTTCTCTGGCATTTCTTCTGGGATCTCTTCAGCTATCAGCAACGGAATATCAACTGCCCAAAACTCAGCTCAGAACATGGCCAGCAACGTCCAAGGCAGCATAGCAAATGGTGCAAGTAATATTGCAGGTAATATTCCAAACGTACCGAGCGCGGATATTATGGTCAATTCCGGTATAAGCCAAATTACCGATGGCATCACCAGAATGATACAAGCAGCCCAGAACATAGCCCAATCCTTCCAGAACGTTGCTCAGCAGATTCAGCAAACCGTGGCCAACATGGTTAGCCAAATGTTGAACAATGCTATGCAAAATCGCCCAGATATAAGTGGCATGCTTCAGAGCATTTCTCAAAATGCGCAAAACAATTTCAACTTGAATCAAATTAGCAACCAGCTCTCCAACCTGCGCGACCAGTCCAATCTGACCGAGCAAGATATACCTGGTCTTGGTGCCGTTCAGAACTTCATCCAGAATCTCCCCAATTTGGATGCTATCCAGAACATGACTCAGAACATCCCTGGTCTTTCTCAGTTTCAGAACATAGCTCAGAACATTTCTAGCGTTCAGGATCTTCAGAACTTGTCTCAGAACATCCCCGGCATCGACGCCTTCCAGAACTTCACCCAAGGCTTGCAAGACAGGTTCAATGTATCCCAGATCGGTGAGCAGATTTCCGACTTGGGGCAACAGTTCAACCTATCCAACATTGCAAATCAATTCAACACCAGCCAAATCACCGAAGGCATCTCGAATTTGCAAAACCAGTTCACCTCGGCCGTGCAAAATGTTCAAAATAGGTTCAGTGCGGCTGCTCAGAGGATAATGGCAGCAGGACAACAAGCGATGCAACAATTTCAATCTGCGCTTTCTCAATCGATGCAAGGGTTTGCAAACATCTTCACACCTTGGATGCAATTACCTGGTAATATTATCAGTTCAGTTGGCATTCAGTCATCTTAAAAAGTTGTCTCTGAATGAAGAAAAATACATCATGTGTACTTCTTTTTCCATGTTTAAATGTTAATAAAGTGCTTGCAGAAGATAAATTTGTTAACATTTCTATTACTATGTATTTTCTTTGTAATTACGCACTTGATACAATATTTGATTTTTATGTATTATTATTATTAATGATAATAATAAGTGTCTAATCTATCTCAATTCTCATTATTTATTTATGCTTTGCACTTCTACAGAGGATTGAACCTCCAATTACAGAAGGCGTACACTGTGTTTGATTAATACAATAGAAATTACATCGAAATATACAAACTCATATTCATTCATTCACGTACAATACATATAACATACAACATACGTAACACATGAGATATATATATATACACACTTATCTACATACATTTAGGCAAGAGGTTTATACGTAATTCACAAGTATTGGACACTGTAAATGGTAACATTTATATTAAACAATCTATATTCTATCAGAGTTTCGTTTTTTATGACATTTTAGTACTGCATATTTTTAAACACATATTACAAACTTCACTACCACTTTCATGGATGAAAGTGAATTTAATGAGATACAGTGGCGTGTTAACCATCTCGTGAGGGAACTAACATTTTGTTCGTAGTGATCTTTTGCATCTTCTAAGAGAACCTATCGCTGAGGAAATGAAATGCGACAAATTTCGGGACTTACCTATAAGATGATTATATTAATTGAACTGCAGACAGATATAAAGAACGCTGCACTGTAACGGTCATCTTCTTTGAAGGGATCCTGTTTTTCAAACCAAAATAACTTTATGTGGATAATTCTTACATAGATCATAAGAAAATCTTCAATGCAATAGTTGTAAACACTGTAGCTAGCAAAACTCTTGATTTAATAGTAATTGTTAACTTTTCTGTTTGTAAAAGAGTGGCACATGCCTTATAATTATAAAGAGGTCTACGAAAAACTGAAATTGTTCATATTTTGCAATTTTTAGCACATACGAATATACATTTAATGAATAAAAGTGTTGGAGCTGTGTTTACTATGTAGTAATCGAGATATGCACTATGGGCACTAATCCGAACATTAACATATTCCAAGATTAGGCCTATAGTTTTTTAACGGACTGTCAATAATTTATATAATAATATAATATATTATAAATTAATCAGATTTCATTACATAAAATTTTGTTTCTTACGTTAGTGGTTTTCTAAAGACCCAAATAGATATAATTACTTTTTAATTATCTCGTCAGTATTGGAAGTGGGGGAAATATGACCACATTAAGGAAAAATTGCTAATAATTAAGAGATTTATTGAAATAGAAATAAGTTTCATATTGCAAAATGAGGACCAGTCTTTGCATTGCATCTGGTATTACACGTGAGTAAAATTCTCTTTCTGTAAAGGGACAAGAAATGCACAAAGAAAAGTATGCAAAACCCATATTACCCCCATTGATAGGGGTAATATGAGCACACTGGTAGGGAATGTGGGCGTGTATGTTTAATGGATACATTTAAGGACATATACATGTAAAAATTAGTCACAGGTCAGCACTGAATGAATGCATATCATAACACTGGGGAACAAAAAAAGGATTTTATTTTGCGGCATAAAGTTTAATAACAGTTTCAGCACACAAAACAGCTGTGATTGCCAATTCTATGATTGGTTCAATTGAATTGACTCCAGTTATAAAAATAAACACACCATGGAAAATGTAGGAGGTAAAATTACTCTACGCTTTTCTCGGTAATATCAAAATTTGATAATGGGCCGAAATTCCCATTAAGAAACTTATTTATTTATTTGTAAATTGTTGCGAGGCAACTTATGAAGCATTGCTAGGCAATATATCGGACACTCAACAAAGCTTAAGGAAGAATACCAAAACATAAAGATGGTTTTAGAAAAAATATTGAATATGCTGAACATAAGTGTTTCGTGTGTGTGGATTTGAAGATGGTGAATTTTTTACTAGGACAGCAAAGTGGGTACACAAAGTATCCCTGTATCCTATGTTTGTGGGATAGTCGTGCTAGAGAAAAGCATTGGACGATAAAAGTTTGGCCCCCAAGGGAAAATATTAGTGGAAAAAGCTAATATCATTCATGAACCGCTGATAGATAGGGACAAAATCATCCTTCTGCCACTGCATATTATACTTGGGTTGATAAAACAGTTTGTCAAGGCCTTACATACAAGTGGTGATTGTTTCAAATATATATGCCACACTTTTCCAGGACTAAGTATTGAAAAATTGAAGGCAGGAATCTTTGACGGACCACCACAAATTCGTACACTTAGAAATGATGCCAATTTTACAACTTACATGTCTTACATCGAATCTGAGGCCTGGCTGAGCTTTGTGTCCGTCGTCAAAAACTTTTTGGGGAATCACAGAGCAGAAAAGTACCCCGATATAGTTGGAAATATGTTGAAATATTTTGAGAAATTGGGAGCTAATATGAGTTTGAAGATACATTTTCTACATAGCTTCATAGCTGAGAACCTTGGTGATTTTAGTGAAGAACGGGGAGAAATGTTCCATCAGGATATAAGGATAATGGAAGAAAGGTACCAGGGACGGTGGGATCGCCACATGATGGCCGACCACTGTTGGAGCTTACAGAGGGATTGTCCTAAAAAGCAATACAGCAGGAAATCGCATAGAAAACATTTCACATAGTTTGTTACTTCATTGTGTACATATTTTCTTAATTATTATGATCGTAGGCCTATATAAATTTATTTTTATAATAACGATTGTAATCACAAAAAGAAATATTAAATTGTTGTTGGAAGTTCATTTATATGTATGTCTTATGTTTCCGCCATTTTGGTTTAGTTGCATTTATTTTATAAATTAGAGCCAATTCAGGAAATATATTATTATATCATTATTCAGAAGCATGAAATTACCCTAAATTAGCTCTCAAACACTGTGCCGCAATTTCACTGTTCCCCAGTGTAATCAATGGCCTGCGCATGGGGAGAGAGGGGTCAATTGCCCCATCCATAATACTATCACTTAGAAATTGAGTGTAGAGAAATCTTATTACCGTTATTAAACAATAGTATTTTCAGGACGACGAAAGTTCCCACAAACTACCGCGGGTTTCATCAAGGCTTTTTGCCCCCTTAATCAGAGGGTCTCAAGGGGGCCCATGATCATGAACATGTCCTGAAGTCCTCCAATTTCCTCATCCTCCTTACAAGTAGGGCAGATGAAATGTAATTCTTCCTGTATACCAACACAATGTTTATGATACCGCAAGGAACAAAGGTGACAACAAATCCACTCTTCACCACGACACCAACGTTTGCATAGCGCACTGACTGTGTCGTTAGATACATCCGTTAATGAAACACGATGTGAGTAATACACTTCCTTTTTGGCAAGTTATGAGGTTTGAAAACGATTACATGGGATAGAAGCTTATCTTTCTGAAGTGCTCATATTACACCGAATTGCAAACTTTTATGTAAGTTGGTACTACAGTGTGAGGAGAAACATTGCTCTAGCTTTGGTGTTACTACATACACAGATCATTATCTCATTCTGCTCAGATCTTAACTTCTAGTAGTCAAAAATAACATCAGCTGTATTTTTAGCACAATTTCTAGAAGTACTGTCAAAAATGTACCGGGAATTTGTAATTTAAAAGGCCCACGCAAATGATTTTTTAAAAATATTTTTTTCGTAAGTTGGTAGCTCTGTACTTAATTACTATGCCAAACATGAGCGCGATCTGTCAACCAGTTTGTTTACAGCAGCAGGTTGTATCAGTCCACTTCAGTAGTGCATCACAATTCTTACAATGAACGAAATTATTGAACAAAAGTTTGCCTTAAATTTTGTGTTGCGAACGAAATTTCATGTGCTGACTCGCTAAAATGTTAGAAAAGACTTATGGTGAATCAGTTTTATCAGAAACACGGGCTTAAGAGTGGTACAAAGCGTTCAAGGAGGGCCGAGAGATCGTCGAAGACATGACTCGTTCTAGACGACCTTCGACCTCTTCAACCTATGAAATCATCTAGAAAGTGAAGGAAATTGTGCTCGTCATTCCAGCTTAAGAGAGATAGCTATGACCTTAACATCTCTCACAAGTCTGTTCGTTCGATTTTGGTGGATATTTTGGGCATTAGACGCTTCGCCGCAAGGCTTGTTCCAAAAGAGCTGAATTTTCTTCAAAAACAGTACCGTGAGCAGGACTCTTTAGACATGCTGGATCGCGCCAATTCTAATCCCACATTCATGGAACGCATCATAACTGGTGATAAAACATGGGTCTACGAGTTTGACATGCACACAAGTCAACAGTCATCAGAATGGAGGACAAAAGACGAGCTGAAACCGAAAAAACCACGTCAAAGTCGCTCAAAAGTCAAGGTGATGCTCATTGTTTTCTTCGATTTTCGTGGTTTGGTGCATCATGAATTCATTCCAGAGGGACAGACGGTCAATAAAGAATACTATTTGGCCGTATTGAAGCGTTTGCGTGAGAAAATCCGTCAGAAACGGCCAGATTTGTGGAAGATCAATTCGTGAATTTTACACGACGATAATACGCCATCGCATAGAGCGACAGTTGTGACCGAATTTAAGGCCAAAAACACAATAAATAACATCGAACAACACCGTATTCACCAGATCTGGCCCCGTGTGACTTCTTTATGTTTCCAAAACTAAAATTGCCGCTCCGGGGTACCCGTTTTGACTCGATTGAAGCCATGAAGCAAAATTCGTAGAAGGAACTGAAGGCCATACCGGAAAGCTCCTATAAAAAGTGTTTCCAAGACTGGAAAAAACGCTGGCATATGTGTGTTGCATCAAATGGGGCCTACTATGAAGGCGACAAAATAAATAGTGATGAATAAATGAAAATTGTGCGTTTTATTTAACAATTCCCGGTACTTTTTTAACAGAATATACTTCTCTTTCAACCTTGAACGCTTATTCTCGCTAATTTTTTTTTCACCTCACACAGCATATGCTGTGACGCAATAACCATAAGTGTATCCATATTCCCCAAGTGCCCATTTTCTTCCTAGTTCCCCTATACTGCCAACAAAATATATTTTTTCATTCATTTGGAGTCATAGACAGACAGATGGGCCAAATGAAATAATTTATAAATTAATGGCATAGATAATATTAAAAATTCTTCATCTTTTATTTATTAATATTTCCCATGCAATTGACACGAGAAACTCAGCCCTCTTTTCATCCACGTCTCCCGCTAAAAATGAAACATCCTACGTACACACACGCTGAAAAATCTCTCTTGTAACATAAACAAGAATGAAAAACATTTTAAAACTTACTAGTGGTGTAAATAGGATGATAGGTATGTTTATTTTGTACATAATATGTGCACCTTTTCATGAGTACATTACCTTAAGACATGTAAAAATCTTCTTTATATCCAAGCTGGTTTACCTGTAATGTAGTTCTAAAAATTAAAAATTAAATCTCGACCGTACCTTTGGCGGACACTAGTGAAGCAGTTTTTGAAATTTCCATATTTTCGAAAAACCTCTGTGAAATTCCAAAATTTAAAAATTACATGTGCTTAGAATTCCTTCTAGAGCAGTAGTGTTCAACCTTTTTTTCAGTCCGGGACCCACCTTGAAGGATATTGCACTTCATGGGACCCATAATCATTAGGCGCCGGCAGAATTACTTGTAGGGGTATGAACCCAGTTTATTTCATCGTAGTTTTGTTAACATCGAGTACTTTAAGAAGCCCCCTTTTATGATTGCGCAAACAAATTACGCATACTTCATTCTAGAAAAATGCCTCCCCTATGACGTAGTTGTAGCGACGTCGCCTTGTAATCAAGGGATCCCGGGTTCGATACCCGGTGGAGGCACATAGTGGATCAGATCCCACTTTAAACTGTAGGTCTAGTCCCGATTAACCTTTCTGTGCATAAAGTGGACTTAAAACAAGAATCCAATACAAATCAATCAATTCATTCTAGAAAAGTAAATGTGTAATTTGAAGGACTAACTTATTCTAGACTACTATGCAATGGTAGAACGAGATTAAAATAAATGTAGGGTTTAGACTACGTACAACACGGGTAAAATTCAATTGTTAAAACAATATTACTTAGTAATGTAATAGGTTTTTAAGACACAGTAAATACATTTTGGAACCAGACTTCTCGACCCACCAAACGCCTTATCAGGACCCAGCAGTGGGTTGCGCC
Source organism: Lepisma saccharinum (assembly GCF_977018435.1). Classification (NCBI taxonomy): domain Eukaryota; kingdom Metazoa; phylum Arthropoda; class Insecta; order Zygentoma; family Lepismatidae; genus Lepisma; species Lepisma saccharinum. The sequence continues at coordinate 86,352,120 of NC_139232.1, read as the reverse complement.
CCATATGTTGAGAAACGATGTTTTAGAGCCATTTGCGAGAATCTTCGCTTGCTTTGCTTTTTCAATTGTCTAGATATTCAAATGGTTTAGTAGACATAACATAGCCACGAAACTATTTCGAATATCTAGACAACAGCGAAAGCATACCACACATGAAACTTTACAGAATTTGAAATATCAGCGATTTTTCCAAAAAAGAGGAAATTTCGAAAATTACTTCTCTGGCGTTCGTCAAAAGTCCAGCTGAGTCATAATAGTCCAGGGACATATGTCAATATTTCTATAGACCGTGGGTTTTTGAATGAAGGGAATATATGACTACCGGTAATACGTTGCTAGTGTGGTACACAATAAAGTACTACCAGGTGTTTTGCCCGCAATTGTGCCAGAAGGTCTGCGTGACGTCATAAATCCAAGATGACTACCGCCTCATGCACTAACTAAGAAAATTCATCATAACTCATTTAATAATGTTTTTTTAACTTTCTTTATACATACATATTTTGTTTAGAATTGAAGAAGGAACAAAATTGATGCTTACACTTGTTTCATATTTCGAACTGTTATGGATATATATCTAGTGAAACTATTTCGTGCCCTTTTTTGCAAGGATGCTATTCATATTTTACACTTTACTTGACATTCTGGCATATAAAGGGGGAAAAGTACTGCCTTTGTTTTTTGATGCCTACTATTGTGGCGTATTCCTGTGTGACATCATACATCCAAGATGGCTGCCTCTGCAGACATTAACAAACAAAAACGACCATATCTTCTTAACTCCTTTAGGAGTAATTTTTACCATTTGTAAGTTTATTGGTTTTTTTCACGAAGGGACGACATGTGTATAGAGGATGCTTTCATTTGGAGGCATACAATCATGTATTACAATGTGTCAGAAACCATAGGCTACATGACGTACCAATCAAAGATGGCCACCTTGGAGGTTCTGCAAATGATATACAGTCCATGTCCTGATTTAGAGTTCGTTTATCAGAGTTTTCCAGAGGCATTTTCTGTTAATAATTAGAAATTGAAAAATATTATTATAATTTTTATAACTACAGTAGTGTCCAAAAGTTAAGCATAGCTAAGATATGAGATTTTTTTTATTAATAAAGTGACAGAACTGCTTAAAACATAGTGAAAATTAATCAAAACGTTATATGGTATACAATAGAGTAGAATGCAAAGACACACATGCAAAAAATAAGAAAATAGACGATATTTCCTTGACGAAAAAAGATGCTTGTATGGGGTGAAGTTATCACTAACAACTACAACCGTTCAACAACGTAGTGGTTCAAGGTGGTTCAAGAGTTCTACGAAGCAGCTGGTTCCATTTCCCATGAAGAGGAGTGCGGAGCTCTGGAAATGTATTTGGTGGATGATCGCTAGCAATTTCGTTTCCTTAAGACACTACAGGATTTATGTCTGGGGACCTTGGTGGCCAGTCCATGACGTAAATTTATTCAACTTCAAGAAAGTCATCCACCAATTTGGTTCAATGCTCATATGTATTATAATCTTCTCATCCTTGAAGTTGAAGTCTGAGCCGACTGCGCCTCTGAAAAGTCACACATGTTGTTGGAGTACTTCGTTTCTGTGCCTCTGGGCAGTAGGAGTACCTCCAGCAGAGACGTGCAGCACTGTACGTCCATTGAGCATGATGTCTTTACATACGAGCATTCCATCTCGACCAAACTGATCCTTTCCACGATATTCCTTGGATTAAATCGTGATCGAGGTTCTCTCCAGATGAATCTGTGACGGGAATCATTTTGCAAACTGAATCTGAACTGATCTGTGGAAGAACACCTTCCTCAGTTCGTTCAGGGTCCAATTTCGTTTATGGTGACTCCACTGTAAGCGGGCCCTTCTGTGCACTGGATGAAGCGGGACACACATAGAGACCAGCTGTCCTGAGTTTCCGGTACACAGTTTGGCGAGATAAACTCTAACCCCTGAGGTGGCTGCAAGCTTTGAGGACAGTTGTCTTGTAGGCATCGTCTAGTTTCAGTGTAAAATACTATATTATAAACCCGAGAAAGTATGAGCCCCCCTCAGGCAGATTTGGCTACACTTAAAACTAGCTCAAGATATGCATATGAGCTTATTGCTCAAGTGTGGTACTCTGTCTAACCCAAGACTTTTGTAAAAATGCCCTCGGGAATTTCCCGTGAAAGTATGACCCCCCCTCAGATTGATTTGCCTACACTTACAAAAGCTGCATCTGCCAGATTGTTGTCCATAAGCTTGTTAAAAATATGCCCCTCTTGATATTGTTTTGGCTACACTTAAAACTAAGCCAAGATGCTCATAAGAGCTTATTGCCTCTAGTGTAATACTTGACAGTCAGTTCAGAGTATTAATATGTTAACCCGAATATTTTAATTGAACACCAGGCTCAACTTGCATATCTAGTACTAAGACAATGTAATATGCAGAGGCCTTCTAGAATTGCTCTGTGACTCTCTCATTTTTTACATCATAAATATATGATTTTTCACCTATAAGAATAACACTACATATGGTGTCATCAGGGAGTGTATCATGGAATTGACATATAATTTTAATGTTTGTCCTGTCATTAACCACAACTTGTTTCCTTTTTGAGGTGTTGATGACAAACATGGGTCTCTGTGCTTTGAATTCATCTGGTGTGTAATACATGTCTGTATTCCCGGTTGTAACCCTTTTGTATGCTGTAAATGCCTCATATAATTTAAGAAAATCATCCTTGGACATGTTTAAATTATAATTTTCTCTAGGAAACACCTCATTTCTGCAATTTTTAAGACATATGTTCTTGATGTTGCAGTTATCAAATGTACTTGAATTTTTTTCCTGATTATTGTGTCTTCCAGTTTCAAACAGTACCACCACAAAATCTGGCATGTCATATTGTATACTGGAGAATGAATTTGTAGCATCAAATTCATAATAGCTACCAGTGGCAGGCTTCTGCACACATTGATATGTATAAAACTGTAAAGGCACCTGTGGATTTTTTAGGATATCTGCTTTGTATTTAAGAGCATAACTGGCCTCATATTCAACAACCGGGATTCTTAGCTCCATAGTCTGAATAATGCATTTGCCTTCATCAGGTAGGGTATTAAGCAGTGCTTCCCCTTTAGAGTTTAATGAACTGTACCTCATCAAAGCATTATTATCATTGGCAGCTCTTCTAAATGTTATTCTTAAACCACCCTTCCACATAATATCTTTGTAATCTGAGAAGAATCCTGGCAACAGGCGCATGGGGAACAGCACTGTGTGGCTTTTAGATATAATTTTATCACCAGCCTCAAATCCACCTATTTTGTAGTATGATGCCTCGGTTTTGGATAATTTTAGTGTGGCTAAAGCTGTAGAGGTAATGCCAGGGTAATCTACTCTGTTTATAACAACACCATGTTTTCTGATCTCAATTTCAGAGAACAGATGTGGCACAAAATTATCTACCAATCTTATATTTGAATTTGCAGGATAATCTGTACCATCGAACTTTACAACATCAAACTTGATATATAGATCTGCTCTGTGGGGGTGTATAAAGCCATCTCCTACATCAAGATCAACCTCAATCTCTGTGTTGGGTTGATTTAAATTTGCAAAGGTCCTCCTGTTTGGGGGGAATGATTGTAGCTCATAACTCTCAATATTTTCCATTTTTCTTCTTGTATGTATTTTTATTTAAATATTAATTTCTATGATTGCAGTTGTTGTGGCTCCAGCAAATCAACTAATTCTTCTTTTTCATTAGTGACCATCAACTCAACGTAATCTATTCTATTATGGCACACAGGAAAATATAATGTTGTTGATGGAGCGTAGATGATCGGTTCCATAAATTCAGAGTTAGGTTTGAATGTTGCAATAATGCCAGTTTGTTTGTGAGTGCCTATGCCATTTGATTTGGTGATCATACCCTCGGCCACATTACAGTGAATATTTAGAGTCTCTATGGCTAAGAATTTAGGTATATTAATAGCAGTGTGTTTAATGGCTGGTTCAAGTTTTGTGTTGTTCTCAAAGCCTAACAGCTCTCCTATAGTACCCAGATCCACTGTTTCTGTAGCAGACACAATCTCTACTCTGTGAGTGACAGAATTTTAAGTTAACACTATACCTCTGGGTAACTGAGCATTTATAGTAGATAGATTATATTGACCTGGAGTGATAACAATTTTTTGATCACCAACTGCAATTGTGTTGTTGTGATGTGTAATATTGGGTATCAAGTACATGCCATAAAATGCTCTGAGAGCTATTGTTTTGGGATACACTATATCATCATGTAATCTAAGTTTCAATATTGAATTTTGGCTGTTGAGATGGAATACTCCCATGATGTTTCAGATACCACAAGGCCTTTGAAAATCTTCAATTGATGGTTTATTTATTTGAGACAGATATCTAAGAACAGATAAACACAGATGTCCACAATTAACATCTTTGAAATTTTGAACACGGCATTATTGTAATAAAGATTAGTTGATTTTAGATATTTTACTAAATTTTCAGGTGGAACACCTCCAAATGAATCAAAAACAAATGCCTCATCTTTTAAATATATAAGATAAGAGATCCAGTGAGTACCCTGATTTTTGTACTTATCCAAATTAATTATGCCACACTCTTTGTTGAGTGGTTGTTCTGGTAAAGAATCAGACATGTACACACCTCTAAAATTTTTGATGCCCAGTGGTTTGATTAAAGCTTCAATATCTTGGTTTGTAAGCGGCTCTTGTTTTTTTAAAACTTATTCATGGCTCTCTTAACACCTTTGCCTTGTTTCTCCATGGCCAGATTATGGCGCTTCAATTCATCTAATTCTGCCTTATTCTTCTTGGCATCTATTACTGTTTTTGCTATAGCAGCTGATCCCCCAGCCAAGCTCCCCACAGCCCCCAAAGCTGCTAAGATGGCCGGGATACTAAATATGAAGCCCCCTACATGTGATTTTTTCTAGATTGCTGTATTTTTTTAATTGAGGGGTACTAAGTAATAATTTCATACCATGGCCCTTGGCAAGACAAGAATTTTTTTTCTTGCGCTGCTTTTTGGTTAGAAGGCTATCAATAGTTTTAAGAGATATAAGACGTGCATAAGGTATCTGATACATAACACCCTTGGCCTTCATCCTAGGTTTACTATATATATATATTCTGGGATTACATAGTTTAATTAAGTGGCTTAAATTTATTTAATTTATCACAACGCCCACCCCAGTTTTTGTTTGGTGTTCATAGCTATGGTGGTCCCCAATGCTGCTGCTATTCTCTCACTTAAAGAAGCATCTTTGCTTACAAATCTACCAAATGCAGCCTCTTCTAATTTCTTGTCTGCAACATGTCGCCTATCAAGATCAGAATGTGTGTTGTACGCTATGTCATGGTCTCTACAAGCAGCATCTAGAGGATTAACACCAGGGTCACCTCTGTTTAATCTATGGTCCAATTTTGTACCGGGACCACAATACTGATAGCCTGGTATGTGTAGTTCAAATGGCAGCTTGTTTATGATGTCATTAACCAGCCCCCGACCCTCAGAGATATTCCAATATTTAGGTGGTAGAGTATTAATAATTTTTATAAGATATCCAATCCCCTTAGTGTCATTCACTATAAAATTAGACAATTTGGTGCTTATCATGTCCATAATTCCAACCTTTTCATTGTAAAAATTATGGTTGCCAGCATTTTCCTCCCCAGCTATCACCAGCAACCTATCTACAAGTTTCCTGACATCATCAACCCACACAAATTCTTTAGGCAGGGTGTTGTAATGTTTGATTCCACTACCTGTCTTGATCTGTGACCATATGGGCTTGATTAAGTTGTTGTATTTTGCTCCACTGCTAGACTTGACTCTTTTTTGTGTGGGATCATTGTTCTGGTATAGAGCATCTGATTTTATTAATATTTCTTTGTAATACTCATAATCTTGATCTGTATAGCTGCCAGGCCTTTTCCTAGTCATCAGTTCCCACAATCCAGGTGTTCCAGGATATTTAACAAAACCACCTCTTTCTCCAAGATGAGATTCAGAATATACAATTAGATCATCTCCCATAAATGTTACTCTAAAATTGCCAATTCTATGTATGATGCTACCATCACGCTCTGTGTCAGCATATAAGCCAAAGACCTCATCTTTGTTGTCTTTAGGTCTGCTTAAATATTTTTGAGCAAGAAGACCCAATTCAATAGGATCCTGACTAGCCTCAATTCTTCGAGGAGGAACAGGACTAGGTGCATGAATACTAGAAAGTGGGGTGATTGGATAACCTGATTTGGAAACAAAGGACATGTGATTTTGAATTGATCATCAGATAATTGACTGGCCAGTGTAGCCAGGCTAGCCGACAGAATTCTGTAGGAATCAAGAAATCTTAAGTGAATGGAAACACCATTAACTTTAATTATCTTGCTAATAGCAATATATTTCTCATCATTTTCTGCTAAAATATTTAAATTCTGCTTGTCAAACCCCTCATAATTAATCAAATGATGAAAATCATAATTAGATGCACCATGGCAAAATATTGGGATAAATTTTGGTCTCTGGATCTTAATATTACAGCTATTACACAGGGCCATTTTGAATTTACCATCTGTATGAGAATGGTGATGCACCTTGATATTTGTATCTGAAAATTCAGAATCACATACCGGGCATTTTTCTGCATTGTTGAAATCTTCAATCTGATCCTCTGTTAAAGGCATCATGGGTTTTGATTTTAATAAGACATTAGATGCTATGTCATGGTACTCATTTTCTATTCTATGTGCAAATTCTTTGATGGCATCTGGTCCCATGTATAAATATTCTTCACTAACAACACCATCCTGTACAACAACATAATAAAAACTAGAAGGCTCATGTAACTGGTATGATGTAATTGAAGATTCATCAGGATCTGGGCTGCATAATGCAAGGGGTTTGAGGTTTGATTCAAAATCACAGATTATATATGCTGGGTGTTCCAACAAGGCTTCAAATTTTTTGAATTTGGCATTTTCATTTGGCTTAGGCATCACCATATGAACAGGTTTATGATTACCACAGTATTTTAAATGTTCAATTAACTTGTTTTTAGCAATTTCTGCATTTTGTTCCCGAACCCCATTTATTATTTTTTGACCATCAAATACAGTCAAACATCTTCTGCACAACTTGAATATTGTATTGGATTTGCCTTGTTGTTTTCTGACTAAAGCTTCAAGACTGTGTATCAGAGTGTAATGGTGTGTGCCATCCTCTTCAATTAAGAGCACATCAATCGGGACAGCAGAATCATCATCAAGTGTACTGATTCTGAGAGATGCTATCAAGCAATTGTCAAGGCCAGTAGAACAAATAAATACATTAATAGATAATTGTTTACCATTGATATCCCTGGCCTTTTTTTCAAATTTATCAATATTCTGAACAGACATTGGATATTCTAAGCCCTCCATAGCATCATCAAAATTGTGTTCATATTGTTTATAATAAGTTTTTCTCTCAGGATGCCTTAAAACTGGATACAAAGCAGCTAAAATACACCACAAAAAGCATTTCTCATCATTATTTTCTATGTTAACCACGGCTCTTTTGTTTTTAATATTGGCAGGTAATGGCAGATATGTAGAACCTTGTAATGGGCTGAATTCAGAAATATTAACATAGAGCTTGTGTGGAGTTCCGCATAGGCTCCATCCTGGTTCTTTTGCAGCAAATTCAGAGTGTTTAATATTCAATTGATCTATCAAACTGCTTATTATTTTGTCTGAATTTGTATTTGAATATATAGCTACAGTTTCTGTTGTGTGGGGCTGTGTAAATTTTGTGCCATTTGGTTTCTTATATTGTGTAAACAATTTGAGGGACAGCTTATAAGAGCCATTTTGTGCATTTACAGTACTGTGCAAATTAATGCGGACAAAGAGAAAAATATACATTTTTTTTAGTTTTTACACTCTTTATGTGAGATAATCGAATAAATATGTAACAGATTTATACTAGTAGTATCAGCTAACTTTTTGATGCGTACTTGAGAATGTTTACAACAATTGCAAAGTTTGAAGCATTGTTGTTGGTGTTTCATTGTTGTCGTTGTGCAATGCCAATATTATTAACCAACAGACTTCTGTGAGAGCTTGGCTGTAGTAAACACGCTTTTGTTGGGCTCCGTGTTCCTACGAGTTTTCATTATGGATATAACACCCAGAAAACGTTCTAGAATTATTACACTGAGTGACAACACATCCATGACTGGGCGGCAAATCGCTGAAGAGGCTGGTGTTGGGAAATCAGCGGTGTCAAAAATTATCAGAAACTACAGGGCAACTGGTAGTTTTTCTCCCAAGCGAAAAGGAAAGTGTGGTAGAAAACGCAAAACAACACCTAGAAGTGACACGTTACTGCTAAGAAACAGTAAAATTCACCCATACAAAACAAGTGTGGACCTGCAACGTGATTTGCTTTCTGCTGGGATCAGTATTGATGCATAAACTGTTCGACGTCGCTTACTTGAAGTTGGAAGAAAATCCAGGAAACCGGTTAAAAAGCAATTGTTGACAGTTAAAATGAAGACGAAACGCCTAAAATGGGCTAAGAAATACCAGAAATGGACAGTCGCTGATTGGAGGAAGGTAATATTCTCAGATGAGTCTCACTTTGAAGTGCATGGCTACAAAGCATCTGTTGTGCGACGAAGTCCAGGTGAACCTTTACGACTTGAACATTGCATTCAGACAGTCAAACACCCACCCAAGCAAATGTTTTGGGGATTCTTTACTTGCAGGACCTGGAGGGCTCGTACCAGTGGATGGAATGATGAATTCCGCAAAATACATTGACATATTGAGGCGCAGAATTGTCCCACTCATTCAAAATCCCACTAACGACGGACAAGACATTTTTCAGCATGACCTTGCTCCTTGTCACACATCAAAGTCTGTACGTAAATTTGCTTCTGACAACAATTTAACGATTCTAGATTGGCCAGGGAATTCACCGGATATGAACCCCATAGAAAACTTATGGGGTATTGTGAAGAAACGTGTTGCAAAAATGGACTGTTCAACGAAGCAAAAGGTTATTACCAATGTGATTCATGTGTGGTTTCATGACAGTGATATCAAAGTTATGTGTTCAAATTTGGTTTAATCAATGCCAAACCTCATCAAGCAGCTAATAGCAGCCAAAGGAGCACATATTTCATATTAGTGTAAGTGTACGTTATGTACATCTCCAAGAAAGAGTAAAAAATGGAAAAAATGTATATTTTTTCTCTTTGTCCGCATTAATTTGCACAGTACTGTAGAATTGCCTGCACATCAGGATTTATACTGTTCAAAAAATTCTTAATGTCACATCTTGGCTCTGATTCAAAACAGTGATCCCTAAGTTGGCCATTAAAACTGCTATGGATGGGTTCATAGCGTGGCTGCTTTGCCGGTCTAGCATTAACAGGTGTTTCAAGCTTCCTTTTCAGACCAGATGTAGATGGTTGTGGGGGCAATGTTGATGACTGTGCAGAACAAGTACCCATATGTTTATATGTGAAGTATTCCATGCTATATTTTCTATGGCATTTTGGGCATATTTTTGTGGGAGTTCTGCATTTGTCTGGATTACAATTCCTTTGGTGCTTAGCCCAATTGGGGCTGGATATATTCTCATTGCATTGATTACAATATTTTTGATTTGGCATTTTTGTTGTTGGTTTATTATATAAAATTTCTTGGGGTTCAAATCAAAATTCTATACTTAATAAAAAATATCAGTTGGGTTCAGCAGTGTGCTTTGTATACCTAGTGTGTGTATATGTGTGTGTGTGTGTGTTAATATTTTTGGCTTTGGTATTTTTGTTGTTGGTTTATTATATAAAATTTCTTGGGGTTCAAATCAAAACTCTATACTTAATAAAACTATGACAGGTTGTATAAAGCTGATAGCCTACATGCACAAAAGTAGAATAAGTATTAATCTACAGAAGCACTAAGCCACCACAACTACATATCTACACAGGCATGTCCTAGAAAGGCAATGACCTAATACCATGTGTCATGTATAACAAACTGGGGTAGATATAAATCCTTTGTTCAATATATTAGAAATATATTTGATATGAATAATAAAAAATTCTGTATGTTAAATAAAACAAACCTATAATTCAATTTATACAAATCTGCTATATTTTTGTGTTTTTTAAAAAATATGAGGAGCACTGCAACAACATACCCTTACTCCTCAGCCACTCTCACAATACTAGCTGATATGTAATGCAAAATATCTTTATATAGCCCAAGCACGGACCGCATTGAAAACATCTGAAACAATAAGCCAATCAGAATATACCACATCATCACATTATGTCATAACCAACCAATCAGAAAACAATAATTTATTGCATAATATTGGATAATAATTTGTTGCACAACATGATGCAATAGAAATAAACCAGAAGTAGGCCACAAGTAGGCCACAAGTGGACCGGAAGTGCACCGGAAGTGCACCGGAAGTGATCGGAAGTGACCGGAAGTGGACCGGAAGTGGACCGGAAGTGACCGGAAGTGGACCGGAAGTGACCGGAAGTAAATATGTGTGGGTGGGTGTGGGTGTAGATTTAGCTAATAAAATTACACTTTACAGAGTGTTACTCTAAAAGCAAAAACAATATCAAGAAGGCCATATTTTTAACAAGCTTATGGACAACAATCTGGCACATGCAGCTTTGTAAGTGTAGGCAAATCAATCTGAGGGGGGTCATACTTTCACGGGAAATTCCCGAAGGCCTTTTTACAAAAATCTTGGGTTAGACAGAGTACCACACTTGAGCAATAAGCTCATATGCATATCTTGAGCTAGTTTTAAGTGTAGCCAAATCTGCCTGAGGGGGGCTATTGAAGTTAAAGCCAGATACCGGCTCTGGAAATGACTGTGGCACAGTCAACGTTGCTGTGACTTCAGTCTGTGATTGACCTGCTTACGTCTTTGTGCCATGTTCTTACTGTACAGTCTTGGACACAGCTGGCTTGTAACGACCCTATTGAAGAAGCAGTGAAGCAAGCCATCCATGTCTGGCCACCAAGCGCCTTGTGACTAGACAACCCAAACAACATTGCAATTTCGCGGCTTGTATACCAGTCACGGGTATACATCTCTGTAAATTGAGTAGTGATGCCAAAGAGAAATACGAGATGAAGATTGTCGATCGTAATGTCTCGTGTTCTCGACATGGAATAATACTCGGTCCACGTTACGTTCCATTATTTAATGTTGTTTGGGAATGAACCTGACGGACTAGGTTTATATTTTCAATCCTTGCATTACAGTAAATTCCATATTTTACAATTATATTAATGCTTTGAACGAAAATAATGCCCATAAAAACATCGAACACACGTTTACACCATTCTTCTCACGCACATGCACGTGAAAACAAACACACAAAGCTAAGTTTTAACTTCCAAGTGAATGTCCAAATAACAGTAAATGGAGAAGCACGATGTGCGAAACATGGGATTTTTCACAGAAAGAATGCGTCTATTTGTGACATACGTGGTTTCTATTAATAGACAATGAAACGATTATGAGAGAAATTAACATGCATTTTCGTCTTCAGGTGCTGAGGAAGGAAACAGACTGACTGGAAAAAAGAAAGCATGGTGCTATTGATAGGCTGTTGGTTAGCGTACAGAGCTTTCATCAGTGAGGTCTAGGTTCGATCCCCACCAAGGACATTTATTTTTATTCTTTTCTATTAGTGAAGAAGTATGTAATATTGTTTTCTAGGCATTTTGACGAAAGGATACGCATCAAATTTGTTCGTTTAATCTGTATTTTCATTCTTCTAATAAGTTCTTTATCGCAATGGGATAAAGAGATTCTCTATCTAGGCGATGGATATCTTCTCAATGGTTACGTAGCTGCGATTCTCCAGTCCCTTACACCCACTTGTCTTATTTATTTACTTCATTTCATATCTAACGAAAACACACACTTTATAGTTAGAACAAGAAACACACCTCGCGTCGAAGGTTCCAGACTCGAATTCTGGCTTTTTTTTGCGAGGGTGATTTTTCCTGTGTGTGTGTTTATCATCTTTGTCAAAAAAATATTCCTCATTATTGTCGTGATTAACCTAGGGAGAGACCAAAGCGACTGAAATAACAAAAGTACAGAAAATGCAAGACACATCTGCCTAGGCATGTTATACCTTGGGAATTAGAAATCTGAAAATTAACTTGCGTTTCAGTCAACTACTTGCGAAAGAGTTTCGTGTTGTCTCGTTTGGAGTGTTGGTTATCGTGTCGGACTAGCATGCGGGCAACCCGAGTTCGAGCCCAGTACAAAGCAAGTTTTTTTTTTTTTTTGTCTAATTTCATCCAACCTTATTTATAAAACTGAGGTTTCTGCAAAACCTTTTGAATTGCATGCCACTTCGTATGTTGGTAATCTGAAAGCATCAAAGATGAAAATTTGATGTTTCGAAGCGACGATGTATTTGTGTATGTGTTGAAAAAACGCAGTTATTTATTAACGAAAAACATGCAGCCACGTGATCATTGAGAACGCTTCCTACTTGTCAGTGCTAATATGGCAGTAACTACAGTCTGTCAACACACACCAACTTTCACGTTTCCCGTAAAATAATTACCTTTCCACGTTTGAAAATCATGAGTGCTGTCTAAAGCAATACTTTGATACTTGCGTTTGCATGTTCGAATCTAAAGTAAAACGAAACTTTTTTCCCAACAAATGACATTCAAACCATTAATAACTGTTTGAAATGTGATACTGATATCATATATAGAAAGAATAAAAATGGAGAATTTCGCTTAATACAACTTATAAATAGGGAGCGGAAGTTGATGAAATGTCATCTTTTTTCTGACATCTCGGACACGATGCCCATTAAATATACACAATATTACACTTCATCTAGAACCCAAAAAAGGTAATTTTAAAGTGCATTTTTTTTAATTTGTTGCCATTTGTCAGGTTTTAGGTCATTTTCACGGATTTTCGGCATTTACCCGTCATTTTTCGCAATATTCAGTATATTGTTTCATCATATTTTGTCACTTCTTTAATTTTGGTAATATTCTTGAAACTTTTCACCAAGGTATATATATCTTGCAGGATTGCAATTTACGAGCAAAAGAAATGCTGAACTGGTGACAGCCTTTGTTGTGCCGGGAGAAACCACCAGGTGCCCGTCTGGGGCAAACTCAGATTTAAGATCAGATAAGGAGAGGCTTGAAATACCATAGCTAGACCGCGTTTGCACTGAAAATCCTCGTTGCATATTTTAATTGAATGTGCATGTGCTATCATTTGGTGCCCTTTTTTTTAAAGAAAGATTGCATTTTGTTTAATTTCATTTTCATTTCAATTTTTAAACTGAAACTAACAAATTTGATGGTCATTTCTCGCATTTTACGTCATTGTTTCCCATTTTTTAGGATATTCTATAGGTCATATACCTATATTTTTTAGGTCATCAACTTCCGCTCCCTACTTATAAATATATTAAATTATGTGGATACCTGATGTGAAACGTACGATGCACGATCAGAGAGCCTGAATGTTGCATTGAAAACTGCAGAGAACAATGACTGACTTATGAACAGTGAAAGGTTTTTCCATGCTCCAATGGGATTTTATTTATAACTATAAATAAACAAGGGAGAAGGACACAGGTGGGTATGATGAACTAAATTGTAATCTAAAAGTTTTAATTGAAGAAACAAAATACGTTCGCGGTTAAAAATAGGGCATTCAATTTCAGGCACATTACACTAACTGAAATACTATTTTCAAAATTAATAATATTTGGATAACCGGCAAATCCAAACTTGATGTTAACCACGTAATGCACTTGATAATCAAAGAAACATAATTTTTCTTGAGCATGCCTTTTATTTTGTGTCTTGATTGTTGAAATAATACGTTGAAACGAACAGTAGTATGTTTTAGAGTGTGTTTAGAATCTCTTGTGTACTGCATGTAAATACTGAAGTCATTTTAGTATCCTAATCAAATAACAATTATTCAGTGTAATCCTTTAAAAGGAAAGCCTTTGTTTCTTTGCAGCTGTTCATGACAGAAATTCAATTGCAAGACAAGTCACCAAATTAGCAATAGTTCTCTTACATATTTGTGGTATGTGCTTGTCTGCCTTATACCGGATGATGAAGGAAGCAGATATAAAAGATAGACAATTACTGTTCTTGGGTAGCTCGTCCTGCTTTTGTCAGAAAACCTGATCAGCATTCTGAACCAAGCCATCACACGAGATACGACTTCAATAATATAATCCCGTTTCTGTGGCCAAATACCTCCAAAAAAAGGCAATAAAATTGTCAGTGTGAGGAGACGGAGAAATAATTTCCTTTTATCTTGCATTATACTCTGTCTGTATGCCTAGTGTGGTTTGTCTGTCCCAAAGCTGAAGACAAACCTCTGTCTGTTGTAACGCGTGGCATGTTTTCTTCCAGTTTACAAATCACGTAAAATACCTTCGTTCACTTCAGTGTGCTGGTTCTGCAGGCTCAAGGTCATGTCGACTGATAACGAGATAGACCACGTGACTCCGGGGCCAACTGTCAGCACCGAAGACAAGCTTCAGTAACTTTTGCGAGGTTCCTTTAGTCCTTGACAGAGCGCATGCTCCGTAATTATGTGTATAAAACCCATGTTTTCTGTGTATAAAATTTACGTATGTTTGGATTGGGTGCTCAAATGTTGCAGTAAACATAACTCCGTGACACACAACAACAATTACAAGCGCTTCAAAAATTAGAAACTTAGCAAGCGTTACTCATAAGACGATTAGATTGTCCGACTGACAGAAGACCAGGTGGTGGGTTGGTAGCGTGTAAGTTTAGCACGCAGGAGGTACTGGGTTCGATTCCCCTTTGATTGCCTCCAATTTTTTTTCTTAACTCGAGCGACTATATATTTGAATTTATTTATTGCGAACATTCTTATTTTATTTGCTGTGCGAATTGTTGAATTTTGTTTTCCAAACGATTACGATAATTTCTTGTGAATAGTATTATATGTATTTCTGGATCATTTTCTCGAAATAAATGTATACTTTTCGCCAGGCATAACATTTTTTTGAGTATGTTTGTAAAATGATGAGATATGTGGAAAAAACTATCGTAAAAAATAATTTTCACAAATAAAATTTAAAACTGTAAAGATTTCCACCCAAAAATAAAGTAAAAATGTATTTAACTTTTACTCCAATAAATTATTAAATAAAATGAAATAATTAGTTGCTCGAGTTATTTAAAAAAAATAGGGCAATAGAACGGAAAGCGAACTCAAAACCTTCTTTACGTGAAACTTATCCGCTACCACGGGGCCACTTGACCACTTAAAAATCATGTAATAGCTTCGCCTCATCAAGGCACTTGGAACTAATCGAAACCTTCAAGCACTTTACGCACAGTAAGAAAACTGGATCTATAGTTTAAAGTGGGATTCCAACCATTTGTGCCTAAACCGCGTATCAAACTTTTCCTCGGGAATTGTTGGCTAGCGTGCGATATTACCAATACTCGGTTCGGGCATGGATGTGGGTGTTTGTCACAATGAGAATACAAAGAATATAGAGGAAATTGACATGTGTCACAACTGAGAAAAAGGTGAAGAACGAGGATACTATTAATTATGAAATTACTCTTTCAGTTAGTGCAATGTGCCTGAAATTGAATGCCCTATTTTTAACCGCGAACGTGTTTTGTTTCTTCAATTAAAACTTTTAGATTACAATTTAGTTCATCATACCCACCTGTGTCCTTCTCCCTTGTTTATTTATAGTTATAAATAAAATCCCATTGGAGCATGGAAAAACCTTTCACTGTTCATAAGTCAGTCATTGTTCTCTGCAGTTTTCAATGCAACATTCAGGCTCTCTGATCGTGCATCGTACGTTTCACATCAGGTATCCACATAATTTAATATATTTATAAGTAGGGAGCGGAAGTTGATGACCTAAAAAATATAGGTATATGACCTATAGAATATCCTAAAAAATGGGAAACAATGACGTAAAATGCAAGAAATGACCATCAAATTTGTTAGTTTCAGTTTAAAAATTGAAATGAAAATGAAATTAAACAAAATGCAATCTTTCTTTAAAAAAAAAAGGGCACCAAATGATAGCACATGCACATTCAATTAAAATATGCAACAAGGATTTTCAGTGCAAACGCGGTCTACCTATGGTATTTCAAGCCTCTCCTTATCTGATCTTAAATCTGAGTTTGCCCCAGACGGGCACCTGGTGGTTTCTCCCGGCACAACAAAGGCTGTCACCAGTTCAGCATTTCTTTTGCTCGTAAATTGCAATCCTGCAAGATATATATACCTTGGTGAAAAGATTCAAGAATATTACCAAAATTAAAGAAGTGACAAAATATGATGAAACAATATACCGAATATTGCGAAAAATGATGGGTAAATGCCGAAAATCCGTGAAAATGACCTAAAACCTGACAAATGGCAACAAATTAAAAAAAATGCACTTTAAAATTACCTTTTTTGGGTTCTAGATGAAGTTTAATATTGTGTATATTTAATGGGCATCGTGTCCGAGATGTCAGAAAAAAGATGACATTTCATCAACTTCCGCTCCCTATTTATAAGTTGTATTAAGCGAAATTCTCCATTTATATTCTTTCCATATATGATATCAGTATCACACTTCAAACAATTATTAATGGTTTGAATGTCATTTGTTGGGAAAAAAGTTTCGTTTTAATTTAGATTCGAACATGCAAACGCAAGTATCAAAGTATTGCTTTAGACAGCACTCATGATTTTGAAACGTGGAAAGGTAATCATTTTACGGGAAACGTGAAAGTTGGTGTGTGTTGACAGACTGTAGTTACTGCCATATTAGCACTGACAACTAGGAAGCGTTCTCAATGATTACGTGGCTGCATGTTTTTCGTTAATAAATAACTGCGTTTTTTCAACACATACACAAATACATCGTCGCTTCGAAACATCAAATTTTCATCTTTGATGCTTTCAGATTACCAACATACGAAGTGGCATGCAATTCAAAAGGTTTTGCAGAAACTTCAGTTTTATAAATAAGGTTGGATGAAATTAGACAAAAAAAAAAACTTGCTTTTCACTGGGCTCGAACTCGGGTTGCCCGCATGCTAGTCCGACACGATAACCAACACTCCAAACGAGACAACACGAAACTCTTTCGCATGTAGTTGACTGAAACGCAAGTTAATTTTCAGATTGCTAATTCCCAAGGTATAACATGCCTAGGCAGATGTGTCTTGCATTTTCTGTACTTTTGTTATTTCAGTCGCTTTGGTCTCTCCCTAGGTTAATCACGACAATAATGAGGAATATTTTTTTGACAAAGATGATAAACACACACACAAGAATAATCACCCTCGCAAAAAAAAGCCAGAACTCGAGTCTGGAACCTTCCACGCGAGGTGTTTGATTGATTGATTGATTTAATTTATTTTACTTCGCGTTTTGTGCCTCTAGGCTAATTTGCGAAGATGGGGATGAGTGATGAAATGATGAAATTCATGAATGGACATTCACAAACAACCAAGCCCGACCGGGATTCGAACCTGGGACCCTTCGACGCGAGGTGTGTTTCTTGTTCTAACTATATCTGTGTGTTTTCGTTAGATATGAAATGAAGTAAATAAATATCCCATTGCGATAAAGAACTTATTAGAAGAATGAAAATACAGATTAAACGAACAAATTTGATGCGTATCCTTTCGTCAAAATGCCTAGAAAACAATATTACATACTTCTTCACTAATAGAAAAGAATAAAAATAAATGTCCTTGGTGGGGATCGAACCTAGACCTCACTGATGAAAGCTCTGTATGCTAACCAACAGCCTATCAATAGCACCATGCTTTCTTTTTTCCAGTCAGTCTGTTTCCTTCCTCAGCACCTGAAGACGAAAATGCATGTTAATTTCTCTCATAATTGTTTCATTGTCTATTAATAGAAACCACGTATGTCACAAATAGACGCATTCTTTCTGTGAAAAATCCCATGTTTCGCACATCGTGCTTCTCCATTTACTGTTATTTGGACATTCACTTGGAAGTTAAAACTTAGCTTTGTGTGTTTGTTTTCACGTGCATGTGCGTGAGAAGAATGGTGTGAACGTGTGTTCGATGTTTTTATGGGCATTATTTTCGTTCAAAGCATTAATATAATTGTAAAATATGGAATTTACTGTAATGCAAGGATTGAAAATATAAACCTAGTCCGTCAGGTTCATTCCCAAACAACATTAAATAATGGAACGTAACGTGGACCGAGTATTATTCCATGTCGAGAACACGAGACATTACGATCGACAATCTTCATCTCGTATTTCTCTTTGGCATCACTACTCAATTTACAGAGATGTATACCCGTGACTGGTATACAAGCCGCAAAATTGCAATGTTGTTTGGGTTGTCTAGTCACAAGGCGCTTGGTGGCCAGACATGGATGGCTTGCTTCACTGCTTCTTCAATAGGGTCGTTACAAGCCAGCTGTGTCCAAGACTGTACAATTAACAATTTACCAAGAGATTGTCCTTAGTGTCCTTTGGCCTGTCTCGTCTCGTGGAGTCTCGTGGAAATGCTGTCTCGTCTCGAAAATATTCGTTTGTCTTATGACACATGGTCAATCTCGTCTCGTCTCGAATTTTTAAAAGCCTGTCCCGTCTCGTCCCGTGGGCAACACTAATTGTCCTCCGATCACAATGAGCTTTCGATACAGAATGAGGCACTCTTGTTCTGATATGTCGTGTTTTGTTTACCTTTCAATCACGGGCCTATTTGACACTAGCAGTATTGTTGCCTATGCGCGTAAGGTGAGTTACACTCCTTGACTATTATTTATGGTGATCGTGCAGGTCTCCCCCTTCCATTTTCTACTTTTTGGACACTACCGTATTATGGTAACATTCTCTGGAGCTCTAGGCTGTGTCAATATGACAGGAATAATCTTCTTGTCATCCTCATTTTCTCTTTTCCCATCAAAAGCCTCCTGAGATGGGTAGATTTGGATGATCCTTTTCTGCTTTTATTTGACCCCAATACTTGGAAATAACTCCTTTTGATAAGAAGTGTGAGGGGAACTTTGGTTGGAGCAAGATGTGAGCCTTGAACATCCCTTTTCGCGAACAGATACCATCGTAATTTGCCGAAATATTTGATTTTGGTGTCATGCAAAATCCTGTCATCTTAAAAATCCTGTCATCATATTCGGGGTGTAAGACACGCCCAAATATCAATCTTACTTCCACGAAGTACACCTTGAACTGCATTTTGCAGACTGACATTGCTCTGACGTGTAGGGGCTCCCCGATTGCACAGTGGTATCGTCGTCGCCTTGTAATCAAGGGGTCTCGAGTTCGTTACCCGGTGGAGGCACATATAGCGGTTCGGATCCCACTTCAAATTGTAGGTCCAGTCCCAATTATCCTTACTGTGCATAAAGTGGACTTAAATAAAACACGAACTCATTCAATCAATAAATGCTCTGGTGTCTGGACCCATGGGACTTGAGTTGTGTGCTGCCCATATGTGTTTGTGATTTTCCTTCCATCTATTTCATCTTATAATTCATTTTCATCTTTGAAATAAGCCAAAAGTAGCAGAAACGAGAAGTAAAATAAATCAATTCATTCTTTCATTCTGTCATTTTGTTCATCTAATCCAGAAGAACCAAGATTTGAAAGAGATTCAAGCACATCATCTCCTGCGCCATCAAATGCGTTCAATAATCACTTTCTTGCCTTCTTTGCAAGTACAAACACAAACTGGGATACCAATAATAGATACGCGTAGTGTGAACGCTGCCGCCAAAGTGACCCTCACACCTTTCACCAGGA
The DNA here is from genome assembly GCF_977018435.1 of Lepisma saccharinum. Classification (NCBI taxonomy): domain Eukaryota; kingdom Metazoa; phylum Arthropoda; class Insecta; order Zygentoma; family Lepismatidae; genus Lepisma; species Lepisma saccharinum. The sequence goes on along the minus strand of NC_139232.1, from coordinate 86,332,217 downwards.
GGAGTTACTTTAAGTATTGAATGGAGATAGAAGAAAATGAGGATTACAAAAAAGATCATTGTTTTCATATTCACACTATCTAGAACTTCAGAGAAGATTACAGTTTTCATATGGTTGTGGAAAGAGAAAATGTTCATGCATATACCGTGATCAATCACTGCGACGTACTGAACTGTGTCTTTTTAGTGCAGATGAAAAAAGTGTTAAAACAATGACTTACAGGACAGAGACTCAGATCAGAGTGACGAGGAATTTGAATAAAGTGACTATATTGATGACATGATATTTCCCAAATGATTACAACCACTCTGAATCTTGATGGCAGGTGAGCTGCTTATATTTCAAAAGACAATGCGGAATTCACAGGCGATATGATTACTCCTTTACTGTAATATTTATAAAAATAGTAATGATAATAAAAATAATTAATATTTTTTACTTGTTTTTTTTAATAACAGAAAATGCCTCTGAAAAAATCTGATAAACAAACTCAATATCAGGTTATGGAAAGGATTTCATGTGCTTAACCTCCAAGGCGGCCATCTTGTATTTGGGAAGTTATGTATAGTCTCTGGCACATTATCCAGCAAAACACCTGTAGTAATACATGATTGCATGCCTCCAAATGAAAGCATCCTCCATACGTATGTCTTCCCTTCGTGTAAAAACACGAATGGGCAAAATTACTTCCAAAGGAGTTAAGAAGATATGGTGGTTTTTGTTTGTTAATGTCTGGAGAGGCAGCCATCTTGGATGTATGATGTCACACAGGAAATACGCCAGACATCAACAAAATATCACAGGCAGTACTTTTCCCCCTTTATATGCCAAAATGTCAAGTAAAGTGCAAAATATGCATAGAATCCTTGCAGAAAAGGGCACGAAATAGTTTCACTAGATACATGTACATAACAGTGTGAGATATGAAAGATCTGCAAGCATCAATTTTGTTCCTTTTTCAATTCTGAACAAAACATGTATCTATAAAAAAAAAGTTCAAAAACCATTATTAAAGGAGTTATGATGGATTTTCTTAGTTAGTGCATGAAGCGGTAATCATCTTGGATTTATGACGTCACACAAACCTTCTGCCACAATTGCGGGTAAAAAACCTGGTAGTACGTTATTGTGTACCACAGTAGCAACGTATTACCGGTAGTCATATATTCCCTTCATTCAAAAACCCACGGGATTACAAATGCCCCTGGGCTATAAGGCTTACCATCACCAAAGATGAAAAATAAGGTAGGTAATCCAACTCATCACGCTAATAAATTTAGAGTTGAGTTGGTGTTTTAAGTCCATTTTATGTACAGTAAGGCTAATAAAATTAGAGAATTACGAACAATAATTGCATAGCAGATATCAATTGCATGTAATTTCTGATTAAAAGTGGAAAGTAATATATAAAATCGCCTCCATTATTTTTCCAAATAAATAAATCCCAATCAAGAGGGTTCCTATTGTGGGGGTCAATAGGCATTTATTTTTTGGGGGGGAGTTGTGAGCATTAGAAAGGGAAGGATTGATTATACAACCTTCATATGTGGGATATGAGCTCTCTAGATTAATTAGGTAATAAAATTAAAAAAAAAATATCCAGTTCTTATAGACGACGAACTATACCAATCCTGCTGAAGAATATGAAAAAACTTTCAATATGCATCCGCCAGTCGAAGTACAATCTGGAAATCATGCCAGGGCACTCACAATAGAGGACTTTAAAATATACACATTATCCAAGCATCATTTATCATTGAGATGGACCTAAAGGAAATCGGTAGGGATGGTATAGAGTATATAGATCTTGTTCAGGATAGGGACAGATGGAAGGCCTGTCTTGCTGCAGCCATGAAGGCTAGAGGGTTAGAGTAAATTATCCAAACTCAGTGACGTGCACTGAGGAGTAGCTAGTCTAGCAGAGATAGATTAATCAATCTGACATCTATAATTATTTTCAAATCACAATATTTATTGTCTTGTTAAAGCCACAGTTCATATGCAACACTTTCTTTTTTCACGCGCTTCTCGTCCCTCGGTGTGATCCGCGGGCAAAACTGGCCTAGCTCGCTCTTCTTCCGCATTAGCAGTTCCAGGTAGAAACAGGTTTCCGAAGGAAAAGGGAAGATTTCTGCCTCTACCTCCCTTGTTCCCTCGTCCCCACTGCAATGATTGAAAGCCCGTGGTTTCAGGTCCCCCAGTCTATCTCCTATAGGACAGATAGGGGATTGGTTTCCCTTGATTCTTTGTAAATCCTCTAAAGAACTCAGTAGTACTTACGTATGTTCTCTGTATTTACAGAACCTCATGGGATGTAGTTTTATTATTTATGAAATGGGAACGCGTTATGTGCAAACAATAATGTTATGCTTTCTTTATTTTTTTTCAAATATGGAATATATAATGATTAAATAACAAATATTTGCTCATGCTCTCTCTCGCTGTCGTTTTAGTAGTGTTTTATTTAAATATACTAATCTCTTGGCCTCCAACGGATGTATTTATTTGGGCAAGAGAACGTACGTTCATATTGTTGTTGGTTTGGTTTATTTTACTTCGCTTTTCTGCCACATTTGGTTATCGCGAAAATAAGGATGAGTGATGCTATGATGAAATTGATGAAGAGACCTCGAACAATCCAGGCCGGGATTCGAACCTGTGATGAGCGCGCATTCTTGTTCCTGTGTTGTACTCTGCAGTGAATAATGAAACATATTGAAATGAAAAATGTATCTCAGAACTCAAGAAGCCAAATGAATATTATTGAAGAAACTACAAAAAAGTGTATTTTGTTATCTGTTTTGTTTCTGTGTATAAAGTGGACTTAAAACACCAAATCAACCAACCGTGGGGGAGTGGTTATCACACCGCGCTACGACACCAGGAATTCCTGGTTCGAAACCCTACCTGGACATGGGTGTTCTTTGTGTTTGTCCCTTCATTAATTTATCGTATCATCTTCGTTATTAACCAAATATGAGAAAAAGTCAAATCATTGATTGATTGATTGATTGATTTAGTTTATTTTACTTCGCTCCTCCGCCACTTTTGGCTAATCGCGAAGATGATACAATATAATTGATGAAGTGACACACTTAAAGAATACCCATGGCCAAGCCGAGATTCGAACCCAAGATCTCTGGCTTAGTAGTGAAATCAATTTTTTTTTTTTATTTTCGAATGGGGGTGGAGGTTACGTGTACTTTTTTAGTAGTCATTCATCATTTTGCAATCTTTTCCTGTTACTGACGTTCTATTTTTAGGAATACTGTGTCCTAAAGGGGGGAGGGGTATGACCCACACCAACCCCACCACCTTGAGCACGCCACTGATTGCTACCCCAAGTGTCAACGACACCGCACGTCACTGTCCAAACTAACACTATGAGCTAAGTTGAGGATGCTGTCAAGAAGCTCAAGCCAAATATGTTCTATGCAGTATCCCGATAGCTGGAAAGTAACGACTGCATTCTCAGTCAAGTCTTTACAAGAACAGAAATATATAAAATTATCGTCCTATAGCTCTTTTATCTGCCTATGATCAAATTTTATATTGCCATATGTATAGTCATGTCAAAGAAACTTCCTCTATTCTAGAATGCGTTTCTGCCCAACAGCACAACAGTAACTATATTACTTATTATAAAATGTTCGTATTATTAAATGAACAATTTAATTGGGTACCAGTATGTTAAGTTAATAATATTAAATATAATAAATTTATTAATTCGAAGCAATTCTCATTCATAAATCCCAGTAACATGAAATGTCTCCTCTAGCCTTCTTCCGATAGGTTATAGAACACAAATCAAGGTCTTAGCCAGTGTCTATGTGTGTTGAACACGAGTCTAGCAGTCAAGCCAGTAATCTATATATCCGGAAGCACTACTACTACTACTGATAGAGGAAATGTCTATAAGGGGTCTTCAAGCATGGAATAAATTCCGCAAAATACACTACCACACAGAGCATAAACAAGGATCACATAAATCAAAACAAAGGAGAGGTCTTCATTTCCCTAATTCAAAATTTATGTAGCGAGAAATACAGTATATATTTATGGGGCAGAGCAGTGGTTTACTAACCAGACAGGGTAATATTAGTTGCTAGAGATTTTTACACCAGAGCTAGGAATAAAATTGGCTTCCCATAATTTTTGTACCAAAGCCTGCGCACTCACCGTGCTTATTGTAAATGTTGTTATTCTCCTAGTTTACACTCCTTTATAACATTTGTAGATAAACAAGAACTCCCACGACCAGTGGTGAATCCATCATAACATCAACTTTGTCTCAAGTGCTCAACAACAAATATATTGTCTTTGAACTGAAGTAAATCTTATCCTCGTATTAGTAAATTTATCATGAGAAAAAAAAGTTATTATATTTCACTGTTATAGAGGGAGATTTTAAATAAAGTAAAATAATTATTGCATTCACAGATTTTTCATACAATAGTATTCTAATGCAAAACATTGTAAAATTTGGGCATGTGCCATAAAGATAAAAGTTGGGACTAGAAGCCCTGAAGATGAATTTCCCAGTATATTACAACTTATGCAAGATGTTTAACTTAGCATTTAGTAAAAAAAAATGAAAGTAGACATAGACAATAATTTATTAGTACAAACTTGACATATAAAAAGGCATATTATATCTTGATTTTGTAATAATCTGAAGTCCCCCCCCCCATCGAAATTCTACAAATTTCTAATTTAAATAGTGTATTGTGGTAATTAATTTTGCTTCCTTACATGGGCGTATATATAGTTCACGTAAGGGGGATAGGGTTCAACTTTTGGTATGATGTGGGTTTCTATATTTCATAAATGAAAATCCGGCACACTGCTGACCGGAAGCTTGTTGGGGAGCGGGAGGGTGGTGCTGGACCCGACAAAGTTGTGTGCATGTACATATTCATTATCATATTCTTTACACTTCTTGAAAAGAAACAGAAATCCACTTCGAAGTATATCATTAACCTTGAAATTCCTTTTCCGTGCCATAATGAACTAAGCTGCTATCTCACAATGTCGAAACTTTATTTGAAAACTGCGGACTGAGCAGTGCGGGCACCCAAGCACTGACTGTTACAGTAAGCAGCTTCCTATGCAATGGAAGAGGTTTGCAACTGAAATTCAGTGTTGCTAGCAGACGGCGGCACTATCGTGAAGTGAAATATCTTTGCAGCATCTTCTTGTAACTCGATAACTCTTGTATTATCGAGAGGGAGCGGTTCAATGTACAGTTAGATTGTTTAGTAAAATGAGCATTTAAATATTACGCATTTAAATATAAATAAAATTCAGGAAAGTATAGTTTTAATAATTGCTTCTTTCCCACCCGACTCCAGGACATTCGGGACACCAGGACAAATTATATCATTCCGGGATTGTCCCGGAAAATCCGAGACGTATAGCAGGCCTAATAATGATCAGGCTATCAAAATCTAATCTATCAACCAGGCTATCCAACATTTTCACAAACTGTTCCAATGAATGAGGGATAGCCATTTCACATTTTTGGAATAAGTTGTTGCAATTTTGCAATGAATTGACTGTGTTCAGAGAAACGTGAGTTCAATTCTACTACAAAATGGTCCAAACATAGACAACGAAGGTTTGCCTTGTAATATTCTTTTGTGCTCTCAGCAGGTGCATTGTTCCCTCAGATTTGACGGCTGGGTGTTCTAGATCTCTTCATTCTTCATCATAGTCTCTAAGTAGTTTATCTGCTTTGGAAAAAATTCATTGAAGTTCTCAGAACTCTCTCTCTCTCTCTCTCTCTCTCTCTCTTAACTTTCTTTCGATAAATATATCTATTAGTATTAGAATACTGACAACTTTACAGTACTGAACAGTCCACCTTTTGAGTTGCCCAACATAATCTTGCGCTGCATGAAATCAATAATTTGGTTAGAACAAGTGGAAATATTTCAAACTCCCAACAGGTTACAAAGTGAAGATACTGATGAGTTTGCTGTAATAGTTCTTAGTAAATTGTAAAGTCTGTAAAGGTTCTACAATTAGTGAATACAATTCCACAAGTCATGGTACTTAGTAGGCCTATTGATACTTTTCTGTTCATCTTGTATCAAACAACTTGAGAATGTTATGGTATTTCCCCTGTTTACCTGCACTGGTTCCTCAAAAACCAAATTACTTTAAGAAAACTTGATGGAAAAAAATTTATATCTGATTTTACAGTTCCAATGCAATTTCTTACCGCAGAATTTCAGAAACTATCAGCAAATTGCAGACATTTGGTCTGCAGTCTCATCTGGTGTGTGGAATTCGTAACGAACCTTAATAGGGATTGTTACGAATTACATAATTTCCTTCCCATCCGTATCCCGTCCTATACGTCTGGAATTTAGGTGAATAAGTCCGAAGAAATTTTTATGAGCAAGTGGATAGAACAGGGAATCTGGCAATTTTAATGAACCAAAAGAGTGGGGTTTGGACCCGTTGAACCCTCCCCCCACCCTTATATACGCCCACCCTTCCTTAGCAGGATACAAATCACCATTTTAGCATTCATCATATAGTATGCAACATCATGAATTCAAACACGTATGATATTAAGATACATAAATGAAATTTGCGATGAACTATTTGTGCATCGCATTCATTCATGAATGAAAATTCAACGAATTATCATATTAAATTTGTTAAGAAATAACTAGCTATTGAAAAAAGAAACCTGCTGTTCTTTTACTGCAACTGATTTGAAATACGAGTAAGAATAATACGTGGAACATTAACATTTCTCTACTCCAGTGAACATTTTGTCTTTAGTGTATGTTGAACACTATGCACAACAGTTATAGCATTTTTCTTTCTCATAATGTCTGTCTAATTGTATTGGCTATAAAGATTATTTCCCAATGGTAAAGGTGAAAGTTAATAGAAAATTTCACAGTTTAAGAACACAGCATTTTTATGGTGCACTACATCACACCAAACTTGTAATGGCAGTTTGAAGCATCAACAACACAGAGAACGAGGTTGAGTCAACATGGCAGACGTCACCACATCTGGTGAAACACCTGTTAGAGTGCGTCGAAGGCAGAAACAGAATTACACATGACATATGGAAGAATGCCTTTATGTTCCTCGCATTGTGGTAACACGTTAGAAATGTGGGCCTGACAAATTGGCATACTGAATCGATCAGTTGATTAACGATGCACATGTGGGTTATCGAATGCAACCACCACAGTGCATTCATGCTCTGTGAAGATATTCGGGGCGAAAGCTCAGGTATTACCGAAAGACATGGTGACACCAAAATGCATATTATTTGGATATGTCGTAGTGGTGAGTTTACGCCTGTACATTTTATAATTTAGGCCTAATCTATAGTTCGTTATTGCAGTAGATGTCAGTTAGTGTCTGTTAACATATAAACTGTGTGGATATTTATAACTTAATTTATAAGAAAATAATACTTATATATATCCTTGAAAAAAGTTCCAGTATTTTGCATAGTGTAGTAATGATGTTTTTGATTGATTGATTTGGTGTTGTAAGTTCACTTTGTACACATTAAGGTTAATCAGAACTGGATCTACAGTTTAAAGTGCGATCCGAAAGTGGATATCGAACCCTGGACCCCTTGATTACAAGGCGACGAAACTACCGCTGCGCCATCGGGGAGACCGAGTAAAATTATGTATTTCGACTTTTGGTTGTAGCATAACTCACGAGTCCAAACTTTAGGCGTTTGAGTTTTAGGCTAAGCGTGACTGGCCGAACCACTATGTGCCTTCAAACTTGAGATTCATTTAAAATACGCCTATGTGTAAAGGAAATCAATGTTACTTAACTACCATTTAATGAAGAACGATGTAAACATGTTCTTGCTAATATATTGATTTCTACCATTAAAGTGAGCCGCCCCCCGTGGCGCAGTGGTTAGCACAGTGTGCTACGACGCCAGGGATCCCGGGTTCGAATCCTGGCATGGGCATGTATGTTTGTGAGTGTCCATTCATCAATTTCATCATGTTTCCACTCCTCCCCACCTTCGCAAATTAGCTAAAAGTGGCACATAAAGCGAAGTAAAAAAGGCAAATCAAACTACCATTAATATGACAAGTAGGCTGCACAATGTAAGGACATTAGATAACGAAATGCACACTATTTTGTATAAGAAATTTGTTCTATGTAACATGCTTTGCTACTTGTCATGACATCCACTGAACTCAAACAAAATAATAATGTGATATCAAAATATAAGATATCATTGTATGATTACAATGTTTGATGTTAACGAAATTCTATAATCTTGAAAAATAAATAATCTGAAAACGAGTGTTAGGCAAGAAATTACATTTCCTGCTGCGTACGTTTAAAGCAATTTTGTTTCTTCTGGGTGAATTTAGAGAACTTCTGAACTTAATCTTCTAAGGCCCATAAATAATTTTGATGTTCATTTATTACTTTTCTGATTTTATACATATGCATTGTAAGTAAAATATAAATATATTTATAGTAAAAAATACACATTTGTTTTCCATTAAGATGAACACAGCAGAATGATATGCTACAAAATTGTCACTTTGTACATTTATGTAGCTACAGAAATTCATCTGGTTTTAAAGTAAAGGCATCTTTGAACAGTTTACGTCTAGAATACGTTCTGCTATACCAATGTGGTGTACAAAGATCGTCGATGCACTGTAGTATGCCACAAAAGGCACTGCATAGGATTGCACTCGGTACCATATTAATCTCACATTGGAAAATTGACAATATTTAATATGTCTCAATTGCTGATGCGGAGGCGTTGTGGTAACAACCTTGCCTTGTAATAAATTAATCTCAGGTTCGATCCGCGGTGAAGGTACATTTCATAATGGTTCGTATCCCACTTTAAAGTGTGTGTAGGTCCAGTACCAATTAACCTTTCTGCACACAAACTGAACTTCAAAACAAAAGATATGTAAGCAAAGATAATGAATCTAATTCTGCAGTTTACAAACTAGATCAAAACATGTTTGTTTAATTCCGCTATTTGCACATACAGTCTAATCGTGATAGGATAAGAAGCTAAGTTTTATTTAAACCCTTGAAATGTTTCTATGCATGAATACAAGTCAGTAACGCTGGATTAAAACAGGGTTAACCAATCATTTATCGGATAGAACCAATCCTTAACCTTACTACCTTACTATATTTATTAAACAAATCATAAATGTTAGTGTATTCTTAAGATTAAAATTCAGTGGCGGCGATTGGGTACCAAAACTGGTGATGCAAGGACAGTTTACTTTCTCTTGGTAGATAAGGTTTAGAATTGTGCGGAAGCGAAAGTGCAAGAAAGGTGTTTGGGGGGAAACTGCTCCCCTAATCGCCACCACTGAATAAATTCAAGAAAATCCATAAAAAATGTGCATAGATTTGTTTTAATCCGGCTGTGTTAAGCTTGGGATAACGTGAGATCAAAATACAAGGTGTTCTCTTTAGAAGTACCTGGGTTCCTTGATTGCAAGGACACAGCGCTTGTTCTGCCACTATCGGAGAAAGAAACCTTATTGCATGCAATATAATACAATTAGTTTGCTCGTTCATGTTTAATAGTTGGTAGCATAACTTCAAGTATGTCCCATGTATACATTTTGAGTTGGCACTCTAGCCTCATATATTTCTTTATTAAAATTTCAGATGATTGTCCAATCGACTCCTGTTTATACACAGGAGCTAGAATCGTCGTTAGACCAAATTCCTGAATATGAAGATTACAACGATGTTCCTTCATATGAGGACAGTATACAATATGATGCACCAGATGTCAAAATTGCAGTTTCTTTAAAAGATATAGTGGATGAATTTTCGTCACCATCAGTGAGTCCATGGACAGAAATATTCTCTACTTCAGCATCAACTGTCTCACAAGAAACTGACACCAGCCTGCAGACTTCACCGTCAGACGACCCAACACAAGAAGAGATGGTGACGGAATCGGTATCTTCTTCTAGTGAAACTTCAACTGTCGGTGGTTCACAAAGCCATGTATCAGAAGGAACGGGGATAACAGAGGAAACGGCAGGAAGCGAACCAGAAGTTTCTTCCAAAGATAGTGGGGATAGTACCACAACTTCTAGTGTTTATGAAGAGACTGTAACACAAGAATCAGAGTCAACGAGCCTGAAAACATCAGATTTTACTTCAATGACACCCAGTTTCTCTCAAACCGAGCAATTAACCATCGGGACTTCTGACGAATTTGATGCAACAACTTCTGCCCCAACCTCTGATTCTACATTCGACAGTCCAGAACCAAGCAATGAAAATTCAGACTACGAACACACCGAGCAAGAATCAGAACCCTCCGAAGCGAGTGATGAACATGCTACTCCTAGTCCAGTTCGTGGATTTGTTACTAGAAACGAATGCTCACTCCCAACGACACTGTTACTTTCAGTTGTATTCTATTACTTGTAGAGACAATACGGAACTAAACTGTTAATAGTACCTGAACTGAGTGACCCTGTTGAAATGTTAAAACATCCATTGAAGTTCATTGTTAACCTAACACTCAATTAAATGAAACTTCGTGTAACTGAAAAATTGTATAAAATCGTAACTTATACCTAATAAATCTTTGACAAGTAACAACAGTTAATGATGCCATGGAATACATACACAATATATCTTTCCAGGCGTATCTAGACTAAAAATTGGTGAGTTCTGACACACACACACACACACACATACAAACCCTAACACACACACGAACACTCAACACATATACACACGATGACTTAAATATCGTTCACTTTTACGCTTTATTATTAGTTTAACTTTTTCGAGGTTATTTCTGGTGGGTGTGAATTCCAAAACCCCCTTCAGCACGCCAGTAATATCTTGCAACTAGTATTATGGCTATTATGAAATACAGGTATTCATCTTGTGGGAGCTTCGGAATGTTCATCCTACGTTCAAAACTGTAGGGCCAATCCTGATAGTTCTGTGTGTGCATAAGTGTATAGTTAAAAGAGAGTCTAATTGTTTATTTACAGTGAAATTATTATTCTGAATGCATTATAAATTGATACTCTTTATCTCATGAGTACTTTCAATTAATAATAATTGAATATTGTAAACATTTTTATGTGAAATGTAATCACATTGTTATTCAACTAAATGGCACTTGGTCCATTATTAACATGGTTATTATGATAATGTGAGAAAATATGCCTTGTAAATGCAATGCTTTCTGAACTTCTAAATTCAATGTTTTATGCGTGAGAATAGAAAATTTGGATCAAGGAAATTTGCCTCTGCTATTCGTTTCATGCGAAGTAAACCAACAGACAGCTATATGCAAAATTATAGACAAAAATTCATTCCAATTCTGTTTTATATTTTATCAGGTGAGAGTGAAAATAGTGTTTAATGTTATTCGTTTATGTATGATTTTACTGACATTTTATGCACAATATGGAACAGAATGTCAACGTTGCAGCATGCTCCAAACCTTAAATTAATGTTTTGCATATTACCTGAAGTTTTGTGAAATAAGAAAAATCGTACATATTGCCCGATCTTAAGCAATTCCAGAATTATGTAGTCAACTAATGAGATAAATTCGTTTTTAAAAACTTTTTTGTGTTGTGTTATTATTCATCCTTCATTCTAGAACCAGAAAAAATGGTTTGACGTTGACATACAGCTGCTGTCTTCAAGTTCATTCGATTAGTTTTTTCTCAAACCATCAATTTTGCACGTGCCATAACGTCTTCACCACAAGGGCGAAGATATTTTCGCTTACCATCTACAAAGTACTAAACCGAGTGGAATTATGATTGTATATATGTATTTTTTGTATTTAGCATATTAAACGGTACGTTTGTCATCACTTGGGCGAGCCCTGAAAACAATGCTAGAACTGATATCAGCTAGTTTCCCTTCAGTTAGAACCAGAAAAACATGATTATTTTTGGGTAATTTTTGGCATTTTTTCGGCCTCTTTTAGCTTTTTGGTTATTTTACAGTATTTGTTTGCCCTGCTTATTGCATTTTTTATTCATTTTTAAGGCTTTTCCCTCCTACCTTGTTGTTTAGTGATTTTTAAATGAATTTTTTATCATTACCTAGGATATATATTTAAATATTTTGACATGATTCCTTTAGCAAGTTCGCCATTAATGGAAAATATGGTAAATTGATTTTTCCTACAGCAATTGCTTGATGCCTATATTATCGCTTTATTAAAATTAGTCACAACATTTAATATATATATATATATATATATATATATATATATATATGATGTACGCGAAACACAATCATATTTTCAAATGCTGGCCTACTACTGGATCGTGAAAGATCCACTCTGAGAGAAGATGAAAGATTTTTACAGATAAACCTGCGGTGTATTTTAAGTAACCTTGAAGAAAAATAAAGAAAACTACATTAGCACTTAATTGAATTTATCCCTTTGCTACAACTCGTTTTATCGATTATTCAAATACTTTCTTATAATTTATGAAAAATCAAGCTTTCATTTTCAGAGCAAAAATAGTTTTTAGGTCATTTTCTAAGAATTTCAAGGTCATTTTACAGGTCATTCTTTGACATTTTTTAGGTCATCAAGATCAACTTTCGAACCCTATTTATCACCAATTTTCTCAGTATTTCTCGTGGTTCCATAAAGGGAAAACTTACTGAGATATAGGCACCTAATATACGGGGCAATACACTTCATATTCCTCCCCAAACTCTCCAAGAGAAGGAGATATTCGTACAGTAAGTTCTCTTATAAACGGGGTGTAGTGTAACTGATGCACTAACACTGGTGTGAGTTATGTTCTTAAAATATTGTCCTAACTGAGAGTTGAAAAATATAAGTAGAATTGAGAGGGATTTCGAACTACCGTCTTCAAATGTGTTGACCGATTTCACTCAAATGCGCGCTCACGTTTATGAATTGTTTTAAAGTTCGCTCTGTGCACAGATAAGGTAATCGGGACTGGATCTAAAGTTTAAAGTTTGAATAGAACCACTGTGCCTCCACCGTGTATTGAACCCATGATGCTTTGATTACAAGGAGACGGTATTAGCACTACGCCATCGAGGAGACTCCAAATGCACACTCATACGTCAGCTCATGGATATGGACGGCAGCTTTCGTGGCAAGAAGTTTAGTGCCTTGTCCCAGTCTACCGCCCTAAATACACTGAAGACAAATGCCATGCCACAGTTGCACATGTTCCCTGTATGCTCAACGACATGCGATTTCGCCTACAGACCTGCATAGAAATGAACGGAGAACTTACTGCAATAAGGAAAAAAAATAATTTAAAATATACTGTTGTGTAATTATGAAAGGAAACTCAGAAACAGACTGTACGGCAACATATTGTTAGCTAAATCTTGCTATATACAGTGCCTCTCACGGTCGAGTTGCTCGCCGGTCAGGTGGGAGCGCGTCTGTCGGCATTTAGATCCACAGCTGTACTCTGACCTTGTCACTGGACGCGTCAGTGCTTCTGTATCCAGGTAGCTGGTGTCCAGTTTGCGCGTGTTTGTGAAGTGTTAAGGTGTTTACAAGTGTTTTAGATTGTTTTTTGTTTCTTTTTTACTTTTCGTATACTGGTGCTTTTCTGCTGTCCAATAATGTCACGTACAATTTAAAACAACGCATTTTTATGTACGACTCTTATGTCATTACGAATCCTTGTAAGGAAGTCAGAAGGCGTTTGACAGCAGAATCCCCAGATGTTCTTGTTCCACACAGAGACAATGTTCGAGAACTTATGACCAAATTTATGGAAACAGGGTTTGTCGTCCTTGATAAGAAGCTAAGTGTGAAACGACGTGTGTTTACTGAAGAGAGAGAAGACAACGTTAGAGCATGATTGGTACACAATCCTAAGAAATCCTCTCGGCGCTTTGCACAAGAAACATACATTTTTAAGTCGTCTGCGCGACGAGCTACCAAGCATTTAAACCTGAAGCTATACATTAGAAGAGTTCAAAGAAAATATTGTGAATATTCGTCTGAAGAAGACCCTGTTATAGGGTGGAAACGTTAGGTTTTAATGTATATTTTATATACTATAAAAGTTTGCCTTGATTAGCATTTTAATGTATTATTAACATGAAAACAAGGCTTAACTGTGTTGCAATAAATAGTGTTGTATATTCAGTTTGATTTATTTTGCTCTCACGTGTTTATACATATGTGGCCATTAGGCAGATAAAATTGGAGTCTGAAAATGACAGTTTTATTCCAAAGTAAGGCATATTCACAATGCCAAAACCATTTTGGCGGCGAGGCCTGTTAGGAATCAACGAAAACGGCCTTCGAATGAGATTTTGCAGCCATGGAGGAAGGGAGCCTCTGTTGTCGTTGGTGGAGTCAATGTCGCTGGTACTGAAGGTTCAGGTGGTGATGTACCTGATGCAATTGTTGTAATCCATATTGGAATCTCAGTTGGAATCTCTGCTGTTATGGAATCTTCTTGACCAAAAGCTCCCCACTTTTCACCAAAGCTCACCTGACAAATATAAGTTACAATGAGACAGAAACATGCTGATAAAGTGAAGAGTATTTTCATTTTTCTATTTGACGTAGCTTTATGCCACTTTTGAGGCATTGAGCTGACGAGGATGAATGACGAAGAGACGCTGTTACAGAAACTCGCATGAAGAGGCCAGGACTTTGTTCTCGTTGTGCTTTTCCTACATTCTTTTGTCCCAAGAACAAAATACTTCATGATCTCAGGTAAATGTTAAAATTAGTTATAATACATGGTAGTGTCTTGCATTTAAATACCATAAATAGTAATAATTTTTATTTGCTAGTGTTATAAAAAGTAGTGTTTTTGAGCTATTTATGTTTCTGTACCTTTGAGTAACTAATCTGTTAACATATATTTCTGTAGTACGTTCTATATATACCTAGATGGTAGTTGCTTCCAAATATGTTACTGATTTGCAGGTATGTCTTACTAGCAATTCAGAGAGTTAAGCTAGCAGCGTAGGTGTATGAAGGTTTACTGTGCATATATGTCCTCGTTATTCTTATACAAGAGTTTCTTTTTATTTACAGGGTAGTGCAGAAAAACCTGATGATTTTTAAAATGATGTAACACTAAATAAAAATAGTTCGTCTTTATTCATGTTCTAGTCTTACAGCCTTATGTATGCCAATATATTTGAAAAAAAAAATGATTTACACGAATATTAAGTGCGGATAATAACATCTTGCAAATGACGCCCATTTTGTCGTTTCATGAGTGAGTTCAGTGAAAAGGCCTGATGAGAGGGGTGCCTTCCCCCACATATGTTACTTCTCAATACAAGCTGCTCCCCCCCTCATACTGTACTCCTTATTTGCCTTGAGGTACAGTGTACAAGAGGGATTCTCGCTCCGGAAGAATCTGGCCTCCACAAGTGCCAGACCTCTGTTAATGTTCCCAGAACCCTGATATGGACCCCATTAATAAATTCATAATAAATTATACTCGTCAGTTTAGAGCAATTCAAATTTCATATTCATTTCACTTTTTATTAGTTTGCAAAATTAAAGTTTGGTCCATTATTTTACAAAAAAAATACTAAAAATAAAATTTTCTACTTAATTATTCTTACCACAATGAGCATAAGGAATAACGTTGTTAACTTTGACACCATTTTTACCCAGTTGCGTTGTAAGTACTTACAACTATGAATGCAAAAGCTGATTCACAGTTACCAGTATATATATTGTAGCTCATGAACGAAAGTCATTTCTGAATTATAAGAAAGCAGATGTTTCTCATGAGATCAGTTATATTTTGGCTGTCATTTTGTTTACACTAAAGAGAGTGGATTTGAGCATATTTTAGTAGGAGACGAAGCACAGTTGCGTCAAAATTTTCTGAAAGAAACGCATCTCTGTGTTCAATCCTCTTCTCGATTCTCTTATTGACTCACTGTCAACCATGTGACCTTCGCATGTGTAGCGTGTTTTTTGAGTGGCGTATCGATAGAACCTTTGTATTTCTGCTGATTGATGCCGGGGTAGAATGCCACGAATATCTCCGATAAAGTCAAATAAGGTCGACAGCAAAGAGATGAGAAGAAGGTACAATTTCTATCTAAACCTCCTTTAAAGATCCAATCCCCCAACCGAAATGCTGAATATGGACAGAATACTTCTGTGGACTTAAATCTCGTGTAAGTACTATAATCAAAGTCAACCAACAAGTACACTCTGTCCAGGAAATATCTGGAGCAAGTTGGGAAAGCAAGTCTCTGCACAAGTCGTGACTCGAGAGGGCTTGGACAGTGAACCCTAGAGAGGATAAATGTGTGGATGGATGGGAAAACACGGATGGAGGCTACAGCTGTTTGCACCAGCGCGCACTCGCTTTCTCCCCTTCTGTACCGTTATGTGCGGCCTTGAGGTACAGATTTCCGAGACAGAGTGTAGTGTTACTAAACTCAAGTGTGAGATCTGGTAGAGAAATATACTTTTGGGTTTGGTGGTAGTTATAGGCTCCTTTTAAAATTGGTCCGTATGTGTGTATAGAAATATCCCTACCACAGACATACACTACATGTGTGAATACACACACACACTAACACACGCATGGTAAAACAATAACAACACTCTCCCTTATATAGTCATGTAAGATAGAATAAGATGGTGCTTCATTTATGGATATCTAATGATGATTATAATAATAATAATACCGTCCTCCGTGACGGAGTGGCTGGGTTCTCGGTATGATAAAACATAGTTAACAAAATCTTGCTATATTATGCACTATAAAATGATTGTTGACACTAAAAATATCCTACATGTAAACTAACCTTCATATTTACATATTTAGTTAACATACATGCATAGTGATAACAATGGTACAGGCTTAGATCACCGGGGAAAGTATATTACACTTAATACTAAGGCCCAGTCGCGATTAGCCTATCCGAGCACAAAGTGAATTTAGGTAACATGTCACTCACTCAAAAGCAAATTCAAATCACCTAAACACACACACCCACACACATAAAATTGACTGCAAGAAATAGTATTGCACATTCAATTTGATTTATTTTGGTCTCAAGTGTTTATACATAATATAGTCATTAGGCCAGATATAACTGGAGTCTTAAAATTGCAACTTTTTTCCAAAGTATAGCCAACTGACAATGCCAAATCCATTACCCTGGTTTTGGGGGCGAAGCCTGTTAGAAAAAAATGGAACAGGCCTTGGAATTAGATTCTGCAGGCATGAAGGAAGAACAATGAGTGGTCGCTGAGGAACTGGTACGGCAGTTGTTGGTTGAGGACCTTCTGAACCACTTCCTTCGGTAGTGCCCGCAACCGTTGTTGCCAGTCGCGCCAGTCACGCCACCAGTTGGAGGCGTTATAGTGTCTGGTGTATGTGCTGGTGTGGGGTGTGATGGGCGTGTATGATGTGTGTGTGTTGAGTGGGTATAATGCGTGTGTGTTGAGTGGGTAGGATATGTGAGAGTTGGGTGGGTAGGATGAGTAGGATGTGTTGGATGGGTATGGATGGTATGCGTGCATGTTGTTGCGTCTGTTGGTCCACTATCTATTGGACTCTCTGTCGTTGTTGATGGGGCTTCAGTTCCTGTTGCTGGAGCCTCTGTTGTTATTCTTGTTGGAGCACCTGTCGTTACTGTTGTTGCAGCCATTGTTATGATTGAAACGTCCAGACCAAATGCTACCAACTTTTCACCATAGCTCACCTAATAAATATAAGTTACAATGAGAGGTAGAACCATATTGATAAAGTAAATTTTGAGGGTATTTGTATGTTTCTTATTTGACGTCACTTTTCTATCTGTTTTGGCTAATCGCGACAACGAGATGAATGATGAAGAGGTACTCACACAGGAACACCCATGTAGAGGCCAGAACTTAAATCTGGAACCGCCGGTGTTGAGATTGTGAGTGAAAGGCTCAATGCTTTTGGCCAGAATATCAAAAGACTGCAACATGTAAATGCTCTCCTTATGTTTTTCCTATGCCTCAGTTGCTCCAGTCTACACATTGCAACGTACTCCAGTTGGACACCAGTCGTCAGAAAGTTAGTCCGCTACTCCTTTAGTCGGGAATATGAGAATCTTTGCAAATCATCAGGGCTGGCTGGGTAGAAAAGAAACACAACACAGTAATCTAAGTTAAACGCAAGTTTATAATCACTTATATTTCCTATCGTATGTGGACTTGCAAGGAAGGCACAGATTTGCTTACGTTTCTGCCTGAAGAGGAACAATTCTATAGCATATTAAATCACATCACAATCACTAAACACACTTGCATATAGAATTAACGCTGGACAAGACAAACGTAAATACACGAAAGTTTCTGTACTTAATTATTATTTCCTAGTATAGTCAGAATGAAACGAAAATAATTACCAATTACACTATTCGGGCCTTCCATTAACCGTTATCACGTTTCTGTTGATTTCTCACCTTCACCTGTTTGCTAACTGAGTCTGTCGTCAGGTGAAAAACATTCAGGTGGGTTCACTTCCTCTGCTGAGATGAGAAAGTGACGTCAACACGAACAGATTATGACGTATTTCTAAACATATACACAAGTTCAAACCACAACTGTATCAATCTAACTATAGTTGTCTGTGACAACTTGCACATTATTTGAAGTAACAAACATTTTAAAAATCTTAACTTCTTACAAATATAAAACCTTAAACTCTCAGGTTCGTTACAATTGCCCCTCGTCTGGGGAAAATTTTTGAAGAAATTGTAATTTACAAGTTCTGAAAGAACATTGAAATATAGAGTTTATCTTGACAATTGAATGACTCAATCTTGGCTTTTCTTCATTTGACAACAGCTCAGAAGGAACGTAGTTTACAGTATCCAAAACAGAATGTAATCGATGGTAGTCAAACAACCAATAAACAGTGAATTCAGGCTTCTAGAATAATGCTTTTTAAATTCCACACCAGCAATATAATAACTCCTGCTAATAGGAATCAATCCAAATATTTACTATATGGACCTTCTCTGAGAGGTCTGCGGCTTTATATATTCATTCTCTATCCTCATTCTGGACCTTTCGGATGTACCGCACTAATATATATATATATATATATATATATATATATAGAGAGAGAGAGAGAGAGAGAGAGTACCTTTTTATTTGATCAGGAGTGGTAACAAATAACACACTAACTGCATTCTTCCTAAAACTTATTACTGCCTGGTGCAGTTTTTAGAAAAGGTACAGTCAAAGAAAGTCAGAATCACAACCTTCTAAAATGGAAAACATCGAAGCTAAAATTCATGCCACTAATATCATGTTCTACTTGTCTACCACCTCGCACTATCTTCTTGAGTCTTCCGGAAAATATACCAGTTTTACATTCGGAATTTTTTTGCACTTGACTGCCTGAAGATACATTTTCGGTCAGAAAAAAAAAAAATACATATTATTCTTGTATTTTACGTCCCTTCGAGTTCACTTGCCTAAAAGAAGAGGAGACTCTTAGAAAAGGTCGACGTTTGTTTGACATGATTGGGATCGCTGGTTGTGCAGAAACTCTCTAGTAGTCTCCACTGCTTCTTCTTGCTCTGAGGTAACGTCATATCTTGGAGAGAAAGAACCACAATTGTTGCCTCTACGTCGTGGAGAGTACAGTCTAAGCGGACTAGGACTACGTCGTTCTTGGTAACGCCATCTGTCTGGAGAGTTCCGCTCTTGTTCTGGACGAGGCCTGTAGAAATTTCTCTGTCTTTGGTTTTGATCTCGGTTGAAACCTCTCCTGCCTAATCCTCTATTGAATCTTTGAGGTCGTGAGAAATTTCCTCCTCGACTCCCTGAATCCGTCTGGATATTCCGGATCTTAAAACTTTTATTGCCTGCAGCCTCTTTATTCTTAGGGTCTTCTTTATTCTTCCAGGAATCAGGGTCATCATAAATATCGAAGTCTTTAAGAATTGTGTCAATTCATCCACACTTCTTGGAGCGTGCTCCAGACAAAGTTTTCGAATGCGATACCGCAACTGTCCAATAATCAAATTAAGAACTTCACTCTCATTAAAATTGTCAGCTAGGTTTCTATACGCTGCGTAGACACTCCAGGCAAAACTCTCTAAATTGTCGTGGACCAGGCGAGAATACCTTCGATTCCTCACAGCCGCTAGTTGTCCTTGTTTGGCCTTTTCTGATGCAAATTTATCCTTAAAGCGTGCGCAGAAATCAGCATAATTCACAAAGTTATCCATATTACCAGCTAACCAATGCTCAGCCTTGCCGGTGAAAACCCTAGGTAATAATTCCAATCTATAGTGCTCAGGCACTTGCACTAAGTCGAAAGTGACATTTAATTCACGCAGATATCTTTCGGCAGATTGAGCTTCGATATCGCCTTTAAACTTCGGAATGTCCGCGATATCAGCCATTTTGGACATCTTAAACTCTGTTCTGCGTCGAGGAGAAAAACCGCCATTACTATCCTTTCCTCTAGGCCTCTTGCATCTATCAGAAGTTGTGGCATTACCGGGGAAGACTGGGTTTGGAAGTACAACAGGAGGTTCATAGGCAGTAGCTTCTGGATGCAGTCCTCGGATTGGATCAGGTAGTATATCGGAAGAGGTTTCTGGTCGAATCTGTAAATTATGGACTTCCAGGCTGGACAATTTCAAGACAGGTATCCATAATCTTCTTCAATTGCTCCTGTTCCTTCTCTATCCGTCCTTGTCGAACTGTTAAGAACTCCAGCTGTTCTTCTACAATTTCCTTTAAACTTCGTCCACCTTTTCAGTGACTTTAATACAAAGCTTTTCTATCTCTCCTCTCATGCTATTTACCTGTTCAAGTTTGTGTAGAGAGAATAGAGCCTGCAACTCTGACCTTAGTTTTATATCTTCCTGTATCCTCCTTTCTTCCTGGTTTTCAATCTATGCACGGAAAATATCTTAAGTCTTCTTTTCTCTTTATCTTTTCCTCATCTTTCTCTTTCTGTCTCTTTTCTTCTTCTTTCTATTTCTGTCTCTTTTCTTCTTCCTCTTCTATTTCCTTCTTTCTCTTTTCCTCTTCCTCCTCTTCTCTTTCTGTCTCTTTTCTTCTTCCTCCTCTTTCTCTTTCCTTCTCTTTTCTTTTTCTTCCTCTTTCTCTTTCCGTCTCTTTTCTTCTTCTTCCTTTTCCCTTTCTTTCTCTTTTCTTCTATAGACTCAACTATGAGTTTAAACTCCATCATCTCCTTTTTCGAACTTTCTCTATTTGAGCCATATCTTTCTTACGCTGTTTCTCCTCCTCTATCCTTTCCTTCTGTCTACGCTCCTCATCCTCCTTTTCTTTCAGGTTTCGTTCTGCTTTATCTTTCATCAACTAATCAAGTAACCAGTGATCTGATGAGGGTTTGGTAGGAACGCTCGGTTCTGGTTCTGGTTTTGGTGCTGACAAGCATGATGTGCATCTTGCAACGTCCAACCATGTAATCGCCACACTTCAAACACTTCAATTAGGAGGACGGCAAAAGTCTACCCATAAGTGCTAACTTGTTCCAGTCGTTGAACATAGATTAAAGTATCTCAGGGCTTGCTGGGTAAAACGTGAACAACAGCTTTATATACAGGGTGCCTGGTAATTAGATGTATTCCCTGAAAGGGGTTAAAGTAGAGACAATTTGCAATAAATTTGACCATATGATACCCCGTCCGAAAATTAGTAGTTTTCGAGATAATCTAATTTCTATTGTTTTTTTAAAAAAATAACAAAATGACATAAAAAGATGAATTGAGAAAAAACTGCTCATTCTATGGAACTTATTTCAGCGTTTTCTGATAGCTAACAAATAAGTGGTTCGTTGAAAAAAGTTTTTCCCAAATAACAATCACATGTAAGTACCGGGTGGGTCTAAACTTACAAGTCATGATAAAAAATGCACTCTTAGTTTACTTGGCAACGTATTAATAACAAAAATGGTATGACACGAAGCGTACAAATTACTTTAATTACTTCCTTGTGTCATCTGGGATCCAACAAGGTACAAATGTTACTAACATTCACATTTGTGTACAAGAAATAATACTTCATTCATCTTCATGTGAATGGAATCAATGAACAATACAATTAAAGAACATTACACGTCTTGCTCAAAGTGAGCACCTCGTTACGAATGCAGGCACGCAGGTTTTTACGGACATTTGTTCTCTTAACTCGTGATGTGATGGTGTCCTTGATGTGTTGGCCAGCTGTTAATCCTCTCCCTGAGCTCTTTTTGCGAGTTTACCGGTGTCTTGTAAACTAAGTCTTTCATGCGGCTCCAAATGTAAAAGTCGCAAGGCGTCAAATCGATCGGGGGATAGAGCTGGGCATTCATCATGCTGATAAATCATGTCACATCTTGTAGCTAGAGGCACATCCTCCAACAACATTGCCATCCCATTCCTCAAAAAATGTTCATAAGTGATGCCATTTAAGATTTGGGGCAGGAAAAATGGCTCGATCAAATGATTGTTGATGACGCCCATCCATACTTCTGCCTGGGCGTGCGACAGTGGCTGGATGAAAATTACCCAAAGAAATGGATTGGCCGAGGCTGCCCGATTCCGTGGCCGGCTCGATCCCCAGAATTGACGCTTTGCGACTTCTACATTTGGAGCCACATGAAAGAATTAGTTTACAAGACACCGGTAAACTCGCAAGAAGAACTCAGGGAGAGGATCTTAACAGCTGGTCAACACATCAAGGACACCATCACATCACGAGTTAAGAGACCAAATGTCCGTAAAAACCTGCGTGCCTGCATTCGTAACGGAGGTGCTCACTTTGAGCAAGACGTGTAATGTTCTTTAATTGTATTGTTCATTGATTCCATTTGGATAGCAGATGACACAAGGAAGTAATTAAAGATATTTGTACGCTTCGTGTCATACCAGCTTTGTTATTAATACGTTGCCAAGAGTGCATTTTTTTTATCATGACTTGTAAGTTTAGACCCACCCGTTACTTACATGTGATTGTTATTTGGGAAAAACTTTTTTTCAACGAATCACTTATTTGTTAGCTATCAGAAAACGCTGAAATAAGTTCCATGGAATGA
Organism: Lepisma saccharinum; assembly: GCF_977018435.1. Lineage (NCBI taxonomy): Eukaryota > Metazoa > Arthropoda > Insecta > Zygentoma > Lepismatidae > Lepisma > Lepisma saccharinum. The sequence continues at coordinate 86,309,172 of NC_139232.1, read as the reverse complement.
GCAGTTTTCTCTCAATTCATCTTTTTATGTGGAAAATTGTCATTTTTTTTTAAAAAAAAATAGAAATTCGATTATCTCGAAAACTACTAATTTTTTATGGACGAGGTATCATATGGTCAAATTTATTGCAAATTGTCTTTACTTTAACCCCTTTCAGGGAATACGTCTAATTACCAGTCACCCTGTATTTATGTTTATTATAAACTTATCATAAGAAAGTCTGTTAGCACACTAGTCTATAACCTTTATCACTTACGTGCATTTACATTTACCCTACACGTGCATTCACCACTTCTGGTCTCAAAGGGGGCCAAGGACCATTCAATTTATTCCTCGCAGTGAGGCGCCAGGGGGAGTATAGGGACCTAATTTTATTTAGGGCGCTGTTCGCGGCCGACGTCGCGGGCTCCCCTGTAAGAGAAAATCTCAATATGCTGACCAAGGCAGAAATTTATTTTATTATAAAACATAAACCAAACGTAACGTTTCAACCTTCTAGCAAGGTCTTCTTCAGACTCTGCACCAAGTACAAATGTTACAAGATACAAAAACAGGACGATATATATATATACAAACATTACTCCCCTCCATACTATTAGAAAGTTATTGTGGAACATTCTAGCAGGTGGCTTTCCCTTGCCAACTGTGGAGAATATGGAGGACAGAATCAAGAAAATATGCACGAAAGAATGTGAAAAAGAAGGCAAAATAAATAGCCTATGGAAACAGCTGGAAAAGAATGGCTACGAGAAGGAGCATAGAATGGACATAAACAGAAGAAGGAAGAAAATTGGCAGGGGAGAATTGGAAGAGAAAGGAAAAGAGGAAGAGAACGAAAAAGAGAGGAGGTTTGGAATAAGGAGTATGGGGAAGACCACAGAAAATATATTCAAAGTGCTTAGGAAAGCGGGCATTAAAACTTACAGGAAGGGAGGGAGAAGCATCTTAAGAATAGCAAATAATGCAAACAAGAAAAAGGAAAACAGAGAAGAGGAAGAGGCAGGGATTATCTACGAAGTGAAATGTAAAGAAGGTCAGAGTGTGTACATAGAAGAAACGAAAAAGATGCTGAAAGACAGGTTGAAACAACATAGGGATGATGTACGACTTAAGAGAGAGAGAAATGCGATATTTAAACACACGAGAGAAACAGGACATGACATAGAGTGGGATGAGGCTAAGCAGATAAGAAGGGAGAAGAGAATACTAGTGAGAAAATGGAAAGAGGCCAAGGAAATAGAGAAGAAAGGTGAAGAAGACACAATGAACTGGAATGGGGGACAGAAATTTAAACAAAGAATGGAAGAAGGTGTTAGAAAGAGTGGAAAGGACAAGAGAGAAAGGCTAGAGAAGAAGGAAGAAGAATGAAGGAAATAGGTGGAGAGATAAAGAGTCCAACCACATTCTAGATGGAAGTAAATATGTTTAGCCTTTTAGGTGAAAGTGCAGTTGACAAGGGAAAGCCACCTGCTAGAATGTTCCAGAACAACTGTCTAATAGTCTGGAGGGGAGTAAAGTTTGTGTATATATATCGTCCTGTTTTTGTATTTTTTTACATTTGTACTTGGTGCAGAGTCTGAAGAAGACCTTGCTAGAAGGTTGAAACGTTACGTTTAGTTTATGTTTAATAATAAAATAAATTTCTGTCTTGGTCAGCATATTGAGATTTTCATATCATGGGAACAAGGTTTAATGGTGTTATGTAAGAGAAAGTAGTATGTGCGTGGTACTCCCAACCACAGCTGGGAACTGGCCGTAGCCAGGCGGCACCTCCGACAAGCTGATGCTGGGTAAAGGATTAAAGGATGCCGCGACACCCTCGGCGCTAGCTAGGAATCGGCAAGCCGACCGAGGTCTCCTGTACAGGTTAGGAAGGAGGTCCTGGTGCTCCCAGACAAGCCAGGCAGCTAGAACCTGCAACCTATCAGTCGAAGCGATTAGACCAGGTAGTTAGGTTGCTGCTAGACTCTTCTTCTTCTTTCTTCCTCCCTCCTTGCTTCTGGGATGGCTGCTAGGCTTCTGGCTGGATGGCCGATTTTTCCCAGGATGTTTGCCAGTTGATATCCGGGAGCCAACTGAGTTCCTGTCTCGCTGCGCTGGGTTTTATACACACGGTGGCGCATGGGCGGTAAAAATTCTAACTAAAAGTACGCGTTGCTAACTCATTTTTTACATATTGCAAACTCCGTACTGAGAATTATCGTGATTTGACATTGAGAAAACACTAGTGGAAAAATCACTAGATGCACGTGCTACCATAACTAAAACTGTGCATTCAGACAATACAATTAATAAATGAGTCACGCAGGACTCTGCCATACTAAACCAAGGGTTGAACAGTGTAAATGACAATAACGTTTACAGAATACAGCGACCACGCAGGGTCTAATAATAAGTGAAGCTAATAAACTTAGAGGTGGATCCGTTAATGATTACAGAATACATTTAAACTGAAAGCGTACGCCTCGCAGGGACATTCCGCTTAACTCTTTCATCCGAAATTAAAAAGAATATAGCGACCACGCAGGGTCGTTACAATCGCAACTTTTTATTTGATGCCGAGGTTACTTCCTGACCATCAAAACTACTATGAAACCTCTGCAAACATTGGCAACACTGGAAGAATTCCCTGTCATTGGTACGTTCATCACAGCATCCAAACTTCGTTTCTGCATCCATTTTGGTTCTTCGTCTGCTTCGCAGATTCATTCCTGTCGCGTCTTTCTCCATTCTACAACACCGTCTATGGCTCTTCCAAGTTAATACCTTCACTTCACTATCACACTTTTACCTTCGTAAATTCCAAGGACTTTCACTGTCACCTTCGTGAATGCTATGCACTAAATCGGGCATCACGTTTGAATTGCTAAAATAATTTTGCACTCGAGCCCCCAATATTGTACCAGAATAACTTAGCACTCGGGCCCCACGTTGGTGTGCCAAAATAACTATGCAACATACTCCACTTGGACACCAGTCGTCAGAAAGTTAGTCCGCTACTCCTTTAGTCGGGAACATGAGAATCTTTGCAAATCATCAGGGCTGGCTGGGTAGAAAAGAAACACAACACAGTATTCAAAGTTAAACGCAAGTTTATAATCACTTATGTTTCCTATCGTATGTGGACTTGCAAGCAAGGCACAGATTTGCTTACGTTTCTGCCTGAAGAGGAACAATTCTATAGCATATTAAATCACATCACAATCACTAAACACACTTGCATATAGAATTAACGCTGGACAAGACAAACGTAAATACACGAAAGTTTCTGTACTTAATTATTATTTCCGAGTATAGCCAGAATGAAACGAAAATAATTACCAATTACACTATTCGGGCATTCCATTAACCGTTACCACGTTTCTGATGATTTCTCACATTCACCTGTTTTCTAACTGAGTCTGTCGTCAGGTGAAAAACATTCAGGTGGGTTCACTTCCTCTGCTGAGATGAGAAAGTGACGTCAACACGAACAGATTATGACGTATTTCTAAACATATACACAAGTTCAAACCACAACTGTATCAATCTAACTATAGTTGTCTGTGACAACTTGCACATTATTTGAAGTAACAAACATTTTAAAAATCTTAACCTCTTACAAATATAAAACCTTAAACTCTCAGGTTCGTTACAACATAATAGTAAGGCATCATAATTTCTCATGTAAATATTAAAATTACTTATAATGCATGGAAACGTCTTGGATTTAAATATTATAAAAAGTAATAATAATTTTGATTAGCCAGTGTTACAAAAGTAAAATAATTTTAAACAGCTATTAAAGTTTCTGAACTTTTGAGTAACTAAACTAATGATGTATCTTCATGTGTGTCTTCTTTATATAACTAGATGGTAGTTGTTTTCAAGTATCTGACTGATTTGCTGATCACTTTCCTTCAATTTTAGGCCAATCAAGACGATCAGGTTTGATGCACTGGTGAAGCTGATTAGAAAACAACAACAAGGAAATTTGCATACCTTACCAGCGATCCTCCGGTGGAGGCACATAGTGGTTTGGATCCCACTTTAAACTGTAGGTCCAGTCCCAATTACTGTGCATAAAGTGGACTTAAAACACCACTTCAATCAATCATTACCAGCGATCCAGATCGTTAAGCTAGTAACTTGGGTAACTAGTAACCTCTTCTTCTTTTTTCATATTTTTTCGCTATAATTAGAACTTCATGTGAGGTTACTTTGATATTATTGTAAGTTTGGTCAACCCGTCGTATTGTGAAAGAGTTCTCTCACATGCACATGTGGACTAGAGGGAGGAGGGGTACTATAGAGTTGTAAGAAAACCGGAAAGGAGTGAGTGAGCGATAAACACTTCAATACAAAATTGGAATTATTATGTAATGTTATTGAAAGGTACATCAAGATCAAGAAAGCGTAAGGGCATATTAATGCACTTATAACTAATAGATGCAACTAAAGGTACAATTTGTAAAATCATTTGCACACGTTTTCTCATGCTGCGGACCAATTTCTGGCATTCTTGGGGCGTAATCTTATTCCATACTTCGGTCGGTTCTTGTAAACATATGGAATTCAAGCGGGCGGACGGGAGATTGGAACCTTATTTACGATTGTAGTACATACATTGTGCAGTATTCGGTAGTTTAACGGAAACTCACCTTTATCCTCGAATTTTCCGAGAAAGAACAGAAGGTGCTCTTCACGGCACGGAACTCGATAATTGTTGGTCACAAGATACGCGTCGTCTGTTTTTCGAAAGTAAATCGTGCCAACATTAATTAACAAAGCGAACATTACAAAGTGCGCAGTGAACATTTCCTCTCAGGTAAGTTCATATGCCACCTTTCTCTGTGACTTTTAGTACAAATAGATCGAACTAGAGTGTTTAATCATACTTGCAAGTAGTGTTTCCGTGTTTTTTGGTAGAAAGGCGCTGATACTTCCGATAAGTTTGACGATACGTTTGTACTTGATTATTTATTATATTTCGTTCATTAACAAAAACTGTTATTATTGTTATTCGATTCATGAGGAAAGGTGCCGGTAGTAAGCTTTGCGTACTGTCAAAAAAATAAGACATTGCTACCAAAGTATCCCAAATTGATTGATTGATTTGGTTTATTTTACTTCGCTTTTATGCCACTTTTGGCTAATCGTGAAAACGAGGCTGTGTGATGATATGTTGACACTGATAAAGCGAAACTCACAAAGAACACCCATGTTCAGGCTGGAATTCGAACCCGGGACTCCTGCCATCGTAGCGCGCTGTGTTAACCACTGTGCCACAGAGGCCGGTATATTCCAAATTGTTAAAGCAAGGAATGAAGTTGCTGTTTTCGAGCACCTCAACATTTTAAATTGCAGCGCTTCAACAAACCTTAAAAGGAAACAGACGATAATGGCGGAGCCAAGTCCGGACTATAGGGAGGCTGAGGGACGACTTCCCATCCCATTTTCATGATTTTTTGCTGTGTCATCATGGCTGTGTGAGGGCTTGGCATTGTCATGATGGAGTTTGATGACCTTGCCTTGCTGCTCCGGTCTCTTGGTTTCTAGAGCACGACGTAACTTGTCCAGTGACAAACAATAATGCTCCTTGTTGATTGTGGAGCCATGTTCCAAGAAGTCTATGAAAATGACACCGCACTGATCACAGAAAAAGGAGGCCATAATTTTCTGGCCTGATCTGGAAAGTCTAGGTTTTTTTTCCCGAGGAGAACCATCATGACGCCACTCCATTGACAGTGTTTTGCTTTCTGGATCTGAATGAAACAACCACGTTTCATCCTGTGTGATGACACCATCAAAACAATGTGCAGACACAGCCGAAAGTCCCAAGGAGATCGAGACAAACATCCAGTGCCGGATCTACAATCCGCAAAACCCCTCAGTGCCATTGACATAGTAGACATAAACGTAGTTACTCAGGGGTACAGAAACGAAAACAATATATACAGGTAATGGTAAAGTTAAAGTTCCCGTGCATATAGCACCGTCCCATTAAGGCACATTTAGGGTATGTGGGGGTAGGGCAGGGCCCCACGTATTTTCGATGTCGTACATCTTGAAGGCGATGTGATCAACACCACTCTCCGGCCGCCTTTACCCCTCACCGGGTACAATTTGATTTGATGCTGGGTGGGCCCTGGACCCGCTTTATGCGGGGACAAAGCCGGAAAAATTCCGACCTAAGATCACCCACCCCGGGTCTCCCGCGTGGCAGTAGAATCAAATAAAGCTAGAATTTCACGAGAAATGCAGTGGTGAAGGTTTCCTTACCCTATCTTTAATCAGGAAAAAGTTATGATTGCATGATTGTACCACATATATAATTTTACAGGTGTGAGAAAACAGTGTCACATACATATCACATCACCACGGGGGGCAGAGGGTCCGGGCCCCTCCGGTTCGTTTGGCCCAATGTGTAACTTTCAACATATTACATAACTTTTGCAGACAGAAACTTCGCACACAGCAGGTAGGAATTTACGCAGGATTCTGCTCTGAAATGGGCAGAATCAATAATGGTGGGACTATCACTCAGTTTGAGTGTCTTTCTTGTGCTTGTACTATTTCAGTATTTCCATTTTCAAACCGACAATGAATTAAGGAAAACGCATGGTATTTATGAATGAATATGTGCGAGAATAGAGGTTATTAATGGGAATACTGTAGTCTTTATGCTCTTGAATGAGCCAGTCCCTTACAAAATAGACACCTTTTGGAAAAGCCTTGCAGAAGTTGGAAATATTCTGTTTTCAATATGCCACTGTTTTATATAATCGCAGGATTAGTATTTTTTCACATGCAGCTGTAAACGTGTGTGATCACCAACCTCGACGGCGCCAGACCGGGGCGTCCAGATTTAGTAGATTTAAATCCTTATTTCTGATTACATAAATGCGGATATTTATTTTGTAAAGAGTTGGATTTGTGTAGAGAAAAATTCATTGAAATTACTTCTCAATGACAAACGTACATTGCAAAATCATGGAGCAATTTAAACTAAGAGACTACTGTTATTTAGATATACAACACAATACATGAGTTCTTTGACATTATGGCATTGAAAAAACATGGCTATTATTTATCGTCGTTTAAACCGTAAATACATATACAGCACAGTCATGTTTTGTATTAGCCGAAGGTGGAAAGTACTGGGATCAGGGTAGAAAGTTGAGGCGGGAGGTGACAGGGTGGACAGTTGGGGTGCCAAAAATCGACCTCCCATGGATGAAAATATTGTCTTGGGCCTTCCTTTTTTATGTAAATATGTGTGAAGATATTAAACTCCTAAAGGATTGTAGGAATACGTATTGGAAACCAAAGATGATAATCAAATTCTCTGTCAACAGTTACATGTAAAGTATTATGTTGTATAATTACATAATCACAGTACTACTAGAGTGAATTTTTTGTCCAGCTAATAAAGTTCGATATACCCTGATATACATGAAAAACTCAATATGCTGACAAAGGCAGAAATTTATTTTATTATAAAACATAAACTAAACGTAACGCCAACCTTGTAGCAAGGCCTTCTTCAGACTATGAACCAAGTACAAATGTAACAAGGTACAAGAACAGGACTATATATATTGTGGAACGATTCATTGTATATGTGGAACGATATATTGTGGAACGATTCATTGTATATGGAACGATATATTGTGGAACGATATACACAAAAATACTCCTCTCCAGACTATTAGAAAGTTGTTCTGGAACATTCTAGCAGGTGGCTTTCCCTTGTCAACTTTACTTTCACCTGAAAGTGAATGTGGTTGGACTCTTTATCTCACGCTCTATTTCCTTCATTCTTCTCTTCTCTTTCTATCTTGTTCTTGCCACTCTTTCTAACACCTTCTTCCATTCTTTGTTTATCATCAGTCCCTCATTCCAGTTCATTCTGTCTTCTTCACCTTTATTCTCTATTTCCTTTCAGAAACAATATTTTGGAACCCTTGGAAAAGAAATTAAAGAAAGTTATTGAAGTGTTAGTAACACATCAAGAAAGCAGAGCAGTTAAGAACAGTGAACAAGTAGTGGACCTCATAAAAGGACTAAAGTTGAATGAGAAGTAGATGACAATGTTTAGCTTAGACGTGAAAAGTATGTTCCTTAGCATCAAGAGGGGACACGTTTTGGACCTTATTAAGAAGAGGATGGAAAAATAAATGATAGGATAATGGGATAGTAAAAGGGTAGTGAAGCCGCTGGAAACCATTTGGAATATCGGTTACAGTATAATGGGGGATAAAATAATGTTAATGGGTGAAAGACTAAATATAGGTTCTAGCCTAAGCCCAGTATTAGCCGAATTGGTTATGAATGAATGAGAAAAGAAAGTAGTAGAAAAAGAAGGTGACAAAATGATTCTGTTTTGCAGATATGTGGACGATTGTTTTGGCATATGGAAAGGAACGAAGAGACAGCTCGACATATTTGCCAAAGAAATACAAGATGAACAAAAAGGGATATTATTGGAACTCGAAATGGAAGAAGAAGACAAGATAAGCTTCCTAGATATATTGATGGAAAGGAAGAGAGGACAATAAATTGAAACCGCTTGGCATCAGAAGAAGTGTGCAGCAGGGATACTCTGCCACAAAAGAAGTAATGTAAGTGAGGTGACAAAAATAAATTTTATAAAGAATATGGAGGACAGAATCAAGAAAATGTGCACGAAAGAATGTATAAAAGAAGGCAAATAAATAGCCTATGGAAACAGCTGGAAAAGAATGGCTATGAGAAGGAGGATAGACTGGACATAAACAGAAGAAGGAAGAAAGGAGGTAAGGGAGAATTGGAAGAGATAGAAAAAGAGTAAGAGAAAGAAAAAAGAGAGGAGGTTTGGAATAAGGAGTATGGGGAAGACCACAGAAAAGATATGCAAAGTGCTTAGAAAAGCGGGCATTAAAACTTACAGGAAGGGAGGGAGAAGCATCTTAAGAATAGCGAAGAATGCTAACAAGAAAAAGGAAAACGAAGAAGAGGAAGAGGAAGGGATTATCTACGAAGTGAAATGTAAAGAATATCAGAGTGTATACATAGGAGAAACGAAAAAGGTGCTGAAAGACAGGTTGAAACAACATAAGACGACTTAAGAGAGAGAGAGAGAAATGCGATATTTAAACACACAGAAGAAACAAGACATGACATAGAGTGGGATGAGGCTAAGCAGATAGGAAGGGAGAAGAGAATGCTAGTGAGAAAATGGAAAGAGGCCAAGGAAATAGAGAAGAAAGGTGAAGAAGACACAATGAACTGGAATGGGGGACTCATGATAAACAAAGAATGGAAGAAGGTGTTAGAAAGAGTGGAAAGGACAAGAGAGAAAGAGGAGAGAAGAAGGAAGAAGAATGAAGGAAATAGAGCGTGAGATAAAGAGTCCAACCACATTCACTTTCAGGTGAAAATAAAGTTGACAAGGGAAAGCCACCTGCTAGAATGTTCCAGAACAACTTTCTAATAGTCTGGAGGGGAGTATTTTTCTGTATATAAGTAGTCCTGTTCTTGTACCTTTTTACACTTGTACTTGGTACATAGTCTGAAGAAGACTTTGCTAGAAGGTTGAAACGTTACGTTTAGTTTATGTTTTAATAAAATAAATTTCTGCCTTGTCAGCATATTGAGTTTTTTATATCATGGAAAAAAGGCTTAATAGTGTTATACATGATATACAGGTACATATATGTTTTGTTGTAAAAGCTAGTCATTATAATTACAATTTTTCAAATGTTAACTCAATTGTATTAGGCCCAAATTACATGAAGTTTCTCCCCTACCCGCAAACAGAAAGAAATCAGTATTTATGCTTTACTTAGTTTTGCCATCTCAAATATCTGAAAAATGGACGCCTGTTCATGTCAACCCCTTCCCATTTAGACATTTTGAGTTGAATACAATATGGCGACCACCAATATGGCGGACGTCCGCTTGGAACACACATGTGTGGTTCCCCTTAAGCCTAACGTGTTCCTAACATGACCAATTTTGCCCAACCTAACTCTTTACTTAATATAGGGGGAATATGGGATTTTTGATTCACCCTGTAGGCCCTTGCATGTGACTGTCAACATGAGATTAAGAATTACACATACACACACACATACATTATACCGCGTGAGGCACCTAAAAGTACCACCTGACAAAGCGAAGAAACCAGAAACAGTAGCGATGTGAGGTTTGCGGGAAACAATAATATCAAATGAGGCTCGTAAATCGGAGGTATGGGGTGGGTCGAAAAATATCGACAAATGGGGCATCTGGAGCAAAGTCATATTTTTTTTTTAATGGAACGATTAAAATAACATGCATAATATAAAAGAGCACGCGCAGAAAAACACAACGCCGTTGGTCTCATGCATCTACTGCACATAGGAACGAAGATATGGCCATGTGAAAATATGTAAACAAACTAACAAGTGGCCCACTTGACCGTCAGTACCACGGCATGTACAAGTATGAGATGTCGGAAGCCATTGGACAAGATGAAGACAGAACGTGTTAAAGGAAGAAAAAATACAGTAGACATCGTCAGCACCATGTATTTGACAGTGTTACAGCATAATGAAAATGACCATGACAGTATGTCGAAGAACCACTGCGTAAGAAGCGAAAACCTGTCAAAGTGTGTGTTCAAAGTGGTGGCCATCAGCTGCGATACAGGCAACGAGGCGCCCACGCAAAGATCGTTGCACAGAATGTAGCATCTCGTAGGGAATGTCCCTACAGGCCGCAGTAATGCGGTGTTGCATATCCTCTGGAGTTGTTGGCACATCCCGGTAGACAATGTCCTTCAGCTTTCCCCACAGGAAAAAGTCTAACGGTGGCAAATCTGGGGATTTGCTGGCCATTTGACAGGCCCTCCACGTCCAATCCAACGATTTGGAAATGTATTTTCCACACATGCTGTAGCGCGTCTTGCACTGTGAGCTGGGCACCCGTCATGTTGGTACCACATTTCCCTCCTTGTCTGAAGTGGTATGTCCTCCAATAGTACAGGCAGTTTATGTTGTAAAAACTGTATGTATCGGTCAGCATTCAGTGTCTCTTGTATAAACAAAGGGCTAATGAGATGTTCACCCACTATACCACACCACACGTTCACACTCCATGGGTGCTGGCGTTCCACTTGGCGAAGCCAAAGTGGATTTGTCACCGACCAATAGTGCATGTTCCTTAGGTTGACATTTCCATGATTGGTAAAAGTTGCCTCGTCAGTGAAGAGGATACGTGACAAATCGGGTGTGTCGTGTCGTAACATCCATGTGAAAAACCGAACACGGTCCACAAAATCATTCCCCTGAAGTTCCTGATGGAGGGAGATATGATATGGGTGAAACTTGTGTGTGTGCAGAATGCGCAATACACTTCGCTGACTCATCCCAGCATCCCTGGCAATTTCACGGGAGCTAACGTGCGGATTCACAGCAACAGCGGCGAGAATATTTGTTGCACCTGCCTCACCTGTAGTTGGCTTGTTCCGCACATGTGCTCGTGGTGTTACACATCCGGTGTCTCTTAATTTAATAAATAACTTACCAAACAGACGTCGAGATGGCTGTCGTCTGTCCGGATATCTCTCTGCGTACACACGGTAGGCTTCTGAGGCATTCTTTCGGCATTCCCCATAAATCAGGATCATGTCCGCTTATGTAGCGAATGCTTCGTGGTGGGTATTTCCTTATTTCCTTGCAGACGACAAACAATTTGGCCGCGAACATGGCGGCGGTGCGAATCCTGACGTCACATGAAACCCACCTATTGGCTGAACGCCGGCTAGGGGCATTCACTTTATTCGATTTCTTTCTCCAGTTATTTTACCTTATCCTAAGCAAGGTATGTGTAATGTATAGACGTATTCTCCGAAATCTCATCTTTACAGTGTGATTCGATTTCTTTCTCCAGTTATTTTACCTTATCCTAAGCAAGGTATGTGTAATGTATAGACGTATTCTCCGAAATCTCATCTTTACAGTGATGTACGATAAAACATCACGATTTTGTTTCATAACTGCTGTCACATTCAATAAAGCTTCCCTTTGAGAAGGTAAAATCCAATGCTATTGAATAGAAGAACCACGTGATTGCAATGCTTGGACAAATCTTGTATCACACAAATATTGTGATTCATTCTGATGTGGACTACATGAGGGATGTTCCTGAGTAAACAAACAAAAAAAAAAAAACAAAAAAAAAAACGATCTGGCAATTCGATTGATTGTCGAAGGCGGGGATGAAACTTCCGGTTTGGCCAAGTTCTCAATGTAAACAAGTGGAATACACATTGTCTTCTAGTTTATTTTCTTACAAAAGTTCAGATACAAATTGGGCCACTTAAAATTTTTAAGTGATATAGAGAAACAAAAGTACCTCGAAGAAATTGGGAAGTTTCCGGATCTTTTGGATGCAGATATAAGGGACAATACTAACATTTTCCAAGGCAATGTTGATCTTCTACCAACAGTTTCGTTTTTGAAAAGCCTTCTGCAGGTTGAAATAAAGCTTATATTAATTATAAACATTGAAATACTTCGATTACGACAGCAAAAGAAATAATTGTAATTCCTACGGTTAAAATTATTATTTTACACTAATAATATAACCTAATTAAATACATTTTATTCGAAATTTATTATTATTGTTGATGTTTATTATTATCATGCAATTCGATCCACAATCGGAGTGAATATCAAGCAAAATTATTTTTCATTAATTCTTTTACATTTCCTAGTTACTATACTAAAATGCAAAGTTATTGTATTTTCTTATTAACTTTTGCAAGTATTATTCAAGAAAGGACTTTAGAAGTGAGAAAAAAATATTGTGTGACCTCATCTAAAATTATAATTTTTCGAATTCTGAAACCTGTGGAACCATTTATTCTTTGGATTAAATGGTGGAATATGAAAATATAACCTCGTTTCTGCAAATTTTTTTTCGATGTAATGCATATTTTACATTGATTACTCTGTTCGAATACTAACGAAGTGGCCTTTATTTCTGTTATTAACAATAAAAACGACAAACTTTCTGCTTTTCTGCAACTTGAAATGAACGATGCCAATTTAATTTCCGTTGGGGGGTGGTCGACTGACCCGTTCGACACCCCCTCCCGACGCCCATGGAGAGAGCGTTTATCAACAACTAAACTTTGATTATAAATACAGTCCCTACCAAAAGTTTAAGAGCACCAACTTTTTTCATATAAATAAATCCCGACCGGAAGTTTTTGGTAGAAATATGGAGTGAAATTGTATGGAAGTAATATAGTGCAAGAGGCATATATTGCCCTAAAAAATATTGGCATACCTCTTGTAGTTTTTGAGATACAAAAGTGGAAAATTTAATTTCTTAACTGAAAAATCCAGAATTTTGAAGTACAGATGAATGTGTATACACGTAACCTACGCGCCCGACCCTGTGGTCGCGTGGTTAGCACATCGCGCTGCGACGCCAAGGGTCTCGGGTTCGAATCCCGGTCGGGCTTGGTTGTTTGTGAATGTCCATTCATCAATTTCATCATTTCATCACTCATCCCCATCTTCGCAAATTAGCCAAGAGGCACAAAACGCGAAGTAAAATAAAAATAAATCAAATCCAAATCCAAACGTAACCTACGTCGTTATGACAGTACTGAATTTTTTCCAGTATTGTGGAACGAAAGTTTTGGGGTGTTTTATATTTTTTTCTAAAATTCTTAAAATAAAAAAATACAGCGAAAACTGAGTGGTCTTCAGATAACAATATCTTCCTCAGAGACTGTGCTGGAGTGAACAAATTTTATCAGTCATTAGTTGAAATGTGTGTCAATTGATGGCGCAGAAAGACATATCTCGAGTAGGAGCATAAACAGGCTGTTTGAATCGCAAGCTACGTGATAATGGGGAAAAAAAGTCTGTGCCCGTGGCAGTGAAATGGCAAATAATTGGTATGTACAGATGCAATAGGTCTCATAGAGAAATTGCAGTCGCACTGAATGTGAGTAAAACCTGCGTGGTGAACACAATAAACAAACCCAGCAAGGTACAGTGGTTGATAAACCACGCTGCGGCCGCCCCAGGGTAACGCCTGTACGCGAGGACCGGATTATCATGAGACTTGCCACACGTCAGCAGCAACAATGGCTTGGATTCAAGCTAGGGAAATCCCATTGTTGCCTTGACCAGCGCGAAGTCCGGACCTGAATACTATAGAAAACCTATGGAACACCATTGGTCTTCGTGTAGCCAGACGCCAGCCAAGGAATGTCCAGGAACTTCGTGAACAGATCTCCCAAGTATGGAATGAGATTACGCCCTAAAAATGCCAGAAATTGGTCCGCAGCATGAGAAAACGTGTGCAAATGTGCTTGAAACTTAAAGGTGGACCTATTGACTATTAAAATTTCACACTTCATGAATCTAATTTCAGGAGAAATGCTCGTTTCAAGTATATTTTCAAAGTTCAGATTTTATGATTTTACAAATTGTACTTTTAGTTGCATCTATTAGTTATAAGTGCATTAATATGCCCTTACACTTTCTTGATCTTGATGTACCTTTCAATAACATTACATAATAATTCCAATTTTGTATTGAACTGTTTATTTCGTGAAAAGCACTCACATATGTACTTTTCCTGTTTGTCTGAAAAAAACACATGACGAGGTGGTCTTAAACTTTTGATAGGGACTGTAGTTCCAACTTTTAAATTAGTCAATACACGTGCGTTAGACAATTATAATCTTCGAAACACGTAAAATATTTTCATTTTATTTGATGAAGTGCCGACTGCAGAGCCTACTCCCTCATGTTTGTGTCCAATCTTTTCGTTTCTCTGCCTAAATCCACTTAGTTTCCCGTATCTGATCTGTCTCAAAACGATGCATAGATATCTGAGAACAATTATTTGTTCCCTATCTCATGTTGAAACCGAAAACCACACAAATATTATCCCCTTTTCCGAAGACACAGCCTTTACCCCATTGAATTCCATGTTATTCTTTTCAAAACCGGAAGTCAAGTCCCCACTCGCGCCAAGGAAGCAGACAAATGTAAACAACAGGTGAATAGCGACCATACAAGCCAGTTCAGAACAGTTCATGTTCCTTTCAATTTATCATTACTTTGCAAAATTAAAGTTTGGTCCATTATTTCACAAAAATATCACTATTAATGGTACTTGTTCCTTAATAATAATTATTAATATGAATTTAAATATAATTAAATATTATTCTTAGCACAATGAGTAGAAGATATAACGTCGGTAACTTTGACGCAATTGTTACCATTTGTGCTACCAACTACAAAATGTATAAACTGCTTCACACTTATCAGTATTTATATTATAGGTCATGAACGAACGTCTTCTCTGAATTTTAAAAATTCAGATGTCTCATAAGAACACTTCTTTCCTCGCTGTCATTTTGTTTATACGGGCATTACAGAGAGTGGAATTGAGCTTATTTTAGTTGGAGACGAAGCACACATGCGTCAAAATGTTCTGAAAGAAACCCCTTTCTGTGTGTAATATTATCTTCCGTTTCTCTTGTTAACTCACTGTCAGCGATCCGGCCTTCGCACGTGCAGCGTTTATGCGTTTCTATTGGACACTTGTATCGATTTAGTAACTGCGGACTGCGGCTGGAGTAAACAATATTATATATACACAAACGTGCATTAACCGATCTAGAATATTGTCCTGCAGGATGGGAGGGGCACAGAATATGCTACAAGCATATATGAAGAACAATAAAAATAGACTATTATGTGAAATTTTTCTATGTATTAAAAAAGGCGCAAATACATACATACCACAGTCACATAAAGACCATTAGGAGGACTCATTTTAGGTCCGATTATTTGTATTCAGATAAAGTAATCGCAACTGGTGACACTATGAGTAGCTTTTCATTAAATAGAAGTCGTTCTCTGTTTTATTTGTATGTATTAACTTGATTACAGAAAGAAATAGATAAGCTTGACAATGAATTTCTTCAGAGAAATTATCATAAACATCGGAATGCCTAGAATGTCCTCGCTTTGTGTCCTCAGTTAAGGAAACCAACAAGTCCTAAATTCGATTTTCGATGTCGACTTACAAGGGAGGTTATCAAAGTGTCTCCCTCCGATTTCCATGAAACTTGGCAGGTGTATAGAGGGACCCAAAGGAAGAAACACGTGTTTTTTTGTTTCAGCTAAATAACGGTTTTAGGGGACAAACCACCCCCCAAATGTCAAGACGAGGAGAGATTGAAGTGGGGATCTGACCCCGAAACCATGTAAATATGGCATAGGAAGAACACCCACATATAATTGGAACACACACAGCACAGAACTGTAGGATTGTCGGTACCAAACGCAAGTGCTATCGTGAAGGACGATGGCTAATAGTACTGGCAGATACACAAGTGGGACACTTGAGATATGAAGTGCATATCACTGGCAAACACAGCTCTGTGCTGTGTGTGTTCCAATTATATGTGCGTGTTCTTCCTATGCCATATTTACGTGGTTTCGGGGTCAGATCCCCACTTCAATTTCTCCTCATCTTGACATTTGAGAGGGGATTTGCCCCCTAAAAAAGTTTTTTGGCCGAAACAAAAAAACACGTGTTTCTTCCTTTGGGCCCCTCTACACACCTGCCAAGTTTCATGGAAATCGGAGGGGGACACAGGGGTCAGATCCTTACTTCAATTTGTCCTCATCTTGACATTTGAGGGGGGGGTCCTCCTACAACCGTTTTTAGCCGAAACAAAAAAACACGTATTTCTTCCTCTTGGCCCCTCTATACACCTGCCAAGTTTAATGGAAATCGGAGGGGGACACAGGGAGCAGATCCCAACTTCACTTTGTCCTCATCTTGACATTTGATGGGGTTTTACCCCCTAAAACAGTTTTTTTTATCCGAAACAAAAAAAAACACGTATTTCTTTCTTTTGGCCCCTCTATACACCTGCCAAGTTTCATGGAAATCGGAGGGGGACACTTAGATAACCTCCCTTGTTAGTTAAATGTCCAGGAAATCCAATTCCAATTAATGTTTATGTCCTTAAATTTGCTTTAATATTTTATTCTCTGGAACATTTTTTCTTTAACTTTTTTTGTTCGTTGTAATGTAGAATGTCCTTTTGGTACACGTACCCCCTTGCCCCTCCGCTAAATCCGATAATGTACAGACGCCACAAATAAAGTCAACCAACTTCGATAGCAAAAGGATGAGGACGATTGCGCTCTAAGGTACCCCCCCTCTTATGGTCTCTATTACCTCTCAGAAATGCTGAGCATAGTACTATTTCTGTAGACTTATACAGGGTGTCCCAAACAAAAGTATACCCAGTTTAAAAGCAATTATAACACTGTGTTTATACGTTTTTCTGTTAATACACAAATGCAACATGTAAGGAAATGCACCATATTGCATTACAGTGTTAATCTACATATGCGTATACCAACCAATAAACTAAACACAACTACAAATTATTATCACAAATCAAATCAGGATACATCTCGGGCTGAGTATGCTTTTATTTGGGACACCCTGTATTATCTTACCTTATCTCGGAAGTTAACAAATTACCTTTGATTTTTCGTAGCGTTATCTCGAAACTGTTCGAGCTATACATGTGCAATTTGGTGAATATAAGTATTTTTTTTACTAATTCGAGTATTTTTTTTTCAATCTACATTCTGTCTCGGTTTCGGGACTCTCTGGAGCAAGCTAATCAAAACAAGTATCTGCGCAAGTAGTGACTAGAGAGATCTCGACCACTGAGCGCATGAGAGGGGAAGTAAGCGCATGGAGGGAAAATCACGGCTGCAGCTACCATCCGTTTGCAGCTTTGCTCACTGCATTGTTCCTCCCACTCTCTTGCTCCCCTTCTCAGCCTTTCTCCACGGATTCCCGATACAGAGAGTATACGTATG
The DNA here is from genome assembly GCF_977018435.1 of Lepisma saccharinum. Classification (NCBI taxonomy): domain Eukaryota; kingdom Metazoa; phylum Arthropoda; class Insecta; order Zygentoma; family Lepismatidae; genus Lepisma; species Lepisma saccharinum. Next base: position 86,291,278 of record NC_139232.1, on the reverse strand, counting down.
AGGTATTTAAAAGCTATTTGAGATGTAAACATTGCTACGATCGGTGGCAATGGAACGTCAGAGATGACAAGTTGCCAGGTTTGTTCATATGCTAGTTAAACTATCGACAGAGAAATTCTAAAGTACTCAGAACTTGATGGGCCACAAATACACCTAATCTTTAATAAGATGTTTATTATGAGTAAACTCAATATACAAGAGCCCAGCACACGTAATTTTGACTTGAGTACCAGCACTGACAGAATACATTCGTAATATGCTCTTATCTTCATTGAGTTTATTTATTGACATACTTTCTGTACATCCTGACTTCAACCGGACTTACTGTCGGGTTAAGAAATAGATACACGAGTTTGGACTCCAATTACAAATTAACCAGTAGACCTACATGAAAACGAGTTACATTAAAATTTAGCTTATTCGATTGTGCGTTAATCTATGCTAATATTTTTTTCGAGTATTCGTTACATTTTTAATCGTTGTGAAAACAAAAACAAAGGGCCGTTTTTGCAAACGATCGCTCTCTTTGAAATTCTATAAATCAAAACAAGCTTGTCCGATCGTGAAGAAATGTCAATATGATGCAGGCAGAAAGGTTTTAAACACAATTCTTAATTTTCAGATTTATAAAATTTGTCAAAAAACCGTTTTTCTCATTTTTGCGGAACAACTTTTTCTTACAATTGGGTAGTCCTACAAATACAATATTGGTCATGTTTTGAAGCTCTTTTAATTTGTTTTTAAAATCCATTATGATTGTCAATTCACATTTTATACAGATTTTTATTCAACGGAGTAAAGATGTACGTGAAACGTGGCAACGCCGCAAGCACCGACTCGCAGCTCCAGCCCGCAGTTTCCACGGTTCAACGGACATCGCTGTGTGCCGTGTTGCCACGTTTCACGTTCAGTACTACCATTATTACTTTACCTACTGTGCAAGTGTACGTCATCTTAACAGAAATATATGTTCGGATGGAGGAAATTCATGGATATGCCTTCCACTGACGTCACAGTGCAGCTGGAATAGGGGAGGAAGAGCAGAATCTATGCACACCCCTGTGAAGGTAGAAAAAGTGTCCTGATCTGCGCAGTTAGCAGGCCATAAATGACGATGGGCAGTAAAAACCAGGATTGGGAAAGGGACAACCATGATCATACGCGCTACATGGTCTACCCTCCTAGGTGTTTCTGATTTAATTATTCTAATAATATCAGGGTACGAATATGTATTATGGAGATTCATTCATCAGTATTTGCGATCAAAATGTGCAATGTGTTCTGCTAGCCATCTAAGTGTTTATCCTGTTTTTTGTAATTGTTCGGTGCCTCACTGTTCCGACGGAAGCATCTTTTTACCCCAAGGAATAGATCTGTGTATGGAAACCTTGTCATTGTGATTGCTTCTATTGTCCTGGCTAACTTAGCATTCCCATTGCATACACATTCGTTTCCAGTGTGTATATTGTGGGCTTTGACGTAACCGAACTGTCTACAAGTGCATACATGCGTTCGATCGTTGATGTTACACGAGGAAGTGCAAAATTGCACGCACGCACACACACACACACACACACACACACACACACACACAAGGCAAACTACTATCACACTATCCCCCAAAATAGTGTTGCGCGCTATCATAATTCACTATCACTGTCGGGGGGTGGTGGTCACAATCCTACCTTGGCCAAGCGTTCAGCACTTGTCCGTGCGCAGGGTCACAGGGTCGTGATGGGGGTCCTCGGGTGTCCCGACAGCATGGGGCAGGAAGTTCGGTTGCCGATACTGCGACTACGGTGAACCCGTTCTCTCGCAGCCATTTGCTATCACAGTCAAACTAAAACACATACTCCCGTGTTACATAGGAGTCTTCACAGTTCGAAATTCGCTAAAATAACGTACTTCTTTATTCGTTAGATTTCCACTTCAATATCCGAACCTCACTTCTGTTTTCCGTCCCCGTTCTACAGAGCGACCACAAGGGAAAAAACTTGGACCAAAAGTCCCCGCACAGCTTTTCCTTCTTCCGTTCAGCTCGAGCCATAAGGAAGCATGATCCACTCTCCCCCTCCCCTCCACAGGGGAGTACGGTGCGCAGGAGTCGAGTTTCTGCGAAGTTTTCTTTCTTGTTTCTACTATAAATCAACTCGAGAAACTACTTCTGCATATCCCCGTAGTTTTACGCCAACTGTCGGCTCCCCATTTGTCCTTGCTCTTCGTCGGGCCACCTTTGCTTCCGGGGTTGCCACATCTTTTGGGGCGTCATCCCCTTCTTTGGCCTGACCACAGAATCTAGAGGAGGGCCAATTACCACTCTTGGATCCTCCATATGTCTGAAAGCGGCCCTGGGGCTGTCGCTCGCCAGGTCCCCAAAGATTTCTCCACTGTCCGGTGCTGCCATCTAGAAACTTTTCCACGCAAACACACACACACACCAACGAACAAAATCTTCCATCGCCTTGTATTTCGTTTTGATGTTATGCCTCAGTTATATGCAACCCCACCCCCCAATACACTGTTTCACTGCACACAAATGTTCCCCCTTTATCAAACAAATAGTACACCCATATTCCACACAATATCAAGTTTCCCCCTAAATAACAAATACCTGGTTCCTATTAATAAACTGAACTAGCCCTAAACAAAATATTAACATTATAATACAATGAACTTATGCTGATTGTGATAGAAGGAAGGTATTCAATACGGAATATTAAGTATAATTTAGCCATGTGAATGGTGAATTTCTAGGTGGGTTGCGATCGCTGCTGCGGGCAATCGAAACGTGGTTGGCAACACTGGCATGCCACCTTTTGGCAAGAAAATGGACCTCTCCTTGGACGGAAGTGCGGAAAGCAATGAATCAAGGTTTCCACAAACCTTTCTGGACAGGAGAAGCGGCAAAACGATGCCCATCGGCGCTTGGGTTCAAGGACAAATCAGGCGTCTGTTCCACCTTGCGACATATAGTCAGTAACGAAGGACTTAGCCTCCTTCTTTAATAAAAAAAAAGAGGATTTAGTTGAAGACAGGTAGACGCTAGCTCATGAGTTGGGTGGAAGCAACGGTGCGTGAATATATTTAGGAAAATTTCTCCCCGTACACGTGAAATTGGGAAAAGTTGATTTCGCAATAAAAAGCCTTCCTGTAGCAGAACAATAGAGCCCAGAACGCGTTCACAGTGAGAACGACCAACAAGACAGGCCAATGAGAAATATACAGGGTGTCCATAAAGTCTCTTTACAACTTCAAGCTTTTATTCCAAACACATATGAAGAGATGATTAAATGAAATTTGTCACATAGAAGCAGTATATATTGAAGTTTTTTTTTCATAACTTAAAAACCTCAATACGGGCACCATTGGTTGCACGAAGGACGTCAAGGCGAAAATCGATTTCGCGCCATGTCCGCTGCAGCATAGCCTCATCAATGGTGGCAATGGTATCAGTGATCCTTTGCTTGAGGTCAGTAATGTTCCGTACCTTTGTTCGATACACAGTATCTTTAACGTAGCCCCATAGAAAGAAATCTAGGGGCTTTATGACTGGTGAACGAGGTGGCCAGGGAATAGGGCCATCCCGTCCAATCCACCTACCGGGAAATGTTTGGTCCTGGAAGTCACGAACATTTAATCCCCAATGTGGTGGTGCACCATCCTGTTGGTAAAGGACGGTTGGTTGAAGGTCAACCAGTTGTGGTGTTACATATTCAGTCAAAAGGTCAAGGTAAACATTTGCAGTAATTGTTTGCTCCGCAAAGAAAAATGGACCAATGATTCGATTGAACATCAGTCCACACCACCCATTCACCTTTGGACTGTCCCGTTTGAGATCCATTGTCGCATGGGGGTTTTCTGAGCCCCAGATTATTTCATTGTACGTGTTCAGTTTACCGGAAACATGAAATGTTGCCTCATCAGTAAAACACACTCGGTTGAGGAACATTGCATCCTCCGATATTCGATTAAGCATGTCCACTTGAAACGTTTTTCGTTTCGGTTTATCATTGGGCTCGATGGCATGCAACAGTTGCACTTTATTCGCATACAATCGCAGGTTGTGGTGTAGGACCTTGTGCACTGTTGATCGTGGTAGCTGTAACTGTCGGGCAGCAGTGCGAATGGATTTCTTTGGAGAATTAACAAAGGCTTGTCTTATACGTTTGATGTCTTCCTCTGATATTCGTTTTCTTCCACTTCTTCCTTTATCCAAAATTGTACCGGTCTCCATGAATTTCCTGTGCCATTCAAATTGATGGACGTGCTGGTGGTTGTTTCCCATACCTAGTCCTGAAGTTTCGCTGAGCCTGAGTGTCAGATTTTGTTTCAATGAACCACGCCGCACATTGTGCCTTTTCTTGCAGAGTAGCCATTTTTTTTTCGATGGCCTCTCTTTCTTCTCAATGTTACTTGAAATACACAAATTGACTATTAGTACAAACTTTAATAGTAAACGAGTACAATACAAAAAAATCACTCAAGTATCTCATCATTTGCATTTATAGTGAATTTTTGAAGTTGTTAAGGGATTTTATGGACACCCGGTACATGCAAGTAAAAATTGCATAAATAAGTCAGAAAAGGCTGTGCATTACATTATACAGGTCAATTTTGACATTTTTTAGGTCATCATGATTAACTTTCGAACCCTAATTATCACCAATGTTCTCAGTATTTCTCGTGAAGAGAAAACTGACTGAGACATAGGGACCTAATATACGGGGCAATACACTTCACCCTCCTCCCCAAATTCTCCAAGAGAAGCAGATATTCGTACATTCAGTGCTCTTATAAACGGGGTGTAGTGTAACTGATGCACTAACATTGGTGTAAGTTATGTTCTAAAAATATTATCCTAACTGAGAATTGAAGAATGGAAGAAGAATTGAGAGGGATCGCAAACTACCTTCCTCAAATGTGTTGACAGTAGTTATAAACGGGGGTCGAGCGATCACCTCCCCAAAATCTAACAATTTTTCCAAGTGTAAAAAACTGAAAATTTGTTTTACGCAAGAGCTTAAATTTCAGTTTTATTGTATAAAAATTCTAAGATTTAGATAATTTCCCCTATGACATCCAATTTTTACGTATCAACCACACCCACCCACGCATACCCACGCACACCCATACCCACACCTACACCTATTTATTTCCGGTCCACTTCTGGTCCACTTCTGGTCCACTTCCGGTCTACTTGACAGACACCTGTGGGTTTTTCCAGTTTTCTTAAGTATACAAGTAGGCTACAGTAATCTTGCCGATTCAAAGTAATACTTGGGACGAGGTGTATTTTTTTTATAATTTAAGCACAAAGGAAAACCCATTTTGATGATGTCTTTTGTTGATTTTATACTATTGCAAATCTGTGTTTTTTTCACCTCGTTCTTGGTACGAGTGTCATAATTTCTTTCGAGTTAAAGTACGTAACATCCACGCACACCCATGCATACCAATGCATACCCATGCCTATACTCACGCACACCTATGCACACCTACGCACACCCACACCTACACCCACGCACAGCTAAGTTATGAAACAAGTTATTACCCAATGTTTACGCAACAAGTTATTACTCAGACCCTTATCTAGCGTGTTGTTGGTTATGACGTAACAGGTGTCTTCTGATTGACTTACTGTTTTCGGATGTTTTCATCCGGGCTTAGGTTACTTAAAGGTTTTTCGCATTACAGATCAGTCAGTATCGTGAGAGTGTTTTGAAGAGTACGGATGTGTTGTTTCAGTGTTAAAAGTTAAGTATTTAACTTATTTTAAAGCTACATACTATTTATTATTTTTAAGTTTAAAAAAGTGTATCAAGTGATTTTTTCATAGTAATTTCGATCAGCTTGAGTTTTGATGTGATCAGATGTTACTTGTTGTTTCGAGAAAATTAGTAGTCATAGAGGGGGCACGAGCGATCACCCCCAAAATCTAACAATTTCATAGTGAGCTCTCTTAGTGTAATTTAATACCAAAAGATATATAGTTTTGTATACTAACATATAATAAACAAATATTTATTACAGTGTATAATGTATTTTTATATTTTTTTGTTTTTTAAATAACATATTTTAAAATTATTTTAATTAAAAATATGTCATCTTAAAAATTGTTTTTGTATATATGAAACCAATCTCAAATTTTATAATTTTTTAAAATTAATAATTTTTATATATTTAAAACTATTTCCAAAACTTAATTACAAAATATGAATAATCAACATTTTTTAGATCATATTATATATGATACAACTGATATAAATAATGAAGCATTAGATATTCCCCATTTTCTAACTAAACTTAAACCCCAAATTATAAATAAAATAAATAGTCAACTTACAATATGTTCTCTCAAAATAAATTTTATTTTATCATTAAACTATAGAAATTCTTCTAATAATCAAGAAGACATTTTTATCATTATATTCTTACAAAAGTTCTACACTATAGTAACAAACATCAATTAGATGATATTTATGATAGCTTTTGTGAAGAACTTAAGTTAAAACATGAAAATTTTGAAAAAAGAAATTCAGGATGGTCACTTTGTGATACAGACCATAAGCTTGAATTGAAAATAGCAAAATATCACCCTCTTGGAGGGGGAAGTGGATCTAGTTATTTTAGATTACCAGAACAGATCAGAAACAAAAAAGGTGTATTGAATATTCAAAATGATGACAATAAATGTTTTCTTTGGTGCATCATAGCATATTTTCATCCAGTTAAAATTAATAAAAATCGTGTTTCCCAATATAAAAAATATGAAGTAGAATTTAAAAAAGCTATGAAAGGAATAAAATATCCAGTAGACATCTTAGCTATCGAGCAATTTGAAAAACAATACAAAGAACACAATAATCAATCGATAGCTGTTCAGGTTTATGGTTATAATGAAAAAAATGATAATATTTATGTACTCAAACGAATCATTCATTACCACATGATATACACACTAGAAATTTATTACATGTTAAAAAAATAACAAAAAACACTACTGTCTCATACAGGATCTCCAAAAATTGACAAAAAGTCAAGTAACACCACATCGTGGTAAAATTACTATATGTGATAGATTTTATGGAAGGGGTAAAATATCAAGCGAACAACAATTAGAGCAACATATTAGAAATTGCAATACTCATCCTCATGTAACTTACAAATTTCCAAAAAAAAGTATAAAAATTTTCTATGTTTAAGGCACTGCTAAAACATTCATTTATAACCTCTGCTGATTTGGAAACAATACAAAAGCTAATAGCAAACAACCAAGATTCAAGTACATCACATACAAGACATATAGCTAAGCATGAAGCTTGTAGTTTTGGACTAAAATTAATAAATACTTACGGGATCCAGATACCAGATAACTTAAGAGAACCGTTTATATATCGAGGTGAAGATGCAGCCAAAAAAAGTATTGAAACACTTCGAGAGTGGGTAAAAATTCTTGCTCCATTCTTACATACAGAAAAACCAATGAAGAAACGTACACCAGAACAACAACGGGAATATAATAATGTCATACAATGTGTGAACTGTAAAGGTAATTTTGATTTAGATAATAAAAGAATTCTACACCACAACCATTTTAATGGAGAATATATCCATACGATTTGTAATTCATGTAACTTGAAAATACAAAAACAATTTTTTATTCCAGTAATTATTCACAATTCAAAAAATGTTGATACACATTTATTTATTAAAGAATTAGATTATGATGCAGAGAATATTAATATTATATCACAGACTAAAGAAAAATATATTATTATAGAGAAAACTATCAGATTAGAAAATAAAAGAACAGTTGTTCTTAATTTTTTGGATTCATATCTGTTTCTTTCCAGTAGTTTAGCTACTCTGGTCAAACAATTAACCGAAGACAAATTTATTTATACAAAAAAAATTTGCAATATGATATAAATTTGCTAATGAGAAAAGGAGTCTACCCCTATCAATACATGGATGATTTTGAAAAATTTGAAGAGAGAGAAGCATTTTATAACCATCTTCAAGATAAAGTATGTAACGAGGAGGATTATCAACTTGCACACACAATTTGGGACATGCTAGGTGGCGAAACAATAGGAGATTATCATGATTATTATTTGGAATTAGATGTTCTCTTGTTGGCTGATGTGTTTGATACTTTTCGAAAAAATTGTTTTGAAAAATATAATTTGGATCCTGTGTACAACACCTGGTTTATCTTGGCAAGCTATGCTTTTAACTACTGGAGTTGAAATTAATCTTCTCGAAGATAGTGAGCAGTTTACATTTGTTGAATCTGCTATACGTGGTGGTATAGTACAGTGTCCTTTGAGATATATAAAAGCAAAAATAAATATTTATCTTTTTATGATGCTAATAAAAAATCTAAATATATTCACTATATTGATATGAACAATTTATATTAGTACGTTATGACTCAATCACTCTCCATTGGTAATTACGAATGGATGACCCAGGAAGAACTTGAAGACAGGGATTTCTTTAAATGGGCTGAAGATCATCCAAAAGGTTGTCTATTGGAAGTTGATATGCTATAACCACCATGGTGTCATGAGAAACACAACGGATTATCTATGGCACCACTATCTCAAAAGGTTCCAGGCACAGAAGAAACAAAATTAATGTTAACATTCGAAAACAAAAATAATTATGTACTTCATTATCGAATGTTACAATATTACGAAAAGCAAGGTATAATATTTACAAAAATCCATAGGGGTTTAAAATTTGATCAAACAAAATGGTTAGCTCAATATATTGTGAAAAATACAAACAATGCAATACAAACAAATTCCAAAGTTTTGAAAGATTTTTATAAATTACTAATTAATGCCATATATGGAAAATTTTTAGAGAACAAAAAAAATCGATTTAGGTGTAGTTTGGTGACCAATTGAAAAAAACTTTTGAAGTTTATTGCTCATCCTACATTCAAAAATTTTAGAGAAATTACTGAAAATATGACTCTTATTGAAAGAAGTAAGATCGATGTAGTGCGTGATGTGCCAATAGCTGTGTGTGTTACAATTCTTGAATTATCTAAATTAGAAATGTATAAATTTCATTATGATGTGATGCAAGCTAGATACAAAAACATAAGAGTAGCATACATGGATACTGATAGTTTTATATATGAAATAGAAACAGAGGATTTGTACAAAGATTTACTAGATATGAAAGAACATTTTGATTTTAGTAACTATCCAAAAGATTGTGTATTATATAATTTATTATACAGTGTTGATAACAAGAAGATCCCTGGGAAAATGAAAGATGAAGCAGCAGGATCTATAATATCAGAATTTGCTGGACTTGGAGCAAAAATGTATTGTATCGAAATAGATGAAAAAGAAGAAGAAATTAAAAAAGCTAAGGGTATAAAACGACCAAATATAGTAAGACTGACAATGGATGATTTTAAAAATTGTTTATTTGAAAATAAAAATGAAAAAAATTAATGTCTGCATATTATCTTACCAACAAAAATCATACTCTTTATACTACAATAAAAAATAAAATAGCCCTCGATGGTCATGACAATAAATTAGAAATATTAGATTGACACATCCATACTAGAGAATATGGACACTATGAAAATGTTAAGACAAAACATTGTAATAAATGTAAATTAAAAAGTTGATAAAAATATTTGTATTTAATTTTTTAATGTTATATATAATTATTCATATATTTTTATCGAGCCTAAGGCTCTCAAGTAAATAATAAAATAATAAAATTCTATATTCTATTCTATTCTATTTAAAATTGTTCTATCACTCTCTTATTAAACTAACTAACTAACTCTCTAGCCTTCTTAAACCCGAAGGTTCATGGCTGCAGCAACACAGGCCTTCCATCTGTCCCTATCTTGAGCAAGATCTATATACTCTTTTCCATCCCTACCGATTTCCTTTAGGTCCATCTCAACGTTGTCCCTCCATCTTCGTCTTGGCCTTCCTACAGGTCTCTTACCATCTGGTTTCCCAACAAGAATCCTGTAAACTCCTCTTTCCTCTCCCATTCGTGCCACATGGCCTGCCCACCTAAGTCTTCTTGATTTAATTATTCTAATAATATCTGGACATGAATACAAATTATGTAGTTCTAAATTATGTAACCTTCTCCACTCACCTGTCTCCTCATCCCTTTTAGGTCCAAATATTTTCCTAAGGATCTTATTTTCAAATACTCTCAATTTATGTTCCTCTTTCAATGTAAGGGACCAAGTTTCACACCCATATAATACTACAGGCAAAATTACTGTTTTGTATATTTTAACTTTTAGTTTCTTAGATATTAAACGAGAAGACAAAAGTTTATGAAGAGAGAAGTAACATGCATTTCCTGAATTAAGCCTACTTTTTATTTCCTCTTTAATATAATTTTCATTTGTTAATATTACTCCTAAGTATTTGAATTTGGAAACTGGTTCAAACGAGTTGTTATCAATAATTAGATTTTGATTATTACCTAACACTTGGTTTCGGCCTGTAAGCATATATTTAGTTTTCTCTTTGTTAACTTCCAAACCTATCTCTTTAGCAGTTTTGAAAAATATTTTAGCATTATTCTTAATTGTATTCACATCATCCCCCAGTAAGTCTACATCATCTGCATATGCTAACAACTGAGTCACACCGTTTAATTTTAGTCCTTCGTTAGTTTCTTTTACCTTCCTTACAGCATATTCTAAGGCAAAATTAAAGAGCAATGGAGATAATGCATCTCCTTGTTTTAACCCATCATGAATTGTAAATTTGTCAGACATATTATTACCCACACGAATTTTACTTTCTGTTTCACTGGTGCATATTTTTATCATACTAACAAGCTTCTTAGGTATTCCAAACTCTACTAATATATTATATAATTTATCTCTTTTGACCGAATCATATGCTTTTTTGAAATCAATGAATAGCTGATGGACATTTTGATTATATTCCCACTTTTTTTCAAGTGTCTGTCTGATGTGAAAAATTTGATCTGTAGTTGATCTGTTACGTTTAAATCCACATTGATAATCACCTATAATTTCATTAGCATATGGGGTTAGTCTTGTTAAAAGAATGTTAGACAATATTTTGTATGTTGTTGAGAGTAGAGAAATTCCACGGTAATTATTGCAGTTCATTTTATCACCTTTTTTAAACACAGGAACAATTATGGATCACTCTCTTATTCTTTACATCATATACATATGATTTATCTACTATTAATATAGCACTGCATGTAGTATTTTCCGGTTTCATGAAATTCACATATCAATTTTATATTAGTTCGATCATTTATAACTACCAATTTTCTTTTTGAAGCATTTATTAAAAACGTTGGTCTGTGAATTATGAACTCTTCTGGAATATAATACATGTCTATGTTTCCTTCAGTTACTCGTTTAAAAGCACTATAAGCTTCATATAATTTTAAATAATCTTGTTCTGCAATGTTTAAATTATAATTTTCACGAGGAAATACTTCATTTCTGCCACTCTTCAGATACACATTTTTACCTTTACAATTATCAAAACTGGCTGCTTTCTTTTTCCTGATTGTCATCTCTCCCTGTCTGAAACAACACAGCTACAAACTCTGGCATGTCATATTGCAAAGATTGGAACTGATTAGTAAGGTAAAATTCAAACAATTTACCCTCCACAGGCTTCTGAATGCATTTATAAGTATAAAATTGAATCGAAATTTGAGGATTTTTCAAAATGTTGGCTTTGTATTTGAGAGTATAATTCGATTCATATTCAACTATAGGCATTCGCAACTCCATAGACTGGATCACACATTTCGCAGCTTCGGGTAAACTAGCCTCATTAGCTGTTCCATCTGCATTCAAAGTTTTGTATCTCATGATGGCATTATGATCATTGGGTGCTCTGCGAAATATGACACTCAAACTACCTTTCCACATAATTTTTTTATAATCAGAGAAAAATCCAAATAGCAATCTCATGGGGAACAGTACTGTGTGACTTTTTGCTTGACTTTTTGTTCCAGCTTCTAACCCACCAACTTTATAATATGCACTCTCTGATTTGGACAGTTTCAATATCCCCACCGTAGTGGATATAATTCAAGGACAATCACTCCTGTCAATCACTGTACCATGCTTCCTGACTTCAATTTGAGATAATAAGAATGGAACAAAATTATCTATAAGTTTTATATTAGCCCCAGGGAGAGGATATTCTTCACCATTACTTTGTTTTACAATATCAAATTTTATATACAGATCAGATCTATGTAGATGATTGAATCTGTCCCACACCGTGATGTCATACTGTATCTCTTTATTGGGCTGATTCAAATTTGCAAATGTCCTCCTATTTGGAGGGAAGGACTGTACTTCATAACTCTCAATATTTTCCATCTTGGTATTTATTAATATTTTTAAATATTAATTTCTATTATCGCATTGCTATTAGCACCGGCAAAATCGATGATTTCATTTTTCTCATTCGTAATTGTTATTTCTATCTAATTAACTTTATCAATACAAACAGGGAAATAGACTGGTGGGATTGGGGAATAGAAGATAGGTTCATAAATTTCGAATTCGGTTTAAATGTAGCAAGGATACCTGTCTCCTTGTGACTGCCAATCGAATTTTCTTCTGCTTTGATAATCATACCTTTGGCTATATTACAGTGAATATTCAATGTCTCTATAGCTAAGAATTTTGGTATAAATTTACCTATGTGCCTAACACCTGGTTCTAATTTGCTATTGTTCTCAAATCCTAAAAGTTCTCCCATGGTAGATACGTCCACTGTTTCATTGGTAGTTACAATCTCTACTCTGTGTGTTACAGAATTTTGAGAAAGCAAGACAGTGGTTGGAAGTTCAAATTGTAAAGTAGATAAGTTATACTGTCCAGGAGGAATAATTATTTTTTCATTACTTACTAATATAGTACTGTTGTAGTTAGTTACGTTCGGTATCAGATACATACTGTAGAATGCTCTCAGAGCTATGGATTTTGGATAGATAATACCATTGTGAAGATGTAGTTTCAAAACCGAAGTCTCGCTGGAGAGATGAAAAATTCCCATATTTAATATATAATACAGCTTTTTGAAAATCTTTTAATTTGATGTTTGGTACTTTATTTAAAATTCTGAGCATCGTAATGCAAACATGGCCACATAATATAATTTGACCGAAATCTTGAATAGATCGTCGTTGTAATAAATTTTAACATGTTTTAAGTAACGAATTAATTCTGTAGGGTGTACCCCTCCGAAAGAATCGAAAATAAAAGCATTGTCATTTTGTTTATAATAGCATATCCAGTGGGTACCAACGTTTTCGGACTTGTCCAAATTGACCACACCACATTCTCGAGAGTGGGGACTGCCTTTAGGGAGAGAATCAGACATGAAAACTCCCCTGAAGTGTTTAATTTTAAATATTTTAATTAAAGATTCAATGTCTTGGTTGGTAAGTGCTTCTTTTTTTTAATTTTCTGAGTGCTCTAGACTTCACACCGTTGCCTATTTTTTTCTCCATGGCAAGATTATGACGCTTTTGCTCTTCTAGTTCTGCCTTATTTTTTTTTCGAATCAATTACAGTTTTGGCAATAGCAGCACTACCCCCACCCAAGCTCCCAACTGCCCCCAATGCAGCCAGTATAGCTGGAATGCTGAATATGAATCCACCACTGTGTGTTTTCTTTCTTGTATTTTGCAATCGTTATAATTGTGGTGTACTGAGTAATAATTTAATTCCATTTCCTTTGACTATATATTGCCTCTTCTTTTCTTGTTGTTTTTTTAGTTAAAATCGAATTAAGTTTTAAATTTTTAAGATCGTGATATGGTATTTGGTATACAACTGCTTTTGGTTTCATGTTGTTTTAGTATTATTACTATCTTTCAGGGTATTTATATTACAAACCCCACTCTAATTTTTGTTTTGTATTCATAGCAATGGTTGTACCCAATGCTGTTATTTTTTCACCCAATGATGCATCTCTGCTTGTTAATCTTCCAAAAGCTGCCTCTTCCAGTTTTTGATCAGCCACATGACGATCATTCAGATCTTTGAGTGTGTTGTATGCAATATCATGTTCTTTGCAAGCTGCATCCCTCTTTCTATTCGTTTCTCAAGTTTTGTACCAGGACCACAATATTGGAAACCAGGTACGTGTAACTCGAACGGAAGTTTATTAATAATATCATTTATTAAACCTCGACCCTCTGATATATTCCAGAATTTAGGAGGTAAAGTATTGATAATTTTAATTAATTATCCTATACCTTTAGAATCGTTTAAAATAAAATTAGCTAATTTGTCACTAATCATGTTTACAATACCCATTTTCTCATTATGGAAATTATTGTTCCCAGCATTTTCCTCCCCTGCTATAACCAGCAACCTATCTATAAGTTTTCTCACATCGTTTATCCATACAAATTCCTTAGGTAGAGTATTGTATTGTGTTATACCACTACCGGTTTTTAGTTGATTCCAGATAGGTTTAATCAGATTTTTGTATTTATCCTCGCCGCTCGATTTACCACGCTTTTGACTGGCATCGTTATTTTGGTACAAAGCATCAGAGAGTGTCAAAATTTCAGAGTAACTTTAATAATCATCTTCTGTAAAAATTTTTGGTTGTTTATTGGTAATGAGCTCCCATAGCCTTACGGTACCAGGATATCTGGACCAGCTGTTTCTCCCACCCAAATTAATTTTTATGTTATCCCCTTCGAATGTAACTTTAGACTTGCCAATTTTCTATACTACGCCTTCATTACCCTCCATAGTGGGATACAAACCAAATACCTCATCTTTTTCGAATTTTCCTGTACTCAGGTAATCCCTTGCCAGGGGACCCAACTCGATTTTCTCTGATTCTTCTATAGCTGATTTAGCAGGTGGTTCCTTAAGTACCAGAGGAGTGTGGATGCTGGATAATGGTGTAGGAGGGAAATCTGCATAATTTTTATCAGTAAGAGGTACCAATTCATTAATGAGGTTTTATTTTGTTCTGTCACACCCTTAATCTCTTTACCAAGACCACTGATTGCATCGATAATAGGTTGAATAGGTTGGTCATGACGCTTGTGTTGTTCGTAAACACCTCGATTCTCTGATTTCCAACCTTTGAAACGTTTGGGCAAGTACTCTCGTAATTTCGAATTATCTTTTATTTTATGTTTCGTCGTATTTATTTTTATTAATGGTTATTTTATATCGTTTGAACGTTTAAAATGTCGTTGATTTTATTTCTAAACTTACCATTGTTAGGTTTCCGAGTCATGTCGATCGTAACAAATCCAAAATCGTCGCTGTTCCAACAAGAAACAGAATTTTGAAAATTGGTTGTAATTTAAGTCTCCTCCCACATAATCATCGTATACATGTTTCAAATTAGTATGATCTTGACGAAACAAACAGATTAAGTTTGTATTATCTCGTAGTAATTGTTTGGGAATTTTGGAAGAAGTTTGAGCTAAATAAAAGCAGCCTATTTCTTTGTGACGACCCTGTGTAAAAAAAATTCTAATTTCATTCTGATTTTCCAGAATAACATCATCGAACACCCCAACAGAATTTTTCAAACATTGGTCGAGAGGTTTTATTGTTGATGCAAATGTAGCTATGCCCAGTCCCTCGTACAGCTTCATGAGTTGTTGGTATTTCGGTTGTTCTAAACTCTTTGAGAATACATACAAGTGTCTATTTTTCCAATCTAGCCAATTGGGGGCAAGCAAGAAATTATCAACCAGCAAAGTGTTTTTTCCACAACCTGATGGGCCTGCAATGAGGCATCTTATGTTATCAGGTAACAACTATCCATTTGTTTTATTAGTTTCCACTACATCTGGTAAACACTGTACCACATTCCATGTTGGTATCAAAGAATCACCTGGTTTGCTTCTATCCAACTTTTGTCTGGCAGACCTAACAATTTCACATACAATTTATTATTTTTCTTCTTCAATATTTTCTCGATTAGATATGTATCTCGATATTTTGTTTTACTAAGTTCCTCTTTATAGAATCTCCCTTTCAATATTTTGTTCTGATTATATTTTATGTATGTATTTCTATTCCCTGGTAAAACTTGAACCACTAAGAATAACTCTGTACTCCAATTTTTAGTAAAACCCTTCCCGAATAACTGTTTATATTTACTAACCCTTACCTGATCCCCTATTTTAAACTTTGGCTTCTTGGTAGTAAATTTATACTTTTTACAATAAACATTTTAAATCAAACGTTGCTCATCAGATTTGGTTTCATCAGCAGGTTTCATGTGAATAGTACTGTGTACTGTATTGTTGTAATCGTGAACTAGCTCAGGTAAAATTTGTACCCACTTGTAATTGCCTTATAGAGGAAATTGTCTCCACATGCGATTTTTTAATGTTCTGTTGAATCGTTCCACTATACTAGCTTTCATATCATTGTATGTAGAATAATGTTTTATTATTATGTTGTTGCATTAACTTAGCAAATGTAGAATGGTAAAATTCTTCCCCTCTATCTGTCTGTAAATATTTTGGTATCCTTCCCTCACTAAATATCGACTTAAAGCCTCGGTAACACAAGTACCAGTCTTGGATTTTAAGGGAACAGCCCATGCATATTTGCTAAAGGCATCAATAACTGTAAGCATATACATATTTGTAACCATGATTTATCTTATCCAATTTTTTTAAAGTCCCCCTTGGAGGGACCATCTCGATCAGATCAGCCTGGAAGAATTCATTTATACCTTTTGTTACTACACTTAATAGCTTGTAATTGCGACGGGCTGGTTTGTGTAATTCATGAACTACAGGGTGGCTCAATAAGTCACTTAACACCCTCAGTACAAGGCCACTGCGGCATGGAATATGAAATTGGCGATGACCAATCATTGCCTGGCCAAGGGGGCACCACATTGACGCCACCCACACGGTCGGCGGCCATCTTGATGTCCGCCATCTTGAATTCAACTTCAGAATTTTAAATGGGAAGGGGGTCGTGCGACATATCAAAATGGGCTAGAATTTCACGAGAAATGCAATGGTGTAGGTTTTTTCGACGTATCTTTAACCAGTAAAAAGTTATGACTGAATTCTTGTACCAATTTGCTCCTTTTCGAGGTGTTAGAAAAATGCCTTAAAATTTGTTTAGCACATCGGTAATGCATCGAGATCAAAGTGACGTCTATGGAGAGAAGTTCGCATGCCATTGCACATTATTTTAATCGGATACATCCATGAAGAGCTGCGCATTATAAATGGTTGTCGCGAACAATTTACAGTGTGACGCTTCCATTGAATTAAAAGTCCTTCACAGTGACAAGGCTAATGTTTATGTTCAGAAGGAAGTTCATAAACAGAATATTCGATGCTTTTTATCTGATAACCCATTTTCGACAGATCAAAGCCGAATGGTTAGTGTTGGTAAGTTAATGGTGTGGCGTGCTGTGTGGAACACGATTGGTTAGTCAATTTTCCTTCAACGAAACCTTAAATGCTTATGGCTACTTGGATTTGTTAAATAAACAGTTTTTTCATCCTTGTTATGGAAGAAGGTACTTTTTACAGAGTTTTTCAATAGGGAAGAACACCAGAACACTATGGGAACGTTATGAACCAGTTTTTGTCCAAAGTTAGTTATCAGATGACAAGGGTCACATATTCTGTTTATGAACTTCCTTCTGAACATAAACATTAGCCTTGTCACTGTGAAGGACTTTTAATTCAATGGAAGGGTCACACTGTAAATTGTTCGCGACAACCATTCATAATGCGCAGCTCTTCATGGATGTATCCGATTAAAATAATGTGCAATGGCATGCGAACGTCTCTCCATAGACGTCACTTTGATCTCGATGCATTACCGAAGCGCTAAACAAAATTTAAGACATTTTTCTAACACCTCGAAAAGGAGCAAATTGGTACAAGAATTCAGTCATAACATTTTACTGGTTAAAGATACGTCGTGCATTTGCATTTCTCGTGAAATTCTAGCCCATTTTGATATGTCGCACGACCCCCCTTCCCATTTAAAATTCTGAAGTTGAATTAAAGATGGCGGACATCAAGATGGCCGCCGATCGTGTGGGTGGCGTTAATGTGGTTCCCCCTTGGCCTGATAACGATTGGTAGTAGTATATTTAATGCTATAATAAACTCGAGAAATGAAGAGCCCCCCTCAAGCAGATTTGCCTACACTTAAAACTAGCTCAACATGCCCATATGAGCTTTTTGCTCAAGTGTAGCACCCCCTCTAATCCAAGATTTTTGTAAAAATGCCCTCGGGAAATTTCTGTGAAATGAAGAGCCCCCTCAGATTGATTTGCCCACACTTACAAAAGTTGCATCAGCCAGATTTTTGTCCATAAGCTTGTTAAAAATATGCTTTTTTTTATATTGTTTTGGATACACTTCAAATTAAGCCAAAAACCCACACCCACACATATTTACTTCAGGTTTAAGTTCAATTGGATACCAGGTTCAATTTGTTTATCTAATATTAAAACAATGTAATATGCAGAGACCCTCTAGAATTGCTCCGTGACTCTCTCATTTCTTACATCATATGTTTGCATGTTTCATATTGTTTGATTCTCAGTATTTATGGTATTGAGATCAAAGTGATTAATGTGCACAATTCCCGACACGGTAGCATTGAATTTTTGCTTTGCATGTTTCAAGTGATTCTCCTCTGTGCTAGTGTTTAGATCAAAGTGATTAATGTGCACAATTCCCGACACGGTAGCATTGAATTTTTGCTTTGCATGTTTCAAGTGATTCTCCTCTGCGTCAGTGTTTAGATCAAAGTAATTAATGTGTACAATTTCTGAGTATTGAAGCTTTGCATGCAAACAAAATTGCATCAGCCAGATAATTTTAATAAAAGCTCTCAGGAAATTCCCGTGAAAAATATGACACCTCGGGAATTTCCTGTAAAAAAGCCCTCGGGAATTTCCTGTGAAAACAAAATTCATGGGAAATTCCTGTTTTTTTCTTCTCGGACTGGCTTAGGGTATATAAAGAGATTTTGCATCACATATCAGCCAGTATTATGAGAGTGGCTGAGGAGTACAGATGTGTTGTTACAGTGCTTCTCATACTACAGGCCTGTTTGTTTTAATATAAAACATTTCTTATTATTTAATTTCTGATATATTGAACAAAAAGGCTTATATTTTGTATAAAAAATCTGATATTTGTTACATCCAGCTTGTTTGTTGTAATCTACTCTTATTTAGAGTCGGGCTTATATCTGTCCCAGCTTGTTATACAAAAATCAATACATAACACAGTGTAAGGTCATTGCTTTTCTAGGACATGCATGTCTGTGCAGGCATTTGTGGAAGGTCAGTTTAGATCAATATTTATTCTCTTTTTCCACTTGTAGGCCATTGGCTTTACAACCTGTCATATTAAGCATAGAGTTTTGATTTAAAACCCAAAAAATTTTATATAATAAACCGAGGATAAAAATTAATAATAATATTAATTATTATTAATATTAATATTAAGTATATACACAAGAAATATACAAAGCACACAGCTGAACCCAACTGATATTTTTATTCAGTATAAAGTTTTGAATTGAAGCCCAGGAAATCTTATATAATAAACAACAAGAAAAATGCCAAAACAAAAATATTGTGATCAATGCAATAAAAATATATTTAGCTCTAATTGGGCCAGGCACCAAAGGAATTGTCTTCTAGACAAATACAGAACTCCCACAAAAATATGCCCCAAATGCCATAGAAAATATAGCATGGAATATTTTACATATAAACATAAAGATACTTGCTCTGCACAGTCATCAACATTGCCCCCACAACCATCTACATCTGGTCTGAAAAGAAAGCATGAAGCACCTGTTAATGCTGGACCTGCAAAGCAGCCAAACCCATCCATAGCAGTTTTAATGGCCAATTAAGAGATTATCGGTTTGTATCAGAGCCAAGATGTGGTATTAAGAATTTTTTGAGCAGTGTAAATCCTGATGTGCAGGCAATTCTAAATGCACAAAATGGCTCTTATAAGCTGTCCCTCAAATTGTTTACACAATATAAGAAACCAAATGGCACAAAATTTACACAGCCCCACATAACAGAAACTGTACCTCTATATTCAAATGCAAATTCAGACAAAATAATAAGCAGTTTGATGGATCAATTGAATATTAAACACTCTGAATTTGCAGCAAAAGAGTCTGGATGGAGCCTATGCGGTTCTCCACACAAGTTATATATTAATATTTCTGAATTCAGCCCATTACAAGGTTCTACATATCTGCCATTACCGGCCAATATTAAAAACAAAAGAGAGGTGGTTAACATAGAAAATACCGACCAGAAATGCTTTTTGTGGTGTATTTTAGCTGCTTTGTTTCCAGTTTCAAGGAATCCTCAGAGAATAAGTTATTATAAACAATATGAACACAATTTTGATGAAGCAATGGAGGGTTTAGAATATCCAATGTCTGTTCAGAATATTGATAAATTTGAAAAAAAGGCCAGGGATATTAATGGTAAACAATTATCTATTAATGTATTTATTTGTTACACTGGTCGTGGCAATTGCTTGATAGCACCTCTCAGAATCAGTACATTTAATAATGATTCTGCTGTTCCGATTGATCTGCTCTTATTTGAAGGGGGTGATACACACCATTACACTCTGATACATAATCTTGAAGCTTTAGTCAGAACACAACTAGACAAATCTAATAGAATATTTAAGTTGTGCAGAAGATGTTTAACTGTATTTGATGGTCAAAAAATGGTGAATGGGGTTCAGGAAAAAAATGCAAAAATTGCTAAAAACAAGTTAATTGAGCATCTGAAATACTGTGGCAACTATAAACCTGTTCATATGGTGATGCCAATGCCAAGTGAAAATTGCAAATTCAAAAAGTTTGAAGCCTTGTTGGAACACCCAGCATATATAGTCTGTGGTTTTGAATCAAATCTCAAACCTCTTGCATTCTGCAATCCAGATCCTGAAGAATCTTCAATTACACCATACCAGCTACATGAACCTTCTAGTTTTTATTATGTTGTTGTACAGGATGGTGTTGTTAGTAAAGAATATTCACACATGGGACCAGATGCCATCAAAGAATTTGCACATAGAATAGAAATTGAGTGCCGTGACATAGCATCTAATATCTTATTAAAATCAAAACCTATGTTGCCTTTAACAGAGAAACAGATCGAAGATTTCAACAATGCAGAAAAATGCCCGGAATGTGATTCTGAATTTTCAGATACAAAAATCAAGGTGAAACACCATTCTCATACAGATGGTAAATTCAAAATGGCCCTGTGTAATAGCTGTAATATTAAGATCCAGAGACCAAAATTTGTCCCAATATTTTGCCATGGTGCATCCAATTATGATTTTCATCATTTGATCAGGTACGAGGGGTTTGACAAACAGAATTTAAATATTTTAGCTGAAAATGATGAGAAATATATTGCTATTAGCAAAATAATTAAAGTTAATGGTGTTCCTATTCACTTAAGATTTCTTGATTCCTACAGAATTTTATCTGCTAGCCTGGCTACACTGGCCACTCAATTATCTGATGATCAATTCAAAATCACATGTGCCTTGTTTCCAAATCAGGACCTGAAATTAATTAGGCGGAAGGGTGTATATCCATATGACTATGTTACAGATTTTTCTAAATTTGATGAGTGTTCTCTGCCACCACAACAAGAGTTTTACAGCAAAATCAGAGGATCTGGAATCACTGATGAAGATTATCACCATGCCCAGTTGATGTGGAAAAATTTAAAATGCCAGACATTTGGTGATTATCACATGGCATATTTAAAACTTGATGTCACTCTCTTAGCTGATATACTGCAGGCATTTAGAAAATCATCAATGCAAAATTATAGACTGGATCCAATGTATTTTTACAGTGCTCCGGGCCTAGCATGGGCTGCAATGTTTTTAAACACTAAAATAAAATTGGATCTGATCCAAGATCAAGATATGTACTTGTTTATGGAGCAATGTATAAGAGGAGGCATGGTGCAATGCTCTCAGAGATATGCCAGAGCAAATAACAAATATATTCCTGATAATGATCCAGCACTGCCATCAAATTATATACTGTATGTGGATGCAAACAGCCTCTATGGTTACGCTATGATGGATAAACTGCCATATGCAGGGCTTGAATGGGTTGAAGATTTCAATATTGAAGATCTTCAGGACTTTGATGACAGTAACTATGGCCTCTTCTTAGAGGTTGATCTGACAATTCCTGATGATTTACACAACAAATTTTCTGATCTGCCCCCAATTCCTGAGGTTCAGTGCTCACCTGGCTCTAAACAGAAGAAGCTCATGATGACACTGGAGCCAAAACAGGGTTATGTCATATATTAGAAAACCCACCAGTTCCTGATACATCATGGTGTCCAAGTGACCAAACTTGGCAAAGTTTTGAGGTTCAGGCACTTAAAATGGTTGAAGCCGTATATTAATACAAACACAGAGCTTCGAACATCTGCAAAAAGCCAATTTGATAAGGACTTGTTTAAATTGATGGTCAATTCTGTGTATGGCAAAACTATTGAAAATGTCAGAAAACATACCCAAGGTAAAATAATTACTGACCCCAGCCTGAGCAAAAAATTGGTTGCAAAGCCTAATTTCAATTATAGAAGAATTTATGATGAAAATATGGCACTTTTCAACATGAAAAAAAACAAAAATTAAGTTTGATAAACCTATTTATGTAGGGGCTGTGATATTGGAATTGGCCAAATTACACATGTTAAAATTGTATTATGATGTGTTGAAACCTTTTTATGGTGATTGTGTAAAATTGATGTACATGGACACTGATAGTTTTGTTTTTGATATTCAAACAGAAGATGTTTATCAAGATATGTCCCAGCCTGAATTGCTTGAATATTTTGATACCAGTGAACATACAAAGATTCAACCCCACAACAAAAAGGTGCCTGGCAAGTTAAAAGATGAGACACTTGGTGATGTTATTGTGGCATTTGCTGGGTTAAGGGCCAAGATGTACAGTTTTGAAACATGTAGTGGTGTTGTTGCCAAAAAAGCCAAGGGCATTGGCAGAGTAACTGTTGAAAAAGAGCTTGAATTTGAAGATTATAAAAATTGCCTCAAATCATGTAGCACCATCAGAACATCAGAATCCAGAATTCAGAGTGTGGATCACTTGTTGACTACAAATATTGTAAGAAAAGTGGCTCTGGACCCACATGATGATAAGAGATGCATTTTATCATGTGGCATACATACTTTACCATGGGGTCATTGTGATTTGAAAAATGGGAATCAATGCCCAAACACAGAGCATGATTTGAAATAAATAAACATGCCTATGAACTTATTTGGGTTCAAAAAACGGGCTGTTATGGAGCTGCCAACACCACAACCCTCTTCTGATATAATATCTAAACTGAGTGGTTTATTAATTATTCATCTGAACAGCATACTTACAGATATTGATGATGAAACAGGCAAAATATTGTACATATTTAACAATAATTTAAATCATTACCAATTACCTGTAGGTGGTCAATTACAATTTATTACAACTCCTGAGGGTGATGTTAAAATTTCAGTAGGGAGAAATATTTATAGAATCAAGCACTCAAACATGATTTCTGGCACTGTTTATACTGTTTCTGCTGGTGACTGCTTATATATTGAGGTCCCTGGATCCTATGACAAGCTTATACCCTTTTTTATAGAATTAAGAATCAGATACTCTATAATAAATAACCACTAAATCAAAAATGCCTAATGATATTTTTGGCCATACAAGACATGAAGATCACAGTGATGAGATTCTGATGCTTGATGTCAGAGTCAAGAAATTAAGAAGTGATTTACAAGCATTACAAACTACACTCAATGCCAGTCTTCAATTAGAAATTACAAATTTGCAATCACAATGCATGGACCCTCTTCTTAAAATTGATTCTGAACTCAAATTATTGCTTCAGAAATATACTGACTTGGCCACATTAGATAATTTTCAAAGTTTAGAAGAAGCTGTAGCAGCTCTTCAAGCCAAATTTAAGACCCAGGCCACCAACTCTGAGCAATTGAAACAGCAATTAGAAGAGCAGATAAATAATGTCCAGACACAGCTCCAAACAATTGTCAAAAGCATAAAATCACAAGAAGATTTTGATCTAGAGATTTCCACTCTAAAAAACAGATTCAATCACTCCAAATACCTAATCTGGGCCCTCTGAACAATGCCATAGCCGAGGTTAAAGAAAAAATTGAGACACTTGAAAATTTTATGAACAATTTGCCATCTTCTGATGCTTTGAGTGCAATAACTCGGAGTGTAGCAAATATTAAGCTGCAACTTGAAACATATGAAGATTTTGGAAAAATTCAAAGTTCCATAACCCATCTTGAAGGTGCAATAGCAGCAGTGCAAAGTGATTTGGCAAATGTACTGGAATCCCGATTGCCTGGGATTGTAGATACCCTTGTTAGTGTCCAGCAACAAATCACTTAGCTTGAAAACCTCAACACTGAATCTGAGCTATCTCATTTTCATCACTTGATCGATGATATCCAAACAAAACTTGAAATTTTACAACAATCAACACCCTCTCAGGCAGATATAGCATTGCTCCAAAATGCTATGCAAAATGTGGCTGATGCTTCTGAATTAAACAATGTGAAATTGGCACTTGAATTTTTACAAAATACTGTGTCAAATCTGCCTACATCACAAGAACTTAAAAATATAAAGAGGGCAGTGAATCGCATATTGAAATCAGAAGATATCAAGAATATCCAGGCAGAGATCAAACATCTTACTCAGACAGTGGCCACTCTTCCAACCAATCAACATATTAATGAACTGCATGCCCTGTTTGAGGATATCAGAAGACGGGTCCATGATCTTACTGCTCAAAATTCAAAATTGGCAGTTGTTGAAAATTTACAGCAAATTGTTGCTAATATCAAGCAACAGCTAGGGACCATGGAATCCAATCAAGCAAATGCTCTGTCTGTTTTTGCCACCCAGCTACAAGAAATTGTGCAACAATACAAGAAACTTGTTGTGGACATAAAAATCAAGCCAGGCCATGATGATGTTGTTAGGACTATCAATGAGCACCTTGAATCTGTAACAAGTAGATTGCTCACAGCAGAAAAAGAAATAACAGGCATAATTGAAAATCCAAAACATACAGTAATTCTTGAATTGTACAGCATCCCCAACAAAAAATATGATTCTCCATTTACACCAGGTGGCAAAATATGTATGCTGTCCCCTGCACAATTTTATTACCAATTTTTTGTTGGGGGCACATTGAGACCAATCAAGATCAAATATTGGCTTCAACCACAGGCACACCACTACCCCACCTTATCAATAACAAATGCTGATAACAAAGTAAAAATCACCCGTGTAGAATTAGAGGATTTTACAGATCCCAATACATTAGAAACAGCATATGTTGAAGATGATGGCTCTCTGGAATTTAAAATACAAATAGGGGACAAATTATATTTAGAAAATCCTGCAGTATCAGCTGCTGAACACCCCATAGTTGCAATATTCTTGTTTACATATTATGTCTAGACAAATTATTGTTGATGAATTACACAGACAGGCCAGACATAATTTTAAGAGACTGCCAGTAGTCACAAAGGGCATAGATGATTTATGGCAGAGCGACTTGATTGACATGGCAAGTGGACAGCTGAAAAACTTAGACAAAATCAACAAGGGCTACAAGTATCTACTCACTGTAATAGACACATTTTCAAAATTTGCCTGGGCTGTGCCACTCAAATCCAAGACTGGAAAATGTGTTACAGAAGCCATCAGGACAATCATCAATCAGAGTGGAAGATCACCGCGCTATTTGCAAACAGATAATGGCAAAGAATTTTATAATTCAGTGTTTCAACAATTTATTAAAAGCCAGGCAATACAACATTACTCGAGTTACAGTGATCTCAAGGCCTCAATTGTAGAGAGATTCAACAGAACCCTAAAAAATCATATGTATAAGCAATTTACCCTGCAAGGTAATTATAAATGGATTAATATTCTTCCAGAACTTCTACATAAATATAACAACTCGGTCCATTCCACAATCAACATGAAACCCTCTGAAGTAACTTCATCTGATGAGCAAAAATTGATCAGCACTGTTTATTATCCTAGATACCAGCCAACAACAAGAAAGGCCAAATACAGGGTGGGTGATCAAGTAAGAATCAGCAAATATAAGCACTTATTCAAAAGAGGCTTTACAAGAAACTGGAGCACTGAATTATTTACAGTGGTTCAAGTTAAACCTGGAACCCTTAACACATATATAATAAAACACCACCGAGGAGAAATTCTCAAAGGCAGGTTCTATGAAGAAGAGCTCAGCAAAACTAAACAGCCTGACACATATCTCATAGAAAAAATCATCCGCAGAAAAGGCAACAAGTTATTTGTCAAATGGCTAGGACTCCCAGAACACAGCTGGATCGATGCAAACAAAATAATAATATGAGCACCTGGGATGTTATAAAAAGGCTGCCAGAACCTGAACAGCAGAATAAGAGAAATGGCAAATTGCTACCTGATAATATTAGGTGTCTTATTGTTGGGCCATCTGCTTGTGGTGAAACTACACTAATAGTTGATAATTTTTTATTGGCACCCAACTGGTTAGACTGGAAAAACAGGCACTTGTATATCTTCTCTAAGAGCTTGGAACAATTAAAATATCAAGAGCTGATGAAGCTATATGATGGATTGGATATAGCCACTTTTGAACCAGATGTTAAGCCACTCCATGAATGTCTCGATAATTCTGTTGTTGTGTTTAATGACATTATACTGGATAATCAAAACAAGGTTAGAAATTTTTTTACACAGGGCCGGCACAAAAACATTGATTGCTTCTACCTGGCACAGACTTTTTCGAAAATTCCGAAGCAACTGATCCGAGACAACAGCAATTTTATATGTGTGTTTCATCAGGATCATACCAACCTCAAACACATACATGATGAATATGTAGGTGGGGACCTGAGCTACAATGATTTTTCTAAGATATGCAGCAGGTGCTGGAACCAGGACAGTTATGGGTTTGTCACAATTGATATGACAAGAACACCCAATAGTGGCAAATACAGAAATAAAATCAACAATTTTCTAGACATTGAAACATAAATAAATAAACATGAAAAGGCCAATCATTGATGATCTTAAATTAAGAGATTATCTTGTAAAAAGATTTAAGGGATGGAAATCAGAGAACCGAGGAATTTATGAAAAACACAAGCAAACAGAACAGCCTGTAATTGATGCTATTAGTGAATTAGGTAAAAATATCAAAACTGTTACAGAGCAAAATCAAAATTTGATCACAGAGCTTGTACCTGTAGCTGCTAGGAACATATTAGATTATCCATTCACCCCACTTTCCAGTATTCATACACCTAGTCCTATTGCTCCTAGAAGAATTGAAGCTACTCAGGATCCTATTGAATTGGGTCTGCTTGCTCAAAAATATTTAAGCACATCTAAAGACAACAAAGATGAGGTGTTTGGCTTATATGCTGACACAGAGCGTGATGGTAGCATCATACATAGAATTGGCAATTTCAGAGTAACATTTATGGGGGATGATCTGATTGTATATTCAGAATCTCGTCTTGGAGAAAAAGGTGCTTTTGTTAAGTACCCCGGCACACCTGGATTGTGGGAACTGATGACTAGGAAAAGGCCTGGCAGCTATACAGATCAAGATTATGAATATTACAAAGAAATATTAATAAAATCAGATGCTCTATACCAGAACAATGATCCCACACAAAAAAGAGTCAAGTCTAGCAGTGGAGCAAAATACAATAATTTAATCAAGCCCATATGGTCTCAGATCAAGACTGGCGGTGGAATCAAACAATACAACACCCTGCCCAAAGAATTTGTGTGGGTTGATGATGTCAGGAAACTTGTAGATAGGTTATTGGTGATAGCTGGGGAGGAAAATGCTGGCAACCACAATTTTTACAATGAAAAAGTTGGAATTATGGACATGATAAGCACAAAATTGTCTAATTTTATAGTGAATGACACTAAGGGGATTGGATATCTTATAAAAATTATTAATACTCTACCACCTAAATTTTGGAATATTTCTGAGGGTAGGGGCTTGGTTAATGACATTATAAACAAGCTGCCATTTGAACTACACATTCCAGGCTATCAGTATTGTGGTCCAGGCACAAAATTGGACCATAGATTAAACAGAGGTGATCCTGGTGTTAATCCCCTAGATGCTGCTTGTAGAGACCATGACATAGCATACAACACACATTCTGATCTTGACAAGAGACATGTTGCAGACAAGAAATTAGAAGAGGCTGCATTTGGTAGATTTGTAAGCAAAAATGCTTCTTTGAGTGAAAAAATAGCAGCATTGGGAACCACCATAGCCATGAGCACCAAACAAAAATTGGGGTGGGGGTTGTGAATATGTATATAATAAACCTACAATGAAGGCCAAGGGTGTTATGTATCAAATACCTTATGCAGGTCTTAAATCTCTTGGGCCTATTGACAGCCTTTTAAACAAAAAGCAGCGCAAGAAAAAAAATTCTTGTCTTGCCAAGGGTCATGGTATGAAATTGTTGCTTAGTACCCCCCAATTAAAAAAATTACAGCAATCAAGAAATAAATCACATGTTGGGGGTTTTATATTTACCATCCCTGCCATCTTAGCTGCTCTCGGGGCTGTGGGGAGCTTGGCCGGGGGATCAGCTGCCATAGCAAAAACAGTAATAGATGCCAAGAAGAATAGGGCAGAATTAGATGAGCAGAGGCGCCATAACCTGGCCATGGAGAAACAAGGCAAAGGTGTTAAGAGAGCCATGAATAAGTTTAAAAAAAACAAGAGCCGCTTACAAACCAAGATATTGAAGCTTTAATCAAGTCACTGGACATCAAACATTTTAGAGGTGTGTACATGTCTGATTCTTTACCAGAACAACCACTCAACAAAGAGTGTGGCATTGTTAATTTGGATAAGTACAAAAATCAGGGCACTCACTGGATCTGTTATCTTAAATATTTAAACAATGAGGCATTTGTGTTTGATTCATTTGGAGGTGTTCCACCTGAAAATTTAGTAAAATATCTAAAATCAGCTAATCTTTATTACAATAATGCCCGTGTTCAAAATTTCAAAGATGTTAATTGTGGACATTTGTGTTTATCTGTTCTTAGATATATGTCTCAAATAAATAAACCATCAATTGAAAATTTTCAAAAAGCCTTGTAGTATTTAAAACATCATGGGGGTATTCCATCTCACCAGCCAAAATTCAATATTGAAACTCAAATTACATGATGACATAATGTATCCCAAAACAATAGCTCTCAGAGCATTTTATGGCATGTACTTAATCCCTAATATTACACACCACAACAACACAATTGCAGTAGGGGATGAAAAAATTGTCATCACTCCAGGGCAATATAATCTGTCCACTCTAAATGCTCAATTACCCAGAGGTATAGTATTAAGTCAAAATTCTGTCACTCACAGAGTAGAAATTGCATCTGCTACAGAGACAGTGGATCTGGGTACTATAGGAGAGCTGTTAGGATTTGAGAACAACACAAAACTTGAACCAGGCATTAAACACACTGCTATTAATATACCTAAATTCTTAGCCATAGAGACTCTGAATATTCACTGTAATGTGGCAGTGGGTATGATCACCAAATCAAATGGCATAGGCACTCACAAACAAACTGGCATCATTGCAACATTCAAACCTAATTCTGAATTTATGGAACCCATCATCTACAATCCATCCCCAACATTATATTTTCCTGTGTGCCATAATAGAATAGATTATATTGAATTGATGGTCACTAATAAAAAAGAAGAATTAGTTGATTTTGCTGGAGCCACAACAACTGCAATCATAGAGATTAATATTTAAATAAAAATACATACAAGAAAAAAATGGAAAATATTGAGAGTTATGAGCTACAATCATTCCCCCCAAACAGGAGGACATTTGCAAATTTAAATCAACCCAACACAGAGATTGAGGTTGATCTTGATGTAGGGGATGGCTTTATTCACCCCCACAGAGCAGATCTATACATCAAATTTGATGTTGTAAAACTCGATGGAACAGATTATCCGGCAAATTCAAATATAAGATTGGTAGACAATTTTGTGCCACATCTATTCTCTGAAATTGAGGTCAGAAAACATGGTGTTGTTATAAACAGAGTGGATTATCCGGGTATTACCTCCACAGCTTTGGCCACACTAAAATTATCCAAAACCGAGGCTTCTTACTACAAAATAGGTGGATTTGAGGCTGGTGATAAAATTATATCTAAAAGCCACACAGTGCTGTTCCCTATGCGCCTGTTGCCAGGATTCTTCTCAGATTACAAAGATATTATGGGGAAGGGTGGTTTAAGAATCACATTTAGAAGAGCTGCCAATGATAATAATGCTTTGATGAGGTACAGTACATTAAACTCTACAGGGGAAGCTCTGCCTAATACCCTACCTGATGAAGGCAAATGCATTATTCAGACTATGGAGCTAAGAATGCCAGTTGTTGAATATGAAGCCAGTTATGCTCTTAAATACAAAGCAGATATCCTAAAAAATCCACAGATTCCTTTACAATTTTATACATATCAATGTGTACAGAAGCCTGCCACTGGTACCTATTATGAGTTTGATGCTACAAATTCATTCTCCAGCATACAATATGACATGCCGGATTTTGTGGTGGTATTGTTTCAGACTGGAAGACACAACAATCAGGAAAAAAATTCAAGTAAATTTGATAACTGCAACATCAAGAACATATATCTTAAAAATGGCAGAAATGAGGTATTTCCTAGAGAAAATTATAATTTAGACATGTCCAAGGATGATTTCCTCAAATTATATGAGGCATTTTCGGCATTCAAAAGGGTCACTACTGGCAATACTGACATGTATTACACACCAGATGAATTCAAAGCACAGAGACCCATGTTTGTAATCAACACTTCAAAAAGGAAACAAGTTGTGGTTAATGACAGGACCAACATTAAAATTATCTGTGAATTCCATGAGGCATTACCTGATGACACCATATGTAGTGTTATTCTCATAGGTGAAAAATCATATGTTTATGATGTAAGAAATGAGAGGGTCACAGAGCAATTATAGAGGGTCGCTGCATATTACATTGTTTTAATATTAGATAAACAAATTGAACCTGGTATCCAATTGAACTTAAACCTGAAGTAAATATGTGTGGGTGTGGGTTTTTGGCTTAATTTGAAGTGTATCCAAAACAATATAAAAAAAAGCATATTTTTAACAAGCTTATGGACAAAAATCTGGCTGATGCAACTTTTGTAAGTGTGGACAAATCAATCTGAGGGGGCTCTTCATTTCACAGAAAATTCCCGAGGGCATTTTTACAAAAATCTTGGATTAGAGGGGGTGCTACACTTGAGCAAAAAGCTCATATGGGCATGTTGAGCTAGTTTTAAGTGTAGGCAAATCTGCTTGAGGGGGGCTCTTCATTTCTCGAGTTTATTATAGCATTAAATATACTACTATTGGTGATCACCATTTCCATGTTGCGCGCTGCAGTGGCCTTGTACTGGGGGTGTTAAGTGACTTATTGAGCCACCCTGTATATCTTGTCTTGACATCGAGTTCGAAGTGAGAATATCGCATAAAATGGATTGTCCTCAGGGTATAACCGCTTTATGTCAAATACTAGCTTGTCACCAATTTCAATATGAAAAACTGATAATTGTTCGTCGTCATGTACTTTATATTTATTGGTAGACTCATCCCAGTATGCAATAGGTATTTGAACTGCCTTGGGTTTACCATATTTTCGCACTATAGTAAACTGAGGAACTTCAATATGTTTTCCATGTTTTAGAAAACTAAACTTCAGAAATCGTAAACTGCCATCAACAAAAAATTCATGTACTCAATTCATTTGAGTGTACGGATATAATTTGTAAACATTGTCAGCATTGACGTACGTCCAGTGCCCTCGAACATATGGAACACTTTGTAAGCTAACAATTTCCATAGAATAAAATTGACGAGTATCTACGTAATCTAGTCTGCTTAATACCGGTTCCAAGTGTTCGTTGATAGTACGAACCAACTCATCGTAGCTCGGTTTGATTTTTACATCAACATACATTTGTTTATATTCCTCTTTGAGATCTTGAAGTTGAGTAGCAAAACCCGATAAAGCAGATTCTTGACTTGCTTCAAGAGTAGTAATTTGTAACGTAATATTAGAAATAATCTCCTGTAAATTTTCTACAAGTTTCAATTTAGAACTCTGGGTAGCAAGATCGTGTACTTGACTTCTGATTTCTGTAAATAATGCATGTAGTTCGTTAATTATCTGATTGTTGGGGAGGCTAGCAACAGTTTCTCTGATTTGCGCAATTTCTGCTTGAATGTTTTTGATATCATCAGATTTTAAAATTCGATGTACTGCTCTCCTCATAGCTCTGATTTCCTGAGAAGTAGGCAAACCAGCTACAGTATTCTGAAGTGTGGTAAGAGTTAATTTTATAGCATCGAGTTCTGTTGCATGAGCTGCATTTTTCAAAATTTCTTGCAGTTGCGTTATGTCATCCTGCGTAGGTGTAGACTGTTGCAGTGTCTCTAATTTACTCTGAATGTCGTCAATAAGATGATGGAAATGAGATAATTCTGATTCAGTATTCAAGCTTCCAAGCTTAGTAACTTGCTGTTGAACTATAGCTAGAATATCAGTAATGCCAGGCAGTTTCGATTCCAGAGTTTCCTGTACACTTGTTAGCTCATTTCTCATAGTTGCCATAGTGAGCTATGGTACCTTGTATCCTCCCAAAATCTGCATAAGTCTCCAACTGTAATTTGATGCCAGCAACGCTCCGAGCAATAGCATCTAATTCAGAAGATGAAGGTTAAATTATTGATAAAATCTTCCAATGTCTGCAGTTTCGATTGAACTTCTTTTATAGCTGTATGCAGTTCATCTGTCTGTAATTCAGATCTTATACTTTGCAATGTAGGAACTTCGAAAGATTGAAACTGTTCTTGCAATTTAGCAATACTAGCATTTACCTGCTCATATTCTTCTTGAGCTTTGATATTCTGGATGATGGTTTGCAGTTCGGTACGAATACTATTTGCCAGGTCATTTAATTGCTGTTTCAGCTGCTTGGTATTCGTTCTCTGGATTTGTCTAAATTTATCAAATTGGCAATATTCTCTTCTAAGTTCTGAAGATTATCTATTGAAGCTAAATTAGTATATTCTCAAGCAAAGATTTGTGTTCTTCATCAATTTTTACTATAGGATCAATCAGTTGAGTTTGAAGATTTGTAATCTCCGCTTGAATATTTAGATTTAGCGAATTCTGTAGCTATTTTTTTATTATATATAAAATATTTATTTGTACTAAGTATTAAAAAATAATAAATATACCAAAACTCAAGCTGATCGAAATTACTATGAAAAAATCACTTGATACACTTTTTTAAACTTAAAAATAATAAATAGTATGTAGCTTTAAAATAAGTTAAATACTTAACTTTTAACACTGAAACAACACATCCGTACTCTTCAAAACACTCTCACGA
Source organism: Lepisma saccharinum (assembly GCF_977018435.1). Taxonomy (NCBI): domain Eukaryota; kingdom Metazoa; phylum Arthropoda; class Insecta; order Zygentoma; family Lepismatidae; genus Lepisma; species Lepisma saccharinum. The sequence continues at coordinate 86,257,602 of NC_139232.1, read as the reverse complement.
TACTGACTGATCTGTAATGCGAAAAACCTTTAAGTAACCTAAGCCCGGATGAAAACATCCGAAAACAGTAAGTCAATCAGAAGACACCTGTTACGTCATAACCAACAACACGCTAGATAAGGGTCTGAGTAATAACTTGTTGCGTAAACATTGGGTAATAACTTGTTTCATAACTTAGCTGTGCGTGGGTGTAGGTGTGGGTGTGCGTAGGTGTGCGTGAGTATAGGTATGGGTATGCATAGGTATGCATGGGTGTGCGCGGATGTTACGTACTTTAACTCGAAAGAAATTATGACACTCGTACTAAGTACGAGGTGAAAAAAAAACACAGATTTGCAATAGTATAAAATCAACAAAAAACATCATCAAAATAGGTTTTTCCTTTGTGCTTAAATTAATAAAAATAATACACCTCGTACCAAGTATTACTTTGAATCGGCAAGATTACTGTAGCCTACTTGTATACTTAAAAAAAACTGGAAAAACCCACAGGTGTCTGTCAAGTAGACCGGAAGTGAACCGGAAGTAGACCGGAAGTGGACCGGACATGGACCAGAAGTGGACCGGAAGCAAATAGGTGTAGGTGTGGGTATTGGTGTGCGTGAGTGGGTGTGGTTGATACGTAAAAATTGGATGGCATAGGGGAAATTTAGTGCTTTTTGCCAGCCTACCGTCCTAAACACCTAAGCACAGGGGCGGCCGCTCATAAGGACGATGAGGACGCTGCACAGCCGTGTGTAACCACAAGTGAACAAACATTACATTATCATTTCTATATTAGCTTTTACATTGTCTGAATTGCAAATATTCCATTGCTTATAGATCGTTGGTTAGTCGGTTCTGTAATCATTCTTGCGGGACAATTGCAAAGTTTGCACGCCACCTTGCGGATAAATACGCAACTTGGAGAGAAATCAGGTGGAGCGCCGTCCTCCCACTTCATGAGATCTAGAGCATTGTCAGGCGCGGCCGCGAGGGGTAAGAGCCGAGGGTACTGGGGGAATAATACGCCCGGGATCTGTGCATAGGAGGACGAAGGGTTTGTCGTCCGTAACCCACCGTCTATTCGAAACTGGCCCTCTCTCCGGAGAACGGTAAACAATGAAGAAAATTACCAAGCGTTGAAAAAAAAATCATTCTGTATTCCATAATCTTAGTCACTTATGACATAAGAGTAGAGCAATAAGTAACGCAATTTCCAATGAGGAAAGAAAATATCGGTAACTGAAAAAGTACAGACTCTTGCTTCATTTTTGTTATTTACCGTCGCTTTCTGCTACTTTTCGGTAATCACATCAATGAGGATGAGTGATGATATAATGAAATTCATGGAGGGGCACTCACAAATAACATACATACCCATGCTGGGATTCGAACCGAGGAGCCCTGGCTTTGTAATGCGCTATGCTAGCCACGGAAGTCGAACTATAGATTCTTGTTACTCGGAAAATTTTCGCATATGTGCATTGTAATTTTTCTGAGTTTAGTGGAAAGTACATTTGGATTACAATAATGTGGAGTACATCATGTAAATTTAATTATATGTTTTGATCAGCATCTTTGAAAAAAAATCCTGATCATGTGACAAAGTTGTCCAATTTCTTTTCAAGGCGGCTGTTAACTAAATTAGAAACTTGTCAATTAAACTCACTAAGAGCCGCTACAGGAACCCTTGAAGTACAAATTTCTGAAAATTTGGCAAAATTGTCTGGCAACCCCGAAGAAATAAAACGACCGAATGGGAAGACGATAGTATTGGCACTTGTTGTTTCTTCGTTTTCCATGGAAAAGTGAAGCTTTTTCGGTAGTTGTGTGCTGTAGTTGTGCATTTGTCGCGATGGACAGTGTGGAGAAATTGTTGGTGCGAAGTTTTTCTACCAGAAGTCTGGATGAAAAAATAAACATAAAAAACCTAGGCTGAATTTGAATCTAGAACAGGTGTCCAGGAAGGGAGGTCGTGAGTTCACTCGCAAATTTCGCGTTGAAGGACAGAAGGATGAATTTCAGTTACAAGCATGTCTGAAGAAGATTTCTGGTAAGTTTGAAGTTTTTACTGCAGAGCTTCTGGTAATGCAGATATCACCTTTCCAGTGAGATATTTATTTTATTGCCCTATTTCACATTTCAATTAGTCATGTTGGAAAGGAAACTTTTTCTGTGTAACTTTTTTACTAGAAATTTTCACGATCAATGCACGTAAATATTCGTCATTGTGCTTATCAAGTTGTGTAAAAATTAATATCCCTTCTTCTAAATTTTCCCCTCTGTTAATTTAAAAAAATGCTACGACTAAATCTATTAGAATTCTATTTCTTCTTCCATCTTCGCATTACTGTTAAATAATTATTAATTTATTATAATATGTGCAAACGTATCAAAACATGATATTCGGTAAACACGAACATATGAATTTCTATCAAGTTGGCTGTTCATCATTTAAGCTCACATTACTGGTAGAGCAAATTTGTGAGCTATCGCCCCTCCACTTTGGTTCACCACGAGCCGCCACTGCTGAAGCAGGACACATGGCATGCCACAGTTGCATATATTCCCTGTATACTCAACGAGTTGCGATTTCGACCAAAGACCCACATACAAATTAGACGGAGAACTTATTGCAATAAGATAAAATATAATTTAATATACGCTCGTATACCGATGTGTAATTATCAAAGGACACTTAGAAATAGCCTATACGCTATATTGTTAACTAAATATTTCTATATATTTCACAGTATAAATTGATTGTTGACATTAAAAATATCCTACATGTAACTTAACCTTCGTATTTAGGTAACATATGAATGATAACACTGCTACCTTGTAGTCAATGGTTCAGGCTAGATCACCGATGAAAGTATATGAAACTTTATTCTTTAGGTCCAGTCCCGATTAGCCTATTGAATCATAAAGTTAATTTAAAACAGATTATTAGACAAAACATCTTTCATTCAAAATCAAATACACATACACTCACACACATAAAGTTGACTGCAAGAAATAGTGTTGTATATTCAGTTTGATTTATTTTGCTCTCACATGTTTACATATGTAGCCATTAGGCAGATAAAATTAGAGTCTCAAAATGGCATTTTTATTCCAAAGTATGGTCTATTGACAATGCCGAATCCATTGCCTTGGTTTTGGGGGCGAGGCCTGTTAGAACTTAATGGAAATGGCCTTGGAATGAGATTCTGCAGCCATGGAGGAAGGACAATGAGTGGTCGCTGAGGAACAGGTACGGCAGTTGTAGACGGTGTTGTAACATCTGTAGGGTGTGTAGGATGTGTATGAAGGTGTGTTGTGTGTGTTGGGTGCGTTGGATGCGTTGGGTGCGTTGGGTGCGTCGGGTGGGTATGAGTTGTTGGAGTCTCTGTCGTTGTTGATGGAGCCTCTGTTGTTGTATCTGGAGCCTCTGTTGTTGTTGATGGAGCCTCTGTTGTCGTTGCTGGAGCCTCTGTCGTTGTTGCTGGAGCCTCTGTTGTCGTCGCTGGAGCCTCTGTTGTTGTTGGAGCCTCTGTTGTCGTTGCTGGAGCCTCTGTTGTCGTTGCTGGAGCCTCTGTTGTCGTTACTGGAGGCTCTGTTGTTACTGGAGCCTCTGTTGTCGTTGCTGGAAGCTCTGTTGTTGTTGCTGGAGCCTCTGTTGTCGTTACTGGAGGCTCTGTTGTTACTGGAGCCTCTGTTGTCGTTGCTGGAAGCTCTGTTGTTGTTGCTGGAGCCTCTATTGTTGTTGATGGAGTCCATGTTGATACTGGAGAATCTGTTGAATAAGTTGTTGGAATATCTGTTGTGGTTGAATCTTCTTGACCAAAAGCTCCCCACTTTTCACCGAAGCTCACCTGACAAATATAAGTTACAATGAGAGACACAACCATACTGATAAAGCAAATATCGAGATTATTTTCATTTTTCTACTTGATCGCATTTATACCACTTTTTGGCTAATTGAGCTGACGAGGATGAATGATGAAGAGATTCTGATACGGAAACTTCTATGCAGACAGAGCCAGGACTTGCACCTGGAACTTCCAGTGATGAGATCATGAGTGGATGGCTCAATACTTTCACCATCAAGGTACTATAACGCATTTGTAATCTTTATGCCTTGCCTGCAGTTTTTTGAAATAAGACTTCATAATATCAGGTAAATGTTAAAATTAGTTATAGTACATGGTAGTGTCTTACATTTAAATACCATAAATAGTAATAATTTAGATTTGCTAGTGTTACAAAAAGGAGTGTTCTTGAGCTATTTATGTTTTTGTACCTTTGAGTAACTAATCTATTAACGTCTTTGTGTAGTACGTTCCTTGGTAGTTGCTTCCAAACACGTTACTGATTTGCATAGAAAAATAACTTACATTCTGACATCAATCGCATTTCGCCAATATTAGGTTAATCACGACGATCAGACATAATGAAATGGTGAAGCTGACTAGAGATCAGCAAGGAAATAAGAATGTCTTACTAGCAATGCAGAGAGTTAAGCTAGCAGCTTATGTCTATGAAGGTCTACTGTGCTTCTACCTATGTTCTCGTTATTTTTATACAAGAGGTTTTTATATTTATAGGGTTGTGCAGAAAAACCTGATGATTTTTAAAATGATGTAACACTAAATAAAAATAGTTCGTCTTTATTCATGTTCTAGTCTTACAGCCATACGTATGCCATTATATTTGAAAAAAAAAATGATTTACACGAATATTAAGTGCGGATAATAACATCTTGCAAATGACGCCCATTTTGTCGTTTAATGAGTGAGTAACACTTCAGTGTGTCTTTGTAAACGTGGCAGAAGAAGTAGCAGGTGGTTCAGTGAGAAGGCCGGGAGAGAGGGGTGCCTTCCCCCACACATGTTACTTCTCAATACAAGCTGCTCCCCCACACATACTCTACTCCTTATTTGTCTTGATGTACAGTGTACACGAGAGAATCTCGCCCCGCAAGAATCTGGCCTCCACAAGTGCCAGACCTCTGTTAATGTTCCCAGAACCCTGATATGGACCACATTAATAAATTCATAATGAATTAGACTCGTCAGTTCAGAGCAATTCAAATGTCATATTCATTTCACTTTATTATTAGTTAGCAAAATTAAAGTTTGGTCCATTATCTTACAAACAAAAATACTAAAAATAAAATTTTCTACTAAATTATTCTTACCACAATGAGCAGAAGGAATAACTTTGACACCATTTTTACCCAGTTGCGTTGTACTTCCAACTATGAATGCAAAACCAGTACCAGTTACCAGTATTTATATTGTAGGTCATGAACGAAAGTCATTTCTGAATTATAAGAAAGCAGATGTTTCTCATGAGATCACTTATTTCTTGGCTGTCATTTTGTTTACACTGCAGAGAGTGGATTTGAGCTTATTTTAGTTGGTGACGAAGAACAGTTGCGTCAATATTTTCTGAAAGAAACGCATCCTTGTGTGAAATCCTCTTATTGACTCACTGTCAACCATGTGACCTTCGCATGTGTAGCGTTTTTTGAGTGGCGTATCGATAGAACCTTTGTATTGCTACTGATTGGTGCGGGGGTAGAATGACAAGAATATCTCCGATAAAGTCAAATAAGGTCGACAGCAAAGAGATGAGAAGAATGTACAATTTCTATCTAAACCTTGTTTAATGATCCAATCCCCTAACCGATATGCTGAATATGGCACTACTTCTGTAGACATAAATCTCATGTAAGTATTATAATGAAAGTTAACTACCAAGTACATTCTGTCCCGGAAATCTCTGGAGCAACTGGGAAAGGAAGTCTCTGACTAAGTCGTGACTCGAGAGGGTTTGGTCAGTGAACGCTAGAGAGGGTAAATGCGTGGATGGATGGGAAAACACGGATGAAGGCTACAGCTGTTTGCACCAGCGCGTACTCGCTTTCTCCCCTTCTGTACCGTTATGTGCGGCCTTGCTGCACAGATTACCGAGACAGAGTGTAATGTTACTAAAGTCAATTGTCAGTTGTGGCAGAGAGATATAGTCATGGGTTTGGTGGTACAGAAATATCCCTCCCACACACATACATGTGTAAATACACACAATTACACACAATCACACACATACTTGGACAAACAGAACAATACTCTTTCTTATGTAGTCGTGTAAGATATAATAAGATAATGCTTCATTTATGGATGTTTGGTGATGAAGAAAATAAAATCCACCTTCATGGTACAGCGCACTACAACTCCAGGGGACCCGGGTCTCGTTACGATAAAATATTGTTAACTAAAACTTGCTATATAATGCACTATAAAATAATTGTTGACACAAGAAACTATCCTACATGTAAGCTAACCTTCATATTTAGTTAACCTACAGGCATAGTGATAACAATGGTACAGGTTTAGATCACCGGGGAAAGTATATTAAACTTTATACTGAGTCCCAGTCCCGATTAGCCTATCCGAGCACAAAGTGAATTTAAAACAGATTTTTAGATAACATGACACTCATTCAAAATCAAATACAAATCACCAACACACAACCACACACACACACAAAGTTGACTGAAAGAATATTGTTGTATATTCAGTTTGATTTGTTTTTGTCTCAAGTGTTTATACATAATGTAGCCATAAAGAGTGGGTATGGGTGGTATGCGTGCCTGTTATTCCGTCTGTTAGCCCACTATCTATTGGACCCTCTGTCGTTGTTGATGGGGCTCCTGTTCCTGTTATTCCGTCTATTGGTTCACTATCTATTAGACCCTCTGTCGTTGTTGATGGAGCCCGAGTTCCTGTTGTTCGGTCTGTTGGTCCACTATCTACTGGACCCTCTGTTGTTGTTAATGGAGCTTCTGTTCCTGTTGCTGGAGCCCCTGTTCATCCTGTTGCTGGAGCCTCTTTTCATCCTGTTGCTGGAGCCTCTGTTGTTATTGTTGTTGCAGCCTCTGTTATGGTTGAAACTTCCTGACCAAAAGCTACCAACTTTTCAAAATAGCTCACGTAATAAATGTAAGTTACAATGAGATATAGAACCATATTGATAAAGTAATTTTGAGAATATTTGAAGACTAAAATTGGTAAACGCTGTATGTGCCACAATAATTCAAACACCGTTTTCCACGTTAAACTGTGAAATATGCTATGCTTTATAATGTGGTAAACGTGAAATGTGGCTGGTAGACCTCTAAGTACGTACATAGTTCAAAGGGCGTGTAAAGAGGTCACTAGTGTGCACATTCTTACGGACTGATGTGCGGAACGATGCGATTTCCCAACACTTTTCCTTTTGGCACTTACAACGTTTACCACTTTTAGTCCTCATTTGTATGTTTCTTATTTGACGTCACTTTTCTATCTGTTTTGGCTAATTGCAACAACGAGGTGAATGATGAAGAGGTAATCACACAGGAACACCCATGTAGAGGCCAGGACTTATATCTCGAACCTCCGGTGTTGAGATTGTGAGTGAAAGGCTCATTACTTTTGGCCAGAATATCAAAAGACTGCAACATGTAAATACTCTCCTTATGTTATTCCTGTGCCACAGTTGCCCCAGTCTACACATAATAGTAAGGCATCATAATTTCTCATGTAAATATTAAAAATACTTATAATGCATGGAAACGTGTTGGATTTAAAAATTATAAAAAGTAATAATAATTTTGATTAGCTAGTGTTACTAAAGTAAAATAATTTTGAACAACTATTAATGTTTTTGAACCTTTGAGTAACTAAACTAATGATGTATCTTTATGTGTGTCTTCTTTATATAACTAGATGGTAGTTGTTTTCAAGTATCTTGCTGATTTGCTGATCACTTTCCTTCAATTTTAGGCCAATCACGACGATCAGGTTTGATGAACTGGTGAAGTTGATTAGAAAACAACAACAAGGAAATTTGCATACCTTACCAGCGATCCAGATCGTTAAGTTAGTAACTTGGGTACAGAGGTTGCAACGTCCCACCTACACACAATTACCACACTCTAAACACTTCACTTAGGAGGACGGCAAAAGTCTACCCATAGGCGCTAACTTTTTGTCAGCCGTAGAACATGGACTCAGAAATATCTCAGGGCTTGCTGGGTGTAAGGAAAAATTATACCAGCTTTATGTATATATATGTTTATTATAATCTTAACACAAGCGTGTCCGTTAGCACACTTACACACGTGTCTTTACCTGAAATCCTTACCATGCGCGTGCATTTACTTGTACCACCCACGTGCTTTTACCTGTACCACGCACGTTCTTTTACCTGTACCACCTTTGGTCTCGAAGAGAAAAAGGGGGGCAGGGAACATCCAATTTATTCCTCGCTGTGAGGCGCCAGGGGGAGTATGGGGACCTAATTTTATTTAGGGCCTTGGTCGCCGCTGACGTCACGGGTTGCCCTGTAAAAGAGAGTAGGTTGTGCGTAGTACCCCAACCACAGCCGGGAATTGGCCGAAACCAATCTGTACTCCCGAATAACGGGCACAGGGTAAAAGGATTAAAGGATGCCGCGACACCCCCGGCGTTAGCTGGGAATTGGCAAGCCAACCGGTGTCTCCTATGAAGGGACGGCAGGTTAGAAAGGAAGGTCCGGGTGCTCCCAGACAAGCCGGGCAGGTAGAACCTGGGCACCTATCAGCCTAAGCGAGCGGACCAGGTAGGTAGGTTGCTGCTAGGCTCTTCTTCTTCTTTCTTCTTTCTCCGTCCTTCCTTCTGGGATGGCTTCTAGTTCTCAGGCTGGGAGGCCAGTTAACCCTGGATGTTTGCCTGTTGACATCAGGGAGCCAACTGAGCTCCGGGCCTCGCTGCGCTGGCTTTATACTCGCGGGGGCGGCGCATTGGTGGTGAAAATTTTAACTACAAGTACGCGTTGCTAACTCATTTTTTTACATATAGCAATCTTCGTACTGAGAAACATCCAAGAAGTGACATTAAGAAAACACTAGTGGGGAAATCACTAGATGCACGCGTTAATATAAAGTAAAACTGTGTGCATTCAGACAATACAATTTATAATGAGCCTCGCAGGACTCTGCAATTCTAAACAACGAGTTGAACAGTGTAAATGACAATAATTAATAACATTTAATGAATACAGCAACCACGCAGGGTCTAATAATAAGCAAAACTAATAAACATAGAGGTGGATCCGTTAACACATTTAAACTAAAAGCGTACGCCTCGCAGGGACATCTAGCATGCATTCTTTATCCAAATCTTCTTAATAAAATATAATATGGGGACCACGCAGGGTCGTTAAATGTGGCGACCACGCAGGGTCGTTACATACGCCCCTTCCTCGGGCAAAAAATTTTGTAGAAATTTAGAACTTACAATTTGTGGAAAATTTTTCTGGAAATATTAAACATCAAACTGGTAAGAGTCTCTGTCTCTTCTACGCTTCAGTCACTTGGTCCTCTTCTTCCCCTACCACTTCTCTTCTTCGCTCCGTAGAACATCTGTAGAGGCGAAGGTTGTCGAAGTTGACTCGGTCGACTGGGTTCTTGGTCGTCGGGTTCAACAGCAGGGCAGTGTTGCTTCGAACATCCGTGGCGACATAGGGGCCAATAAACACCTCAAATAGCTTGGCGATTGTCTTATTCTTTCTGGAACTCAGCTTATGGTTCCTGACAAGAACCAAGTCACCCTCTTGCAACTGGAATGCATTTCCTTTTACTTTAAACTTTCTTTTCTCACTTTTGGAGCGTTCTCTAGTTCTTGCCATGAATAACTTTTGATCCCAGTTGTCTATTTGGGAATCGGCTTCGTCGATTGGCCAGTTGAAGTGGTCAAGAACTTCATTAGGCACAGGCCTGTTAAAGAATAACTCTGAAGGTGCATATCCTGTAATGTCTGAAACAGAGTTGTTTAGGAGCCATGAAATTTCGGTTAGATACTTTGACCAAGACTGGTGCTCACGATGACAGAACAATCTGAGTAACCGCACTATTTCTTGGTTCATTCGTTCGATGGTATTACTGCTGGGGTGATAAGCGGTGGTGAAGTAGTACTTAATCCCTTTCTTATCCAAATACTCCTTCCACAATCCAGAAGTAAACTGTGTTCCTCTATCAGATAGAATTGCTCTCACCTTTGGAAAATGGGAGAAATATCCTCTTTCCATTACATTAAGGATTTCCCTGGCCATTCCTCGTCTCAAAGGGTAAGTGGAGACAAATTTGGTCCCTACATCTACCATGGTCAAAATATACTGGTACCCATGAGACATAGGCAACTTTCCGATTAGGTCAACTGATAAAAGTTCATGAGGACTTTTCTGATTAATGTGTAGCTTATCCTTCATAATACCTAATTTGTCCATTTTTGTTTTAGCGCAGGTGAGACAATCCCTAACATGTTTGGTTATATCCGTCTTCAATTTAGGCCAAAAATATCTACTCTTAATTCTCTTAAGGGTTTTAGCCATGCCAAAGTGACCTAGCTCGTCGTGGTTCTCCTTTAGGACCCTCTCCTTCAGATTCTCGGGGACACACAATTTCCAGGATACTTCATCTCCAGCTGTTTTCCTAAATAAGAGGTTTCCATACACTTGATACAATCTTTTCATCCTGGATTCAACTGGGGAGTCGTCTATTTCCTCTTACCTCAGAACCTTTAAAACCGACTTGCAGAAATCATCCTTTTCTTGGGCCTGGATCCAATTCTCTACATCCTCCACTTCTCCCCTTTCTTGCCAAACGTAGTTCACATGGAAAAATTTGGTGTCCTCATCCTTCATGCTCTCTTCCGCTGGATAACGGCTGAGTATATCGGGAACCGTGTTTTCTTTTCCTTGTATATAAATAATTTCAAAAGAGTAAGATTGTAGTTTCAGGGACCATCTGGTGAGTCGACAGTTCCACTTCCTGGAATTTTGGAGCCAAACTAACCCTCTGTGATCAGTGTAGATTTTGAAATGTCTCCCGCGAAGATAAATCTCAAACTTGCTTACTCCAAAAAGTATGGCCAGGCATTCCAGTTCGTGAATGGAGTAGTGTACTTCATTGTTCTTTAACTTCCTGCTAGCATACTGGATTACAGCTTTCTCTCCGTTCTGCTCCTGAAATAACACACATCCTAAGCCTTTGGTCGAAGCGTCACATTGTATGCAGAACTCCTGGTCTAAATCAGGTTGAGCCAGGGCAGGAGTTCTTGTTTAAGCTGGTCGAAGGCGGATTGCTGCATTGAACACCAATTCCATCTAGCGGTTTTAGAGAGTAACTTCAGCAATGGTTCTGTCTTAACCGAAAAATCTTTTATGAATTTCCGTCTCCAATTTGCGAGTCCCAAAAATTTCCTGACATCTTTCTTAGTTTTAGGTTGTGGAAACTTCAGGATGGCTTCGTTCTTTTTCGGGTCTATTTTAATCTTATCTCCCGAAATTAAATGGCCTAAATAAACCAATTCAGCTTTTGCAAAGTTACATTTTCGAAGTTTAACCTTAAGTCCAACCTCTTCTAATTTGTGGAGCACCTCTTCTATATGTTGAATATGGCTGTCGAAATCCGCATCGAAGATCAGAAGATCGTCTATGTACACAGTCAGATAACTTTCAGTTTCAGGTCCAAAAACTGTATGCATAACCGACACAAAGGTAGACACAGCATTAGATAAGCCGTAAGGCATCTTCAAAAATTCGTACTGGCGACCTTTGTACGAAAAAGCAGTGTATTTTCGGCATTCTGGTTTCAAAGGAATCTGTAAATAGCCTGAAGCTAGATCTAAACTTGAAAAATACATCCACACTTCGTCTCTTTCTTGGACCTTTTGGATGTACCGCACAATCTCAACATCCAGTGGATTCCCTACATCTTGATCCGGAGTTTTTCCAAAATACAATTTTACCGAGTCTCTTCTGAAATTTATCTCGGCCTCGTGCTGCTTCAAGAATGGCATGCCCAAAAGAAGATCTGTACCAAAACCTCTCAATATAAAAACTTCAGTACTGAAAACCATACCTTCAATCTCCAGTTCCACACGTCTGCTGCCAAAGACACGCTTCCTATGGCTTCCAGAAAAATCCACCAATCTTATCTCTGGAACCTTCTGTACTTGAACACCTGGTATTTGTTCCTTTAATTTTGTCCAAATTTCATAACTCAAAATAGAGCATTCGCTCCCAGTATCTATTACACAAGTCACTGGTATATCTATTAACTTTGCCGCCACTGCTGGTGATTTGTATCTAGTCCTTGATTCCCTTGCAGATTTTAGTTCACTCTGTAATTTTACTTCTTCTGTTTCAGATAGTTGAAAGTTAACCTTCAGTTCTTGGATAGCGGTATCAAGTCGCTCCTCAGAGGCCCCTTGCCTAAATGGGAACGAAGCACCTAGATAAGGATCTAGTTTGTTAGGCAGGATTGAGACCGTTGATTACGCAGGAAGTCCCGGGTTGTTTCTAGGGCTTCCTCCTGCTCAGAGGACTGCCTTCCACTTGGTCCCGTGTCTCTAGGTGAAGGTCGCCTAGGTGAATTAGGATCACTGCATTCTTGATTGTTTCTCCTCCTATCTGGAAATCTACGATCTGGCCCTTGATTTGGTCGATAAGGTTCCCATCGGCCATCCTGGTTACGGTTCTGTCCTCTGTTACCTCCACCCCTATTAAAATTTCGAGTTCTCCAAGAGTTTTCTGGTCTAGTGTTACTCCTGGTCTCAATGCTTCGCACTTTGAAATTCTTATTAGGAAGTTCTTTACCTTTGAAGTCCTCTTTATTTCTCCAGAAGTCGGGGTCATCATATATTTCAAAGTCCTTGAGGAAGCTGGTCATTTCGTCAACTGATCTGGGAGCGTGCGCAAGGCAGAGATTTCGGGTTCTATAAGGTAACTGACCTATAATTAAATTCAGTACCTCACTCTCGCTGAAGTTGTCGCTTAAATTCCTATAGGCGGCGTAAATGCTCCAAGCGAAGCTCTCCATATTTTCATGTACCGGACGGGAATATCTTCTATTTCTTACTGCCGTTAATTGTCTCTGCTTAGCCTTCTCGGAGGCAAACTCTTCTTTAAACTTTATGCAGAAATCAGCATAGCTAACAAAACTGTCTATGTTACCTGCCAGCCAATGTTCAGCTTTACCTGTGAATACTCTAGGTAGCAATTCGAGTCTGTAATTGTCAGGTACTTGCATGAGCTCGAAGCTTACATTGAGCTCACGAAGATATTTCTCTGCTGACTGAGCTTCGATATCACCCTTGAACTTGGGGATGTGAGCGATGTCAGCCATTCTAGGCATCTTAAATCCGGTTCTTTGCCGAGGAGATGTCCCGTCGAAACTATCTGCTTCTCTAGGCCGCTTACGCTTATCTGATTGAAGGGTTCCCAGATAGAAAGGATTCTGCACCACTCCAGGAGGTTCATAAGAGGCTGCTTCAGGATTCAAATTTCTATCTCGTTCAATGGAATCTGGAAGAACATCAGAATGGACTCCCGGTTGTATCTGTAACCGTTCAATCTTATCTTGCAGTTCGCCTACTCTTCTCACTATAGACCCAGTCTGCTCATGAATTTCTTGCCGAAGAGATACTTCCAGTTTCTGTGTCTCTCCGCGAAGAGAGTTCACCTTTTCGCCGGTTACTTTAGCCATCGTTTCTGCAGCTACTTTGTGTTCTTGGACCGCCTTCTCCATAACTACGGCCTGCTCACTCAGAGTCTTTACTGCTGAACTTATGCTTTCTACCGATGCCTCTATCTGCTTAACTCTCTCTGGTTCTTCACTTCCACTTTCCGTCGTAGACTGCGCTACTAATTGTAGACAGACATCTAAATTTTTCTTCATTTCTTCCTGCTCTTGCTCCATTTCACCACACCAGTCAGCTAAAGGTTGTAATTGTTCCTCTACTATTCTCACTACTTCCTGCTGACAAGAGATTCTAATTTTATCTAATTCCTCCCTAAGACTTTCTAACTGGTCTGTCTTATGTTGGGAGAAAAGAGTCTGTAATTCTGCTCTGCTTCTTTCAGCTTCTTGCTGTGTCCTCTCGTCTTGACCTTGAACTAAGGCATGGAGAGTTTCTAATTCTCTTTCTCTCTTCTCTTCAGTTTCTCTTTTTTCCATTTCTCTTTTCTCTTCTGCTTCTCGTTTTTCCATTTCTCTTTTCTCTTCTAGAGACTCTATTATAGACCTAAGTTCTTGTGTCTCTAGTTTTCTTTTAGCTTCTTCTTCTGCTTTTACAAGTGCCTTTTTAGCTTCTTCTTCTGCTTTTTCAAGTGCCTTTTTAGCTTGTTCTTCTGCTTTTTCAAGTGCCTTTTTAGCTTCTTCTTCTGCTTTTTCATGAAGCGTTCTCTCCTCCATGGACTCCACTACTTGTCTTAGCTCCATTACCTCTTTCTTTCTAACTCTCTCTAATTGAGCCATATCTTTCTTTCTCTGTTTCTCTTCCATAAGTCTACGCTCTTCCTCCTCTCTAGTTCTCCTTTCGGCTTCTTCCGCTTTCTCTTTCTTCCTCTCCTCTTTATCTCTAATCAGCCATTCTAATAACCAATGGTCTGATGGGGTCGTACTAGGAGCACTTGGTTCTTGCCGGGAAGCCATCAAGGGTACTGATGAGCAAGTCTTGCATCTGGACTCTGCAGTGGACACTGAGGTCTCTTCTTGCCCCTCACATCTCCAATGGAACTTCTGGAGACATTGGCAACACTGGAAATACTCCATCTCTCCTCCGGTATCCTCACAGCATCCGAACCCAGTCTCTTCATCTAATGTTTTCCTCCCTCTGCTTCTTAAGTTCATACTTGACACGTCCCTTTCCATTTTGACACACCGTCTATGGTTTCTTCCACAACACTATATCTTCTCTTTCGTGAATTCTTTGGACGAACACTAACACTGACACTTATGAGCCCCTTCTAGTCCTTGCAGCTAATAGGCCCCCACTGGCTTGCTGGTTTCAGTCTTTACAATCGGGCCCCACGTTAAGGCGCCAAAAACTTTTGCAACGTCCCACCTACACACAATTACCACACTCTAAACACTTCACTTAGGAGGACGGCAAAAGTCTACCCATAGGCGCTAACTTTTTGTCAGCCGTAGAACATGGACTCAGAAATATCTCAGGGCTTGCTGGGTGTAAGGAAAAATTATACCAGCTTTATGTATATATATGTTTATTATAATCTTAACACAAGCGTGTCCGTTAGCACACTTACACACGTGTCTTTACCTGAAATCCTTACCATGCGCGTGCATTTACTTGTACCACCCACGTGCTTTTACCTGTACCACGCACGTTCTTTTACCTGTACCACCTTTGGTCTCGAAGAGAAAAAGGGGGGCAGGGAACATCCAATTTATTCCTCGCTGTGAGGCGCCAGGGGGAGTATGGGGACCTAATTTTATTTAGGGCCTTGGTCGCCGCTGACGTCACGGGTTGCCCTGTAAAAGAGAGTAGGTTGTGCGTAGTACCCCAACCACAGCCGGGAATTGGCCGAAACCAATCTGTACTCCCGAATAACGGGCACAGGGTAAAAGGATTAAAGGATGCCGCGACACCCCCGGCGTTAGCTGGGAATTGGCAAGCCAACCGGTGTCTCCTATGAAGGGACGGCAGGTTAGAAAGGAAGGTCCGGGTGCTCCCAGACAAGCCGGGCAGGTAGAACCTGGGCACCTATCAGCCTAAGCGAGCGGACCAGGTAGGTAGGTTGCTGCTAGGCTCTTCTTCTTCTTTCTTCTTTCTCCGTCCTTCCTTCTGGGATGGCTTCTAGTTCTCAGGCTGGGAGGCCAGTTAACCCTGGATGTTTGCCTGTTGACATCAAGGAGCCAACTGAGCTCCGGGCCTCGCTGCGCTGGCTTTATACTCGCGGGGGCGGCGCATTGGTGGTGAAAATTTTAACTACAAGTACGCGTTGCTAACTCATTTTTTTACATATAGCAATCTTCGTACTGAGAAACATCCAAGAAGTGACATTAAGAAAACACTAGTGGGGAAATCACTAGATGCACGCGTTAATATAAAGTAAAACTGTGTGCATTCAGACAATACAATTTATAATGAGCCTCGCAGGACTCTGCAATTCTAAACAACGAGTTGAACAGTGTAAATGACAATAATTAATAACATTTACTGAATACAGCAACCACGCAGGGTCTAATAATAAGCAAAACTAATAAACATAGAGGTGGATTCGTTAACACATTTAAACTAAAAGCGTACGCCTCGCAGGGACATCTAGCATGCATTCTTTATCCAAATCTTCTTAATAAAATATAATATGGGGACCACGCAGGGTCGTTAAATGTGGCGACCACGCAGGGTCGTTACAAGGTCTACTATTCTTCTTCGTTCATATTTTATTTGGTTTAAATTAGAACTTCGTGGAAGTTGAGGATTAGCCAAAAGTGTAGGAAAAGCGAAGTAAAACAAACCAAATCAATCAATGATTTGATTTATGGTACTTAGCGTCGCTGACACATTTGGTTAATCGCGAAGATGATACAATACAATTAATGAAGAGACACACACAAATAACACCCATGCCGAGGTCGGGGTTCGAACCCGGAACTCCTGGTGTCATAGCGTGCAGTGATAACCGCTCCCCCGCAGCTGGTTGATTTGGTGTTTAAGTCCACTTTATGTTCATAAAAGCTAATCGGGACTGGGCCCACAGTTTAAAGTGGGATCCGAACCACTATGTGCCTCCACCAGGTACCGAATGGGGCAACTTGCACTACTCTACGGAGGTCGGCCGACAACAAAGATGAGTGGAAAGCTCTAAGTTTTCGGATACGTCGGTATCGGTAAAGCAAACTGCGTATTTACTCAGTGGGACGTAAATTTCAATTGGATTTTTGAAACACCATATTTGTATGTGATTAACGTTTTTCTAAAAAAATTCCATTCCTTGATTTACCTAATTTCTCCATCTCACGATCTCGTTACTGAAGGAACCGGGCTCGAGCCCTGGCCTGTGCATGAGTGTTCCTTTGTAACCACTCTTCATCTGTTAAATTTAATCAACGTTCATCATCATGGCAGAATTTAGGTAAAGTGATGGAAAAGCAACGCTAAAGAAAGGGGAAAATACAAATAATTTCCTCCCAGTGCATCTGCAGGACACTGTGAAATCAGGAGTCTAGAGTTCTCTGTTTATGATCGTCCCTCGTAACTTCCATAAGCTCATTATTAGCTAGTTATCACGATCTTATTTAAAAATAAGTTATAATAGTGGGCTAATAATATTATTTATCGGACTTTTATTTTTATGATTAATAAGTGGAACCTATTTCTATACAGCTAGAAAAAGCGATGGGAGATGGCAAAAAATCGATATATTAGAGGAGATAAACAGGTAACAAAACACACTTTTTTCTACTTTCTTCACTGATATTCATTTTGCTTTTTGAGTTCTGGGATACATTTTTCATTCCAAATTATTTCATTATTCACTGCAGAGTACAACACACATGAACAAGAATGCGCTGTCGTCACGGGTTCGAATCCAAGCCTGAATTGTTCTTTGTAAGGTCCCCTCATCAATTTCATTATATCATCACTCATCCTCATTTTCGCGATAACCAAATGTGGCAGAAAGGTGAAGTAAAATAAACCAAACCAATTAGAACGCGAGTTATCTTGCCCAAATTAATACATCCGTATTTATGGCTGTTTAGCTTACCCATTTTTTATTGGGGGCCAAATGATTAGTATATTGAAATAAAACACTACTAAAACGAGAGCAAGATATTTGTTATTTAATCATTATATATTCCATATATGAAAAAAAAGAGAAAAGAAACCATAACATTTTTAGTAGTGTAAAATACCATAATATAAACTCGAGAAAGTATGAGCCCCTCTCAGGCAGATTTGGCTATCCTTAAAACTAGCTCAAGATGTGCATATGAGCTTATTGCTCAAGTGTGGTACTCTGTCTAACCCAAGATTTTTGTAAAAATGCCCTCGGGAATTTCCCGTGAAAGTATGACCCCCCTCAGATTGATTTGCCTACACTTACAAAAGCTACATCTGTGAGATTGTTGTCCATAAGCTTGTCAAAAATATGACCCTCTCGATATTGTTATGGCTATACTTAAAACTAGGGCAAAGAGCCACCCACACCCACCCACACCTACACATATTTACTTCCGGTCCACTTCCGGTCCATTTTCGGTCCACTTCCGGTTTACCTACTTCCGAACCATTTGTTGCCTACTTGTAGCCTACTTCTGGTTTATTTCTATTGTATCATGTTGTGCAACAAATTATTACCCAATATTATGCAACAAATTATGATGCAAAAGCTTTTGCATCATGTTGTGCAACAAATTATTACCCAATATTATGCAACAAATTATGATGCAAGAGCTTTTGCATCACATATGAGTTAGTATTGTGAGAGTGGCTGAGGAGTACAGATGTGTTGTTGCAGTGCTCCTCTTATTTTTTAAAAAACACAAAAATATAGCAGATTTGTATAAATTGAATTATAGGTTTGTTTGATTTAATATACAGAATTTTCTAATATATTGAACAAAGGGTTTATATCTGCCCTAGTTTGTTATACAAGATCAAT
Organism: Lepisma saccharinum; assembly: GCF_977018435.1. Lineage (NCBI taxonomy): Eukaryota > Metazoa > Arthropoda > Insecta > Zygentoma > Lepismatidae > Lepisma > Lepisma saccharinum. Next base: position 86,239,137 of record NC_139232.1, on the reverse strand, counting down.
ACATGACACATGGTATTAGGTCATTGCCTTTCCATGCACACCACGACATGCCTGTGCAGACATGCAATTGTGATAGGTCAGTGCTTCAGTAGATCAATACTTATTCTACCTTTGTGCATGTAGGCTATCAGCTTTACAACCTGTCATAGGTTTATTAAATATAGAGTTTTGATTTGAACCAAAAATATTAAGACACTAAGTATATACACTAAATATACAAAGCACACTGCTGAACCCAACTGATATTTTTTATTAAGCTTAGAGTTTTGATTTGAATCCCAAGAAATTTTATATAATAAACAACAAAAATGCCAAATCAAAAATATTGTAATCAATGCAATAAGAATATATCCAGCCCCAATTGGGCTAAGCACCAAAAGAATTGTAATCCAGACAAATGCAAAACTCCCTTTAAAATATGCCCTAAATGCCATAGAAAATATAGCATGGAATATTTCACATATAAACATAAGGGTACTTGTTCTGTACAGTCATCAACATTGCCCCCACAACCATCTACATCTGGTCTGAAAAGGAAGCTTGAAACACCTGTTAATGCTAGAGCAGCAAAGCAGCCACGCTATGAACCCATCCAAAGCAGTTTTGCTGGCCAACTTAGGGATTACCGGTTTGTATCAGAGCCAAGATGTGACATTAAGAATTTTTTGAACAGTATAAATTCTAATGTGCAGGCAATTCTAAATGCACAAAATGGCTCTTATAAGCTGTCCCTCAAATTGTTTACACAATATAAGAAACCAAATGGCACAAAATTTACACAGCCCCACATAACAGAAACTGTAGCTGTATATTCAAATGCAAATTTAGACAAAATAATAAGCAGTTTGATAGAGCAATTGAATATTAAACACTCTGAATTTGCAGCAAAAGAGTCTGGATGGAGCCTATGCGGATCTCCACACAAGCTTTATGTTAATATTTCTGAATTCAGCCTACTACAAGGATCTACATATCTGCCTTTACCTGCCAATATTAAAAACAAAAGAGCCGTGGTTAACATAGAAAATAACGATGAGAAATGTTTTCTGTGGTGTATTTTAGCTGCTTTGTATCCAGTTTTAAGGAATCCTCAGAGAATAACTTATTATAAACAATATGAACACAATTTTGATGAAGCTATGGAGTGCTTAGAATATCCAATGTCTGTTCAGAATATTGATAAATTTGAAAAAAAGGCCAGGGATGTCAATGGTAAACAATTATCTATTAATGTATTTATTTGTTCTACTGGCCGTGGCAATTGCTTGATAGCACCTCTCAGAATCTGTACACTTGATGATGATTCTGCTGTTCCGATTGATCTGCTCTTAATTGAAGAGGATGGCACATACCATTACACTCTGATACATAATCTTGAAGCTTTAATTAGAAAACAACTAGACAAATCTAAGACAATATTCAAGTTGTGTAGAAGATGTTTGACTGTATTTGATGGTCAAAAAATAATAAATGGTGCCCGTGAAAGAAATGCAAAAAATTGCTAAAAACAAGTTAATTGAACATTTAAAATACTGTGGCAAACATAAACCTGTTCATATGGTGATGCCTAATCCAAGTGAAAATGCCAAATTCAAAAAATTTGAAGCCTTGTTGGAACACCCAGCATATATAGTCTGTGATTTTGAATCAAACCTCAAACCCCTTGCATTCTGCAGCCCAGATCCTGATGAATCTTCAATTACATCATACCAGTTACATGAACCTTCTAGTTTTTATTATGTTGTTGTACAGGATGGGGTTGTTAGTAAAGAATATTTATACACGGGACCAGATGCCATCAAAGAATTTGCACATAGAATAGAAAATGAGTGCAATAACATAGCATCTAATGTCTTATTAAAATCAAAACCCATGTTGCCTTTAACAGAGGATCAGATTGAAGATTTCAACAATGCAGAAAAATGCCCGGTATGTGATTCTGAATTTTCAGATACAAATATCAAGGTGAAACACCATTCTCATACAGATGGTAAATTCAAAATGGCCCTGTGTAATAGCTGTAATATTAAGATCCAGAGATCAAAATTTCTCCCAATATTTTGCCATGGTGCATCTAATTATGATTTTCATCATTTGATTAATTATGAGGGGTTTGACAAGCAGAATTTAAATATTTTAGCAGAAAATAATGAGAAATATATTGCTATTAGCAAGATAATTAAAGTTAATGGTGTTCCTATTCACTTAAGATTTCTTGATTCCTACAGAATTCTGTCGGCTAGCCTGGCTACTCTTGCCAATCAATTATCTGATGACCAATTCAAAATCACATGTGCTATGTTTCCAAATCAGGACCTGAAATTAATTAGGCGTAAGGGTGTATACCCATATGACTATGTTACAGATTTTTCTAAATTTGATGAGTGTTCTCTGCCACCACAACAAGAGTTCTACAGCAAACTCAGAGCATCTGGAATCACTGATGAAGATTATCAGCATGCCCAGTTGATGTGGAACAATTTAAAATGCCAGACATTTGGTGATTATCATAAGGCATATTTGATACTTGATGTCACTCTCTTAGCTGATATACGTCAGGCATTTAGAAAATCATCGATGGAAAATTATAAGCTGAATCCAATGTATTTCTACAGTGCTCCAGGCCTAGCATGGTCTGCAATGTTTTTAAACACTAAAATGCAATTGGATCTGATCCAAGATCAAGATATGTATCTGTTTATGGAGCAATGTATAGAGGAGGCATGATGCAATGTTCTCAGAGATATGCCAGAGCCAACAACAAATATATTAATGATGATGATCCAGCCCTGCCATCAAATTTTATACTTTATGTAGATGCCAACAGCCTGTATGGTTATGCTATGATGTATAAACTGCCATATGCAGGGCTTGAGTGGGTTGAAGATTTCAATATTGAAGATCTTCAGGATTTTGATGACAGTGACTATGGCCTGTTCTTAGAAGTTGATCTGACAATTCCTGATGATTTACACAACACATTTTCTGATCTGCCCCCCATTCCTGAGGTTAAGTGTTCACCTGACTCTAAACAGAAGAAGCTAATGACGACTCTAGAGCCAAAACAGGGTTATGTCATATATTACAAAAACCTCCAGTTCCTGATGCATCATGGTGTTCAAGTGACCAAAGTTGGCAAAGTCTTAAGGTTCAGGCACTCAAGATGGTTGAAGCCATATATTGATACAAACACAGAGCTTCGAATATCTGCAATGAGCCAATTTGATAAGACCCTGTTTAAATTGATGGTAAATTCAGTGTATGGCAAAACCATAGAAAATGTCAGAAAACATAGTGATGTTAAATTAATTACTGACCCCAGCCGGAGCAAAAAATTGATTGCAAAGCCTAATTTCAACTACAGAAGAATTTATGATGAAAATATGGCACTCTTCAACATGATAAAAACAAAGATTAAGTTTGATAAGCCTATTTATGTAGGGGCTGTGATATTAGAATTGGCCAAATTGCACATGCTAAAGCTCTATTATGATGTGTTGAAGCCTTTTTATGGTGATCGTGTAAAACTGATGTACATGGACACAGATAGCTTTATTCTTGATATTCAGACAGAAGATGTTTATCAAGATATGACACAGCCTGCATTGCTTGAATATTTTGATACCAGTGAACATACAAAGATTCAACCCCACAACAAAAAGGTGCCTGGCAAGTTAAAAGATGAGACACTTGGTGATGTTATTGTGGCATTTGCTGGGTTAAGGGCCAAGATGTACAGTTTTGAAGCATGTGGTGGTGCTGTTGTCAAAAAGGTCAAGGGCATTGGCAGAGTAACTGTGGACAAAGAGCTCCAATTTAAAGATTACAAAAATTGTCTCAAAACCCAGAGTTTAATCAGAACATCGGAAAACAGAATTCAGAGTAAAGCTCACTTGTTGACTACAAATATTGTAAGAAAAGTGGCTCTGGACCCACATGATGATAAGAGATGCATTTTATCATGTGGCATACATACTCTACCATGGGGGCATTGTGATTTGAAAAGTGGCAAACAATGCCCAATTACAGAGCATGATTTAAAATAAATAAACATGCCTATGAACTTATTTGGGTTCAAAAAACAGGGTTTATGGACCTGCCAACACCAGCACCCTCTTCTGATATACAATCTGTAATATATAAACTAAGTGCTTTGTTAATTCCTCATCTGAACAGCATACTTACAGATGTTGATGATGAAACAGGTAAAACATTGTACATATTTAACAATAATTTAAATCATTACCAAATACCTGTAGGTGGTCAATTACAATTTATTACAACTCCCGAGGGTAATGTCAAGGTTTCAATAGGGAGAAATATTTATAGAATTAAGCACTCAAACATGATTTCTGGCACTGTATATACTGTTTCTGCTGGTGATTGTTTATATATTGAGGTTCCAGGATCCTATGACAAGCTTATAACTTTTTTTATAGAATTAAGAATTAGATATTCAATAATAAATAACCACTAAAACAAAAATGCCTAATGATATATTTGGCCATACAAGGCATGAAGATCACAGTGATGAGATTCTGATGCTTGATGTCAGAGTCAAAAATTAAGAAGTGATTTACAAGCTTTACAAACCACACTCAATGCCAGTCTTCAATTAGAAATTACAAATTTACAATCACAATGCATGGACCCTCTTCTTAAAATTGATTCAGAACTCAAATTGCTGCTTCAGAAATATACTGACTTGGCTACATTAGATAATTTTCAAAATTTAGAGGAAGCTGTGGCAGCTCTTCAAGCCAAATTTAAGACTCAGGCTACCAACTCTGACCAATTGAAACAACAATTGGAAGAGCAGATTAATAATGTCCAGACACAGCTCCAAACAATTGTCAAAAGCATAAAGTCACAAGAAGATTTTGATCTAGTGATTTCTACTCTAAAAGAACAGATTCAATCACTACAGACACCTAATCTGGACCCTCTGAACAATGCCATAGCTGAGGTTAAAGAAAAAATTGACACACTTGAAAATTTTATGAACAACTTGCCATCTTCTGATGCTTTGAGTGCTATAACTCATAATGTTGCCAACATCAAGCTGCAACTCGAGACATATGAAGATTTTGGAAAAATTCAGAGTACCATAACTCATCTTGAAGGCACAATAGCAGCAGTGCAAAGTGACCTGACAAATGTACAAGAATCTCTAGAATCTCGCCTGCCTGGTATTGTAGACACTCTTTTCAGTGTGCAGCAACAAATCACCAAACTTGAAAACCTCAACACTGAATCTGAGCTATCTCATTTTCATCACTTGATCGATGATATCCAAACAAAGCTTGAAATTTTACAACAATCAACACCTACTCAGGCAGACATAGCTCTGCTTCAAGATGCTATGCAAAGTGTGGCTGATGCTTCTGAATTAAATAATGTGAAATTGGCACTTGAATCTTTGCAGAATACTGTATCAAATCTGCCTACATCACAGGAACTTAAAAATATTAAGAGAGCTGTGAATCGCATATTGAAATCAGAAGATATCAAGAATATCCAGACAGAGATCAAACAACTTACTCAGACAGTGGCCACTCTACCAACCAATCAACATATTAATGAACTGCATGCCCTGTTTGAGGATATCAGAAGACAAGTCCATGATCTTACTGCTCAAAATTCAAAATTGGCAGTTGTTGAAAATCTACAGCAAATTGTAGCTAATATCAAGCAACAGCTAGGAAGCATGGAATCCAACCAAGTAAATGCTCTGTCTGTTTTTGCCACGCAGCTACAAGAAATTGTGCAACAATACAAAAAACTTGTTGTGGACATAAAGATCAAGCCAGGCCATGATGATGTTGTTAGGACTATCAATGAGTATCTTGAATCTGTAACAAGTAGATTGCTTACAGCAGAAAAAGAAATAACTGGCATAATCGAGAATCCTAAACATACAATAATTCTTGAATTGTACAGTATCCCCAACAAAGAATATGATTCACCATTTACACCAGGTGGCAAAATATATATGCTGTCACCTGCACATTTTTATTACCAGTTTTTTGTTGGGGGCACACTCAGACCAATCAAGATCAAATATTGGCTACAACCACAGGCACACCACTACCCTACCTTATCAATAACAAATGCTGATAACAAAGCAAAAATCACCAGTGTAGAGTTAGAGGATTTTACAAATCCCAATACATTAGAGACATCTTATGCTGAAGATGATGGCTCTCTGGAATTTAATATACAAATAGGAGACAAACTGTATTTAGAAAATCCTGTAGTATCAGCTGCTGAACACCCCATAGTTGCAATATTCTTGTTTACATACTATGTCTAGACAAATTATTGTTGATGAATTACACAGACAAGCCAGACATAATTATAAGAGACTGCCAGTGGTTACAAAAGGCATAGATGATTTATGGCAGTGTGACTTGGTTGAGATGGCAAGTGGACAGCTGAAAAACTTAGACAAGATCAACAAGGGCTACAAGTATCTACTCACTGTCATAGATACATTTTCAAAATTTGCCTGGGCTGTGCCACTCAAATCCAAGACTGGAAAATGTGTTACAGAAGCCTTCAGGACAATCATCAATCAGAGTGGAAGATCACCGCGCTATTTGCAAACAGATAATGGCAAAGAATTCTATAAATCTGTGTACCAACAATTTTTTAAAAGCCAGGCAATACAACATTACTCGAGTTACAGCGATCTCAAGGCCTCTATTGTAGAAAGATTCAACAAAACCTTGAAAAATCATATGTATAAACAATTAACCCTCCAAGGTAATTATAAATGGCTCACAATCCTACCAGAACTTCTACATAGATATAACAACTCGGTCCATTCCACAATCAACATGAAGCCCTCTGAGGTAACTTCATCTTATGAGCAAAAATTGATCAGTACTGTTTATTATCCTAGATACCAGCCAACAACAAAAAAAGCCAAATAAAAGATAGGTGATCAAGTAAGAATCAGCAAATATAAGCACTTATTCAAAAGAGGCTTTACCAGAAACTGGAGCACTGAATTATTTACAGTGGTTCAAGTTAAACCTGGGACCCGATACACATATATAATAAATGATCATCGAGGAGAAATTCTCAAAGGCAGGTTTTATGAAGAAGAACTCAGCAAAACTAAGCAGCCTGACACATATCTCATAGAAAAAATAATCCGCAGAAAAGGCAACAAGATACTGGTGAAATGGCTAGGACTCCCAGAACACAGCTGGATCGAGGCAGACAAAGAGATACTATGAACACCTGGGATGTTATAAAGAGACTGCCAGAGCCTGAACAGCAGAATAAGAGAAATGGCAAGCTGCTGCCTGATAATATTAGATGTCTTATTGTTGGGCCATCGGCTTGTGGTAAAACTACACTAATGATTGATAATTTTTTATTGGCACCCAACTGGTTAGACTGGAAAAACAGACACTTGTATGTCTTCTCTAAGAGCTTGGAACAATTAAAATATCAGCAGCTGATGAAGCTATATGATGGACTGGATATAGCCACTTTTGAATCAGATGTTAAGCCACTCCATGAATGTCTCGATAACTCTGTTGTTGTGTTTGATGACATTATACTGGATAATCAAAACAAGGTTAGAAATTTTTTTAAACAGGGCCGACACAAAAACATAGATTGCTTCTACCTGGCACAGACTTTTTCTAAAATACCGAAGCAGCTGGTCCGAGACAACAGCAATTTTATATGTGTGTTTCATCAATATCATTCCAACCTCAAACACATACATGATGAATATGTAGGTGGGGACTTGAGCTACAATGATTTTTCCAAGTTTTGCAGTAGGTGCTGGAACCAGGACAGCTATGGGTTTGTCACAATTGATATGACAAGGAAACCCAATAGTGGTAAATACAGAAATAAAATCAACAATTTTCTAGACATTGAAACATATATAAATAACCATGAAAAGGCCAAATTGTTGATGATCTTAAATTAAGAGATTATCTTGTAAAATGATTTAAAGGATGGAAATCAGAAAACCGAGGAATCTATGAACAACACAAGCAAACAGAACAGCCTATTATTGATGCTATTAGTGAATTAGGTAAAAATATCAAAACTGTTACAGAGCAAAATCAAAATTTGATCACAGAGCTTGTACCTGTAGCTGCTAGGAACATATTAGATTATCCAATCACCCCACTTTCTAGTATTCATACACCTAGTCCTGTTCCTCCTCGAATAATTGAAGCTACTCAGGATCCTATTGAATTGGGTCTTCTTGCTCAAAAGTATTTAAGCACACCTAAAGACAACAAAGATGAGGTCTTTGGCTTATATGCTGACACAGAGCGTGATGGTAGCATCATACATAGAATTGGCAATTTCAGAGTAACATTTATGGGGGATGATCTGATTGTATATTCAGAATCTCATCTTGGAGAAAGAGGTGCTTTTGTTAAGTACCCTGGCACACCTGGATTGTGGGAACTGATGACTAGGAAGAGACCTGGCAGCTATACAGATCAAGATTATGAGCATTACAAAGAAATATTAATAAAATCAGATGCTCTATACCAGAACAATGATCCCACACAAAAAAGAGTCAAGTCTAGCAGTGTAGCAAAATACAACAACTTAATCAAGCCCATATGGTCTCAGATCAAGACAGGTAGTGGAATCAAACAATACAACACCCTGCCTAAAGAATTTGTGTGGGTTGATGATGTCAGGAAACTTGTAGATAGGTTGCTGGTGGTAGCTGGGGAAGAAAATGCTGGCAACCACAATTTTTACAATGAAAAGGTTGGAATTATGGACATGATAAGCACCAAATTGTCTAATTTTATAGTGAATGTCACTAAGGGCATTGGATATCTTATAAAAATTATTAATACTCTACCACCTAAATTTTGGAATATCTCTGAGGGTCGGGGGCTGGTTAATGACATTATAAACAAGCTGCCATTTGAACTACACATTCCAGGCTATCAGTATTGTGGTCCAGGCACAAAATTGGACCATAGATTAAACAGAGGGGACCCTGGTGTTAATCCCCTAGATGCTGCTTGTAGAGACCATGACATAGCATACAATACACATTCTGATCTTGATAGGCGACATGTTGCAGACAAGAAATTAGAAGAGGCTGCATTTGGTAGATTTGTAAGCAAAGATGCTTCTTTAAGTGAAAGAATAGCAGCATTGGGGACCACCATAGCTATGAACACCAAACAAAAACTGGGGTGGGGGTTGTGATAAATTAAAAAAATTTAATTCACTTAATTAAGCTATGTAAACCCAGAATATGTATATAATAAACCTAGGATGAAGGCCAAGGGTGTTATGTATCAGATACCTTATGCAGGTCTTAAATCTCTTAAAACTATTGATGGTCTTTTAACCAAAAAGCAGCGCAAGAAAAAAATTCTTGTCTTGCCAAGAGCCATGGTATGAAATTATTACTTAGTACCCCTCAATTAAAAAAATTACAGCAATCTAGAAAAAAATCACATGTGGGTGGCTTCATATTTACTATCCCGGCCATCTTAGCAGCACTTGGTGCTGTTGGGAGCTTGGCTGGGGGATCAGCTGCCATAGCAAAAACAGTAATAGATGCCAAGAAGAATAAGGCAGAATTAGATGAATTGAAGCGCCATAATCTGGCTATGGAAAAACAAGGCAAAGGTGTTAAGAGAGCCATGAATAAGTTTAAAAAAACAAGAGCCGCTTACAAACCAAGATATTGAATCTTTAATCAAGCCACTGGGCATCAAAAATTTGAGAGGTGTGTACATGTCTGATTCTTTACCAGAACAACCACTCAACAAAGAGTGTGGCATAGTTAATTTGAATAAGTACAAAAATCAAGGCACTCACTGAATCTGTTATCTTAAATATTTAAAAGATGAGGCATTTGTGTTTGATTCATTTGGAGTTATTCCACCTGAAAATTTAGTAAAATATCTAAAATCAACTAATCTTTATTACAATAATGCCCGTGTTCAAAATTTCAAAGATGTTAATTGTGGACATCTGTGTTTATCTGTTCTTAGATATCTGTCTCAAATAAATAAACCATCAATTGAAGATTTTCAAAAAGCCTTGTGGTATTTGAAACATCATGGGGGTATTACATCTCACCAGCCAAAATTCAATATTGAAACTTAGATTACATGATGATATAGTGTATCCCAAAACAATAGCTCTCAGAGCATTTTATGGCATGTACTTGATCCATAATATTACACACCACAACAACACAATTGCAGTTGGTGATCAAAAAATTGTTATCACTCCAGGGCAGTATAATCTGTCTACTTTAAATGCTCAGTTACCCAGAGGTATAGTGTTAACTCAAAATTCTGTCATTCACAGAGTAGAAATTGTGTCTGCTACAGAAACAGTGGATCTGGGTACTATAGGAGAGCTGTTATGATTTGAAAACAACACAAAACTTGAACCAGCCATCAAACACACTGCTATTCATATACCTAAATTCTTAGCCATAGAAACTCTAAATATTCAGTGTAATGTGGCCGAGGGTATGATCACCAAATCAAATGGCATAGGCACTCACAAACAAACTGGCATCATTGCAACATTCAAACCTAACTCTGAATTTATGGAGCCAATCATCTACACTCCATCACCAACATTATATTTTCCTGTGTGCCATAATAGAATAGATTACATTGAGTTGATGGTCACTAATGAAAAAGAAGAATTAGTTGGTTTTGCTGGAGCCACAACAACTGCTATCATAGAGATTAATATTTAAATAAAAATACATACAAAAAAATGGAAAATATTGAGAGTTATGAGCTACAATCATTCCCCCCAAACAGGAGGGCCTTTGCAAATTTAAATCAACCCAACACAGAAATTGAGGTTGATCTTGATGTAGGGGATGGCTTTATACATCCCCACAGAGCAGATCTATACATCAAATTTGATGTTGTAAAGCTCAATTGTACAGATTATCCGGCACATTCAAATATAAGATTGGTAGACAATTTTGTGCCACATCTGTTCTCTGAAATTGAGATCAGAAAACATGGTGTTGTTATAAACAGAGTAGATTACCCTGGTATTACCTCTACAGCTTTGGCCACACTAAAATTATCCAAAACGGAGGCATCATACTACAAAATAGGTGGATTTGAGGCTGGTGATAAAATATTATCCAAGAGCCACACAGTGCTGTTTCCCATGCGCCTGTTGCCAGGATTCTTCTCAGATTACAAAGATATTATGTGGAAGGGTGGTTTAAGAATCACATTTAGAAGAGCTGCCAATGATAATAATGCTTTGATGAGGTACAGTACATTAAATTCCACTGGGGAAGCTCTGCCTAATACCCTACCTGATGAAATCAAGTGCATTATTCAGACTATGGAGCTAAGAATTCCAGTTGTTGAATATGAAGCCAGTTATGCTCTTAAATATAAAGCAGATATTCTAAAAAATCCACAGGTGCCTTTACAATTTTATACATATCAATGTGTGCAGAAGCCTGCCACTGGTAGCTATTATGAATTTGATGCTACAAACTCATTCTCCAGTATACAATATGACATGCCAGATTTTGTGGTGGTACTGTTTCAGACTGGAAGACACAATAATCAAGAAAAAAATTCAAGTAAATTTGATAACTGCAACATCAAAAACATATATCTTAAAAATGGCAGAAATGAGGTGTTTCCTAGAGAAAATTACAATTTAAACATGTCCAAGGATGATTTTCTTAAATTATATGAAGCATTTACAGCATACAAAAGGGTCACTACTGGCAATACTGACATGTATTACACACCAGATGAATTCAAAGCACAGAGACCCATGTTTGTCATCAACACCTCAAAAATAAAACAAGTTGTGGTTAATGACAGGACAAACATTAAAATTATCTGTGAATTCCATGATACACTCCCTGATGACACTATATGTAGTGTTATTCTTATAGGTGAAAAATCATATGTTTATGATGTAAGAAATGAGAGAGTCACAGAGCAATTCTAGAAGGCCTCTGCATATTACATTGTCTTAGTATTAGATATATGAGTTGAGCCTGGTGTCCAATTGAACTTAAACCGGAAGTGGACCGGAAGTAAATATGTGTAGGTGTGGGTGGGTGTGGGTGGGTGTGGGTGGCTCTTTGCCCTAGTTTTAAGTATAGCCATAACAATATCAAGAGGGGCATATTTTTGACAAGCTTATGGACAACAATCTTGCAGATGTAGCTTTTGTAAGTGTAGGCAAATCAATCTGAGGGGGGTCATACTTTCACGGGAAATTCCCGAGGGCATTTTTACAAAAATCTTGGGTTAGACAGAGTACCACACTTGAGCAATAAGCTCATATGCACATCTTGAGCTAGTTTTAAGTATAGCCAAATCTGCCTGAGAGGGGCTCATACTTTCTCGAGTTTATATTATGGTATTTTACACTACTATTTTTGTCTGCACATAATACAAGTACGTTCCCATTCATATACAAATAAAACTACATCCCATATTATACATACATATTGTACAACGTTTAAAAGGTTCTGTAAATACAGAGAACATAAGTACTGCAGAAAATTTTCCCCTGAGTTCTTTAGAGGATTTACAAAGGAATCGAAGGGAAACCAATCCCCTATCTGTCCTATAGGAGATAGACTGGAGAACCTTAAACCACGGGCTTTCAACCATTGAAGCGGGGGGCGAGTAGGCAAGGGAAGTACAGGCAGAAATCTGCCCTTTCACTTCGGGCGGTTCTCTATAGGGGCTATCCACCGGAAGGAAGTGCTTTCGCGCGGACGCCATACTTGTAGCACAACAACTTCCGGTTCGTAGGCTCACAACATGTCGCTAAAGGGAGCTGAGATTGTGTCATGTATGAAAGGAACGAATGGGTGTGTACAAGGATGATGTAAACTACGATCAGGGCTAAATAATCTTTCACGGATCTCTCTTCATCCATTTCCTCGAGATCTAGGCGCCAAAATTATTGCATTCAAGCTGTCAGGCGTGAAAATTGGAAGTCCATTAGCAAGGAGTAGACTCCCCAGTAATAACAACCGATGTGCAGGAAACCAAAAAGTCGGGACCTGAAAAAAAAATCCCGTTCCGATCCAGACTTCGGAAAAAATGATAGAGTTTAAACAAAAGTAGTATATTCCCTACATATTTTTTTTTGTACTAAATGTCCGAAATTTATTGAAATTAGCAGTTTTTATTCCAGAAATGCAAAATAAATTACCACCCGAGGGTGAAATTGTGTGTATAATTAACATTTTTTTTAGTATCGGGTAATGTTGAAAATTTTCCGCTCCTATATAATCTCCTAATTTAGTCGGGAAATAACATTATTTTCCCGTTTTGAACGTCAGGACTTTAAAAATATCCCGTCCTGTTTCCTTCCCAACCAAAAAATTTGCGTCCCTCACCCCCTGCACTTCAGTAAAGGTAGAAGAGAAATCATTCAAATCTCGATTTTCTCTCTGTTTCAGTGATATGAGCAAAAATATTTCTTTTCCTTTCAAAACATGCTCGGTTATAGTCAGATAGGTTACATATTATGTTCTTGAAGTACACACGAACTGTATTAAATTTTTGTGTAACGAGAGGAAATAAATTTTTGTGCAACCAGACGAAATATTTTCTTTCGTGTAGCCAGGAAATTAAGTGCGGGTAGTATTATTAATTTTCGTCTTTTGCAGTGGAAATCTTTTCAACATTGATAGATACAGTGCCTCCCCGATGGAGCAGTGGTAGCGTCGTCGCCTTGTAATCAAGGGGTCCCGGGTTCGATTCCCGGTGGAGGCATATAGTGGTTCGGATACCACTTTAAACTGTAGGTCCAGTCCCGATTAGCTTTACAGTGCACAAAGTGGACTTAAAACACCAACTCAATCAATCAAATCAACATTGATAGAGAATAGGTCCTAGGTTTGAACACCATGGTGAGGCAATGGTGTGTCATTGTGTATGTCCCATTATTAATTTTTAGAGTTTATTATTCATCTTCATCGTCATGTTTAACACAAATAGCAGAAAATTTACTTAAAACAAGAATGAGCGTTTTGTATTTCTGCGTTCAAACGGGAACGAAACAAGCAAGTGTGCATTACCGTATCCCTCTGACTCGCCCTGACTGAAGAAAGAAGAAAAGAAGCTCCTTTTTCCGTTTTTTATATGTCCGTACATCTCGCATTTTTTTTACTTAAAACATAAATGTATGTATTTAAGCGCTCTCACTCTGTAGGAAAAAATACTTTCTATTTAATATGTAGGCTACAAATATCGCCAATGAAACAACGATCAGCAAATGGATCTCATCTTGGAATAATGCCGTATTACTTCCTAGTTGCTCATCCAATTGATATGCAAAGGCCTCTACTTTGCCCTGATATATTTTATTCTCCTCGTCGTCAAGTGCTTTTATATTATCCATTTCATCCGATATACAAAACGAGAAGAAAGGCAGCAAGTACGTGCTTGAATTACCCGGCCACCGTGAACCGGAAGTTGTTGTGCTACAGTTCCACAATCGATTGTGCCGTTCGATATGCTTTTGTTTACTCGTGGATAGCCCCTATACCTGGAACTGGTAAGGCAGAAGAAGAGCCAGCTAAGGCATCCAGTCTTGCCAGCTGATCACATCAAGGGACGAGATGCGCGTGGAAAGAAGTGTTGCATATGAACTGAGGCTTCAAGGCAATAAATATTGTGATTTGAAAATAATTAGAGACGTGAGATTGATTGATCTATCTCTGCTAGACTAGCTACTCCTCAGTGCACGTCACTGTTTCTTATTCCAGTTATTCTATGTCTTATCCTAAGCAAGGTATGTGTAATATATAGACGTATTCTCCGAAATCTCATCTTTACATTGATGTACGATAAAACATCACGATTATACTTCATAAGTACTGTCACAATCAATAAAGCTTACCCCTTGCGATGGAAAATCCAATGATATTGAATAGGACAAAACCACGTAACTACAATGTTTGGACTCAATCTTGCTGAGTGACATCATACTAAAATGGTGCATTCTAATCTGAACTATATACAAATTGACTAGAATCGCCAGTTCAGAACAGTTCATTTTCATTTCAATGTCTCATGAGTTTGCAAAATTATTTATTTATTTATTTGAGAAAATTTCAGATACAGCACAGGTGGCCATTTTACACTGAAATTGTCAACAATGAGAAAGCAATAATTATAATAAGCATTAAGATAAAAAAATAAAAAATAAAATAAGATAAATAAATAAAAATAAATAATAAATAATTAAGAGTAACAAAACAACATACAAGTGAATAGCAAATGAACAAAAAAAATAAGTAAGAGATGGCACTATGTGATATTAATTACAAGTATTTCTTCTGATAGAAGACCAAAAGGCAAACTCGGAGGAAAATATATCAATATTTGAGAGGAGATCATTGTATTGTGTGGCAAGTCTATAAAAGAGAGATCTTTTTTGAATTTCCAGTCTAGTTTTTTTTTGTATAAAATAACCTTGTATTGCGAGTTGTGCGCATAGGTACTCTAAAGTGGAATTCCTCAAGGAGTGTGTTGCAGCGGATTTTGCCATTCACAATTTTGTATAAGTAACTGAAATCATTCTGCAAACGTCGCTGATAAGCAGTTTGTAAGTTTAGAAAAGACAAGAGATGCGGAGATGAAAAATTGCGTAATGAGGGAACCCTGTGACGGAGTATAGCTAGGAAGAAGTGAAAGACTGAATCGATTCTGGAGAGGTGAGTGGGACATGCCATGGACCAGACGGGAGAGCAGTATTCTATTATTGGGGAGATGAATGATTTTAAGTACAAAGTGAGGGCTGAGATGTCACTAATTTCAGTGAAACGGTATAGTAAACCTAAGAGACGCATGGCCTTTTTTGTTGTGAATAAAATATGTTCCTCAAATGTGAGCTTTTGGTCGAAAACAATGCCTAGGTCCTTATGAGAGGATACTGCTTTGATGTTATTGCCAGAGATGGAGTAAGATGACTTTAACAAATTCTTCTTGAGAGAGATAGTGAGAGTAGTACACTTGTCAGGATGTAATGTAAGGTCCCATGTCAGGCAACAGGAAGTAACAGTATCAAAGGCTTTGGCCAGATCAAAGTATATTACATCTAATTGTGAATTATTTGAAATGCATTTCATAGCATGTGAGAGTAAAACAGACAGGTTTGTAAGACAGGAGCTACCAGGAAGAAAACCATGTTGCTTAGAGCTTAAGTACGGAGAAACAAATTTGTACAGTCTGTCTTTGATTACTTTTTCACAGATGATGGACAGAGGAGAGAGTAAGGAGATTGGTCTGTAAGATGAAACAAAATTTTTGTTACCACTTTTGTGAATCGGTGTGATGTTAGCTTGTTTCCAAGCGTGAGGAAAGATGCCTTCGGAAAAACATCTGTTCAAGAGAATGGAGAGGGGATAGCACAGGGATTGCACAGTTTTCCTGAGGAACATGGTGTTGATATCGTCCGGTCCTAGGGCACGGTGAGCTGAAAGAGACGACAATAGATCCTTCACCTCATCGGGTGTAGTGACAAGCGTTGTTAGGGAGGAGGAACAGACTGGTCTTACGTTTGGCAACACTGCTTGGGAAGACGGGGGGCAGAAGTTACCATGAAAATAAGCGTTGAAGAGTTCTGCCCTTCGGTCCCCTATCGCACTTTCACTATCATGCGTAATTTCAGCTGGAATCCTACTGTTATTTTTCCTCGAGTTTATTAGATTAGAAAAGTTTTTTGGGTTTTCCGGGATTGTTGCAGTGATATTGTCTATATGTTCCTTATATTTTTTTCGAAGGAGATACTTTGAGTGTCGTCGCAGAGCAGCAAAGGTATTGTGCGTATGTTCACTCGGCCCTTCCAAAGTTGCCATGCTCGTGTCTTGTTGGCCAGCACATCCCGCACTTTGGAGTCGAACCAACACGGAAATCTACGAGAATATATTTTCCCTGTAGGCACGTGGTCCTTCAGTGCTGCTTGAATGACACCTGTAGTAAATAGGTCAGCTGCCTCGTCGACCGTCTTTAAAGATGCTCCAGGGGAAGGAGGCGAGGGAAAGTCTTATCTCCTCCCACGGCGCTCGGTTCCACAGGTAGCGTTTGTTCTGGATGGAGGTGCGATGACCTCTTCTAGGGGGTGGGGGGATGAGAATAGAAACATCCAAACTGTCGTGGTCGGAGGTCAGGAGGTTCTTACGTGGCGTGATACTAATATCGTTAAGGGTGGACAGAACATAATCCAGGTTGCTGTTCTTCCTGGTGTTGAACAAATTATGTTGTTTCAGGTTTAAACCACAAATGAAAGTTTCAATAAACCATGCGTCGTTCGTACATTTTGCTGTTCCATTCACAGGGTCTTGCCAGTCAATTGAGAGGTTGAAGTCGCCGAAAAGCGCAACGTCTCCCAGGGCAACTGCCGCAAGCAAAGAATCTCGACATTCTTCGAGGAGGAACAAAGGACTGTTTTTATGTGGCCTATAGTAAGAGCCAAGGAGAAGCTTCTTGGCACCGGTCACTGAAACTTCCACCCACAGTATTTCACAGTTCCGTTTTAAGTCGTGGCGTACTTTGCTTGGCCATTTTGAGTTAACACAGATCATAACGCCCCCACCACGAGTCGCACGATCGTTCCGATATATGGTGAAATGGCTTGCGAATGTCAGCTCACTGTCACAAACGTTTTTTTGTCAACCACGTTTCAGTAAAAATTAGGCAGTCATATGCCATGAGTTCACACGCAAAAATTGCACAGTCGCCAAGCTTATTGTTAATGCTGTGTGTATTTTGGTAATACACAGAGAAATTTGCCACCGTTTTCACAGGCCCCGGATTCACATGTATATCCCCGCAAGATCAAGGCCATGCACAGGAGGTGAAAGTACCGGACCGGGGTTCCCTTACCTGCCGAGCGTTGTTCCCTGCTGCTGGGCGAAGCCATGGCGGAGACACGCACACGTGTCGCCGCGAGTGCCGGAAAAGAAAATCTCCTCTGAGCACATCTCCACCGCAATAGTTCATTAGAATCCTTTGACACAGCGGAAAGAATGCTCCACTGAAGCCACGAGTACACCATGATTAAACACAGGCCGAGAAAAACCACTGAAAACTCTCGAAACACAGGACTACGATTAGCACCACTACTACAACTTGCCGCCATCTTTTTCTCATAGTTTTCTCATAGTTTGGTGTATTATTTTGCAAAAATATTACTATTAATAATACTTGCTACTTAATAATTCTTGTCGGAAACTTTCACGCCATTGTAACCAAGTTGCTTTGTGCTACAAACTACAAATGTATAAACTGACTCAAAGTTACCAGTATTTATATTAGCGTATAGGTCGTGAACGAACGTCTTCTCTGAATTATAAAAAAAACAAAAACAGATGTGTCTCATAAGAACACCTCATTTCTCGCTGTCATTTTATTTATACTGCAGAGAGTGGATTTGAGTTATTTTATAGTTGGAGACGAAGCACAATTGCGTCAAAAGTTCCTGAAAGAAACGCTTTTCTGCGTGCAATCTTATCTTCATTTCCCTTGTTAACTTGCTGTCAGCGATGTGACCTTCCCACATGCAGTGGTTTTGCATGGCGTTTCTGTTAGACACTTGTATCGAATTAGTAACTTCCGACTGCGGCTAGAGTAGACAATATTATATTCAGGGTTGTAAAAGGTACAGGAATTTTAAATAAATTCAATTCCGGTCCAGGAGAAAAAATCAGCAAGCGTAAATGGGTTCTGGGCTGTAAACAACCTTCTTATCTGTAAAGTATTTCAATTCGGTCCAGGAATATTTTTACCAGATCAATTTAATTACGGTCCAGGAACCTTTTTTTCCGCATGAATTTAAATACGGTCCAGAAACCTTTTTTCAATTAAACAAAATGCAACTTGGATCTAATTTAAATTGTGCGAGAAAAAAAAGTATCCCGTCCTGTTACGGAACCAAATGGAACCCATTAGAATGTATGGATTTATGGTCCTGCAGCGGAACCCAATAAATGCCATTAGAATTTATGGGTTCGTGGATCTTTAACAACCCTGATAATATATACAAACAAACGCACATTGGTCGATCTTGAATATTTTCCTGCAGGAAGGGAGGGGCACAGAATATGCTACAAGCATATATGAAGAATAATAAAAATATGATATGAAATCTTGTCTATGTAGTAAATAAAGGCTCAAATACATACATATCACAGTCACATAAAGACCATCAGGAGGATTCAATTTAGGCCCGATTTGTAGTCAGATATACTAATCGCAACTGGTGACTTCTGAAGTTCAAATGTTTAGAACATTTTATTTCCTTTACTATACATATCAGGAATATAATTATACTCGTAGATATAGCACGTTCTCTCGTTTGAACATATTATGTTTCGATCATACAGAATGGGGTGCAAGTTCTAAATGTGTGCACGTGTTCAGTTTTACGAATTTCACCAGAAGCTTTCTTTGCCATGAACGAGATTCACTTCACTACATCGTTAAATTTAACTAGAAAACATGTCCGTACGTTTAACAGAATTTGAAAATGTAATTGTCGTGTTGCAGTAGCAATAACAGCGATATGAAAACGAAACTTTGCTGGTATATTTATTTTAAACTTTATGTGAGAAGGTTATAACATTCTATCAATAAATAATAAAAATATACAGCAATATTTATATTACTTACATTACATTATTCAAGTAATGTTAGGAATAGTTTTAAATAACGTGCAAAGTATGAATAAATTAGAAAGTAGTTATGGTTTGAATAATCCTTACAACAATGAATAAGATTTAAGAAGTAATGGTGGTAAGTTTAACATCGTTACGTTTTGGTATTTCAACTCCAAGTCAATTTCTCCATTGCTGTTTTGTCCAGTGTTCATGTCATACATAGGATTTCTTGAAATGGATGGCAGTGTCAGCAAATAAAAACGCACATGGTGTACTAGCCTGCCACTATTATCTGATCGACGGTCTCTGGTTTGCACATTTGTACTACACGTGTATGTGTGTGTGTATAGTTTTTTTCGTCTAATTGGTGTTTTAAGTCCAGCTTATGCACAGTAAGGCTAATCGGGACTGGGCTATAATTTTGAAGTGGGATCCGAACCGAGTATCGAACCAGAGACCCTTTGATAACAAGGCGACGACGCTACCACTGCGCCATCTGGAAGGCATTTTTCTGTCTTAATTGTTGACCCACAGAAAAGATAAGAAAACATGCATTCTTCAAACACTGTCTAATTTCATCCTACTGTGCATGGTTTATTTTCAGAATGATTCGACTTCTATGTTTGGGCTTCATTTTCAGGTTTTGCAAATAGCTAGTAGGATACAAGATAGTGAAATTTTGGTACCGAGATCTGGAAAAAAAATTCCCCGTTAGAATTCAGATTTCCGGAAATCATTTTCTGATTTTCGGGATCCCCAGAAGTCGGTAATTCATAGTGGTTCTGTATTAACCCTACCTTACCCTTGGGAGGAGGGAGGGGTGACCGTCGGGGCCACCACCTCTATTTGTTCGATTTTTCAACTGTAAATTTCTTTGTTAAAAATTAAAATAAGTTACATTTTCCTAGGGTGTTCCCAATATATCTGTATTACTTTTCTTCATAAAAACATAAATATAACGTAAATAGGAGGCAAAATGTACTTGGTGTGCGTATCAGGCGTCCTCTTTGAATGCGTGTCATTCAAGAAACTTATGCTAGTGATAGTGTGCAATAAGTTTGTAATGATAGTAATTTTTTGTAACTTTAATAATTAATAAACAACTCACCTTTACAAGCAAAAAGGCATTAATGAAAAATTATTATGTTTTGTGAGTTCTAGTGAATGATAAATACTGTCTGTGGCATGCAATAATTGGTTATTATTTGTTAGTAATGATTTTAATTTCTGTAATAAACTGCACATATATAATCAACAATGGAAGCAGTGCTTTAACAAGAAAATGGCTTCTTGAATATTAGTGATAAAAGAAAGTGTGGGCCTGTGAGGCTCCCTTCAGGTAAATAACTTTCTCGTACGGCACGGTTAAGCTACGGTTAAAACCGTGAAGTGTTGGATATGCCAGTCTTTCATTTCAGAAATGCGAAAAAGAAATAACTTCGTTGAGGAAGAGTTTTTAGAATTCGAAACTTACGTATGTAAGTTCTGAAATTGACAACCACTTGTCAACTTTTGCCATGCCAGATTATATATTATTTAGAGTTGCCTTTTATGTATTTACAATGCCATATTTACTTAACATTTATCGTCTAATACATAATTATATTTGGATACTTAGATACACTCACTTAATTACTAAGTGCTTGGTTATGTAAGGATTAATTTATTCATCAATTATACATAAGCTTACATGTTTATTTTTTTTTGTGTTAGTTTTGTTATGTTTTGAATATCCAGCTACCACACACGTCGTGAACTATCAGGCATGAATTATTTACATGATATCATCAAAGGTAAAATTAAAACAGAATTTCTAATAATTTCTCAGCTTAGAAATATACGTATTTCCGTTGACTATTCATTTTGAAAACCTCATTATCGTCTTCGCCGCCAAGGGCTGGACCGACGACCAAAGGATACATCGGAAAATGATAGACGCAACGATGACCCATGGTGGAAAGACTAAAGAGGTGAATGCAAGCCGATCCCGAAAACTCTCCCTTCCGGCGCATGACGTCATCATCGTTGCCGGAGAGGACTATATAAAAAAAAAACGCGTTTGGTAGAACCTGTCCCGCTTCCCGCGCTAGGGAGCGCTCAACAGTTTCGGTGCCAATAAGAAACGAGGAAAAATCGTCTGCTGGGCAGCGAGGAGCGAATCAAAGCCAGAAGAGAGGCGCTTACGTAGACGCTGTTGCGACGTTGCGTATTTTAATTGGCTGCCTGGCTTTGACTTTCCCCAGCACCGAGAAAAGACAGGGAGCAACTAGCGCGGGAACCGGGACAGGTTGTAACAAACGCGGTATACGGGGCGTCCGCTCGCTCTACAGTGAAGCGTTCTTCGTGAAACAAATTTCAACTACAGACTCAATACACCTTCAAAACAAGCTAAATAACCATATAATGGTGTACTGAGCGGAGGGCGTGATGGGGTTGCACCCCCCAAAGGCACGAGCCAAAAAATTGAGAAAAAATGAAGGGAATAGTTAAGAATGTGGGTATCTTGCAAATATCAAATACAGTGTTGGAAAAAAGTGTCGTTTAGTAATAAATCTCTTTTCAGCCTTACTGGTCAGCATGAGCCTAGTGCATAGCTTTCTTCTGTGTTTTCTATTAGTCTTACACACACAGGAATGAACCCAAGACTAGTAGAGTAGAAGGCTGGGGCCATACCTGATCACGTGGTCCTTGACGTCAGGCGTGACGTCACGCGCGGACAGATCGCTCTACGCTCCGGTTTCGCAGCCGAATCAAAGCAGTAATTATGAACAAAAAAGAGCCGTAATTATGCCCCGAAGCTAATTTGGAGTGAATACACAGACTTACTTAGGATCCGACATAACGTTTTTCCTTACAGTTGGATTACACAGCCATTTACGCACACATTTTATCGGTAGTTTATAAGTCGTCACATTCCTCTGTGAAACATTAGTTTCATGTAAAATTGCGGTTAATACACCTAGTAATGCATTTTGTTAGGGCAGAAAGAAAAATATATATGTTGAATGCGTAAAATAATTTTGTTAAATAAAGAAAGGCAGAAAGCCAAAATTATGGATAAGTTGAATATGTAAAAGAAAACAATCTTTTCTATTGCTCTCTTTTAGGAGTGAGAGAGGAGAGTAGTAGTATTGGTGCTATTATAAACTCACTTATAAGTGTAGAAAAGAAGAGGTTATTTGATTGAACAACCCGATTTGCCTACACTTAAAACAATGCCAAGAGGGGCTTATACCCCAATTCTTCAAGTGTGATATGCTCTTAATTTTAAGAATTCTGAATTCTAGTGTAGAAAAGAAGAAGGCTCAACAGACAGATTTGCCTACACTTAAAACTATGCCAAGTTCCCATATGATTTTATTGTTTACAGTGTGTTTTTCTGTCAAAATCCCAGGAATCTTGAATTCTAGTGTAGAAATGGTGAGCCCCCCCCCCCCCCCTCAGATTGATTCCGCCATGTGTACAAAGGCTGAATCTCTCAGTTTGTTGTTTATAAGCTTGTCAAAAATATGCCTCCTTGACATTGTTTTGGCTACACTTGAAATTAAGCGAAAAATACTTATATTCTCATGCAAGCAAAACTTCCCGATCAATACAATAGGACAAGGGCAGGCTGTTTCATGTTCTTTCTAATCTTTTGATCAGTTCCATGTCCCGGCCAGCAATAGATTATGCACGCCTGGGAGATTATATCTGCTTGCATGCATGAGATAAAATCTACACTGTGCCTTTTCAGGGGAAATTGCCATGCCATCCATCATGTTATTAACTCCAAGGGAAATTCTTAGTAAAGAGAATATTGGCCTCTTGCATGCAAGCCTGAATTGGTTTTGCCTTGTTGTGATAATATATACCCGAGTGTGTAACTTACAGAAATATTCATTGCATATTTCTGTGTTTGAGCTTTCCTGCAATAAAGCAGAAGTGCTGTATTTGAGCTTTCCTGCAATAAAGCAGAAGTGCTGTATTTGAGCTCTCCTGCAATAAAGCAGAAGTGCTGTATTTGAGCTTTCCTGCAATAAAGCAGAAGTGCTGTATTTGAGCTTTCCTGCAAAATGCAGAAGTGCTGTAGACATAGTTCCATGGCTTATATCAAGAGGCCCCCAGGTTTCAAACCTGGTAGAGTGTGTCGGCCTCCCTGACGGCAAAATATTAATATTGCTACCTTGTAAAACAAGAGCTCTGTGTTTGAGTCGGCCCTCTAGAATTGCTCTGTGACTCTCTCATTTCTTACATCATAAACATATGATTTTTCACCTATGAGAATAACACTACATATGGTGTCATCGAGGAGTGTATCGTGGAATTCACAGATAATTTTAATGTTAGTCCTGTCATTAACCACAACTTGTTTTCTTTTTGAAGTGTTGATGACAAAAATGGGTCTCTGTGCTTTGAATTCATCTGGTGTGTAATACATGTCAGTATTGCCAGTAGTAACCCTTTTGTATGCTGTAAATGCCTCATATAATTTAAGGAAATCATCCTTGGACATGTCTAAATTGTAATTTTCTCTAGGAAATACCTCATTTCTGCCATTTTTAAGATAAATGTTCTTGATGTTGCAGTTATCAAATTTACTTGAATTTTTTCCTGATTATTGTGTCTTCCAGTCTGAAACAGTACCACCACAAAATCCGGCATGTCATATTGTATACTGGAGAATGAATTTGTAGCATCAAACTCATAATAGGTACCAGATGCAGGCTTCTGTACACATTGATATGTATAAAATTGTAGAGGAATCTGTGGATTTTTTAGGATATCTGCTTTGTATTTAAGAGCATAACTGGCCTCGTATTCAACAACCGGGATTCTTAGCTCCATAGTCTGAATAAGGCACTTGCATTCATCAGGTAGGGTATTAGGCACAGCTTCCCCTGTAGAGTTTAATGCACTGTACCTCATCAAAACATTATTATCATTGGCAGCTCTTCTAAATGTGATTCTTAAACCACCCTTCCACATAATATCTTTGTAATCTGAGAAGAATCCTGGCAACAGGCGCATGGGGAACAGCACTGTGTGGTTTTTAGATAATATCTTATCACCAGCCTCAAATCCAGCTATTTTGTAGTAAGAAGCCTCGGTCTTGGATAATTTTAGTGTGGCCAAAGCTGTGGAGGTAATACCCGGATAATCCACTCTGTTTATAACAACACCATGTTTTCTGATCTCAATTTCAGAGAACAGATGTGGCACAAAATTGTCAACCAATCTTATATTTGAATTTGCCGGATAATCTGTACCATCGAGCTTTACAACATCAAATTTGATGTATAGATCTGCTCTGTGGGGGTGTATAAAGCCATCCCCTACATCAAGATCAACCTCAATCTCTGTGTTGGGTTGATTTAAATTTGCAAATGTCCTCCTGTTTGGAGGGAATGATTGTAGCTCATAACTCTCAATATTTTCCATTTTTTTCTTGTATGTATTTTTATTTAAATATTAATCTCTATGATTGCAGTTGTTGTGGCTCCAGCAAAATCAACTAATTCTTCTTTTTCATTAGTGACCATCAATTCAATATAATCTATTCTGTTATGGCACACAGGAAAATATAATGTCGGGGATGGAGTGTAGATGATGGGCTCCATAAATTCAGAATTAGGTTTGAATGTTGCAATAATGCCAGTTTGTTTGTGAGTGCCTATGCCATTTGATTTGGTGATCATACCCTCGGCCACATTACAGTGAATATTCAGAGTCTCTATGGCTAAGAATTTAGGTATATTAATAGCAGTGTGTTTGATGGCTGGTTCAAGTTTTGTGTTGTTCTCAAAGCCTAACAGCTCTCCTATAGTACCCAGATCCACTGTTTCTGTAGCAGATACAATCTCTACTCTGTGAGTGACAGAATTTTGAGTTAAAACTATACCTCTGGGTAACTGAGCATTTAAAGTGGATAGATTATATTGCCCTGGAGTGATGACAATTTTTTGATCACCAACTGCAATTGTGTTGTTGTGGTGTGTAATATTAGGGATCAAGTACATGCCATAAAATGCTCTGAGAGCTATTGTTTGGGGATACACTATGTCATCATGTAATTTGAGTTTCAATATTGAATTTTGGCTGGTGAGATGGAATACCCCCATGATGTTTCAGATACCACAGGGCTTTTTGAAAATTTTCAATTGATGGTTTATTTATTTGAGACATATATCTAAGAACAGATAAACACAAATGTCCACAATTTACATCTTTGAAATTGTCAACACGGGCATTATTGTAATAAAGATTAGCTGATTTTAGATATTTTACTAAATTTTCAGGTGGAACACCTCCAAATGAATCAAACACAAATGCCTCATCTTTTAAATATTTAAGATAACAAATCCAGTGAGTGCCCTGATTTTTGTACTTATCCAAATTAACAATGCCACACTCTTTGTTGAGTGGTTGTTCTGGTAAAGAATCAGACATGTACACACCTCTAAAATTTTTGATGCCCAGTGGCTTGATTAAAGCTTCAATATCTTGGTTTGTAAGCGGCTCTTGTTTTTTTTAAACTTATTCATGGCTCTCTTAACACCTTTGCCTTCTTTCTCCATGGCCAGGTTATGGCGCCTCTGCTCATCTAATTCTGCCCTATTCTTCTTGGCATCTATTACTGTTTTTGCTATGGCAGCTGATCCCCCAGCCAAGCTCCCAACAGCCCCGAGAGCAGCTAAGATGGCAGGGATAGTAAATATGAATCCCCCCCACATGTGATTTTTTTCTTGATTGCTGTAATTTTTTTAATTGGGGGGTACTAAGTAACAATTTCATACCATGGCACTTGGCAAGACAAGAATTTTTTTCTACCGCTGCTTTTTGGTTAGAAGATTATTAATAGGCCCAAGATATCAGACCTGCATAAGGTATTTGATACATAACACCCTTGGCCTTCATTGTAGGTTTATTATATATATATTCACAACCCCCACCCCAATTTTTGTTTGGTATTCATAGCTATGGTGGTCCCCAATGCTGCTATTTTTTCACTTAAAGAAGCATCTTTGCTTACAAATCTACCAAATGCAGCCTCTTCTAATTTCTTGTTTGCAACATGTCTCTTGTCAAGATCAGAATGTGTGTTATATGCTATGTCATGGTCTCTGCAAGCAGCATCTATGGGATTAACACCAGGATCACCTCTGTTTAATCTATGGTCCAATTTTGTGCCTGGACCACAATACTGATAGCCTGGAATGTGTAGTTCAAATGGCAGCTTGTTTATAATGTCATTAACCAGCCCCCGACCCTCAGAAATATTCCAAAATTTAGGTGGTAGAGTATTAATAATTTTTATAAGATATCCAATCCCCTTAGTGTCATTCACTATAAAATTAGACAATTTGGTGCTTATCATGTCCATAATTCCAACTTTTTCATTGTAAAAATTGTGGTTGCCAGCATTTTCCTCCCCAGCTATCACCAATAACTTATCTACAAGTTTCCTGACATCATCAACCCACACAAATTCTTTAGGCAGGGTGTTGTATTGTTTGATTCCACTACCTGTCTTGATCTGAGACCATATGGGCTTGATTAAATTGTTGTATTTTGCTCCACTGCTAGACTTGACTCTTTTTTGTGTGGGATCATTGTTCTGGTATAGAGCATCTGATTTTATTAATATTTCTTTGTAATACTCATAATCTTGATCTGTATAGCTGCCAGGTCTCTTCCTAGTCATCAGTTCCCACAATCCAGGTGTTCCAGGATACTTAACAAAAGCACCTTTTTCTCCAAGATGAGATTCTGAATATACAATCAGATCATCTCCCATAAATGTTACTCTGAAATTGCCAATTCTATGTATGATGCCACCATCACGCTCTGTGTCAGCATATAAGCCAAAAACCTCATCTTTGTTGTCTTTAGGTGTGCTTAAATATTTTTGAGCAAGAAGACCCAATTCAATAGGATCCTGAGTAGCTTCAATTCTTCGAGGACCAACAGGACTAGGTGTATGAATACTAGAAAGTGGGGTGAATGGATAATCTAATATGTTCCTTGTAGCTACAGGTACAAGCTCTGTGATCAAATTTTGATTTTGCTCTGTAACAGTTTTGATATTTTTACTTAATTCACCAATAGCATCAATAATAGGCTGTTCTGTGCGCTTGTGTTGTTCATAAAAACCTCGGTTCTCTGATTTCCATCCCTTAAATCTTTTTACAAGATAATCTCTTAATTTAAGATCATCAATGATTGGCCCTTTCATGGTTATTTATTTATGTTTCAATGTCTAGAAAATTGTTGATTTTTTTTCTGTATTTACCACTATTGGGTTTTCTTGTCATATCAATTGTGACAAACCCATAACTGTCCTGGTTCCAACACCTACTGCAAATCTTGGAAAAATCATTGTAGCTCAAGTCCCCACCTACATATTCATCATGTATGTGTTTGAGGTTGGTATGATCTTGATGAAACACACATATAAAATTGCTGTTGTCTCGGATCAGCTGCTTCGGTATTTTAGAAAAAGTCTGTGCCAGGTAGAAGCAATCAATGGTTTTGTGCCGGCCCTGTGTAAAGAAATTTCTAACCTTGTTTTGATTATCCAGTATAATGTCATCAAACACAACAACAGAATTATCGAGACATTCATGGAGTGGCTTAACATCTGGTTCAAAAGTGGCTATATCCAGTCCATCATATAGCTTCATCAGGTGCTGATATTTTAATTGTTCCAAGCTCTTAGTGAAGACATACAAGTGCCTGTTTTTGCAGTCTAACCAGTTGGGTGCCAATAAAAAATTATCAATCATTAGTGTAGTTTTACCACAAGCCGATGGCCCAACAATAAGACACCTAATATTATCAGGAAGCAACTTGCCATTTCTCTTTTTCTGCTGTTCAGGTTCTGGCAGCCTTTTTTATAACATCCCAGGTGTTCATATTATCACTTTGTTTGCATCGATCCAGCTGTTTTCCGGATGACCTAGCCATTTGACAAGTAACTTGTTGCCTTTTCTGCGGATGATTTTTTCTATGAGATATGTGTCAGGCTGTTTAGTTTTGCTGAGCTCTTCTTCATAAAACCTGCCTTTGAGAATTTCTCCTCGGTGATATTTTTTTATATATGTGTTAAGGGTCCCAGGTTTAACTTGAACCACTGTAAATAATTCAGTGCTCCAGTTTCTTGTAAAACCTCTTTTGAATAAGTGCTTATATTTGCTGATTCTTACTTGATCACCAATCTTGTATTTGGCTTTTCTTGTTGTTGGCTGGTATCTAGGATAATAAACAGTGCTGATCAATTTTTGCTCATCAGATGAAGTTACTTCAGAGGGTTTCATGTTGATTGTGGAATGGACCGAGTTGTTATATTTATGTAGAAGTTCTGGAAGAATATTAATCCATTTATAATTACCTTGAAGTGTAAATTGTTTATACATATGATTTTTTAGGGTTCTGTTGAATCTCTCTACAATTGAGGCCTTGAGATCACTGTAACTCGAGTAATGTTGTATTGACTGGATTTTAATAAATTGTTGGTACACAGAATTATAAAATTCTTTGCCATTATCTGTTTGCAAATAGCGCGGTGATCTTCCACTCTGATTGATGATTGTCCTGATGGCTTCTGTAACACATTTTCCAGTCTTGGATTTGAGTGGCACAGCCCAGGCAAATTTTGAAAATGTATCTATGATAGTGAGTAGATATTTGTAGCCCTTGTTGATTTTGTCTAAGTTTTTCAGCTGTCCACTTGCCATCTCAATCAAATCGCTCTCCCATAAATCATCTATGCCTTTTGTGACTACTGGCAGTCTCTTATAATTATGTCTGGCTTGTCTGTGTAATTCATCAACAATAATTTGTCTAGACATAATATGTAAACAAGAATATTGCAACTATAGGGTGTTCAACTGCCAATTTTGAATTTTGAGCAGTAAGATCATGGACCTGTCTTCTGATATCCTCAAACAGGGCATGCAGTTCATTAATATGTTGATTCGTTGGTAGAGTGGCCACTGTCTGAGTGAGTTGTTTGATCTCTGTTTGGCTATTCTTGATATCTTCTGATTTCAATATGCGATTCACAGCTCTCTTAATATTTTTAAGTTCCTGTGATGAAGGGAGATTTGATACAGTATTCTGCAAAGATTCAAGTGCCAATTTCACATTGTTTAATTCAGAAGCATCAGCCACACTTTGCATAGCATCTTGGAGCAGGGCTATGTCTGCCTGAGTAGGTGTTGATTGTTGTAAAATTTCAAGTTTTGTTTGGATATCATCGATCAAATGATGAAAATGAGATAGCTCAGATTCAGTGTTGAGGTTTTCAAGCTTTGTGATCTCTTGCTGGACACTGACAAGGGTATCTACAATCCCAGGCAATCGGGATTCTAGAGTTTCTTGTACATTTTTCAAATCACTTTGCATTGCTGCTATTGTACCCTCAAGATGGGTTATGGTACTTTGAATTTTTCCAAAATCTTCATATGTTTCAAGTTGCAGCTTAATATTGGCAACACTCCGAGTTATTGCACTCAAAGCATCAGAAGATGGCAAGATGTTCATAAAATTTTCAAGTGTCTCAATTTTTTCTTTAACCTCGGCTATGGCATTGTTCAGAGGATCCAGATTAGGTATCTGGAGTGACTGAATCTGTTCCTTTAGAGTGGAAATCACTAGATCAAAATCTTCTTGTGATTTTATGCTTTTGACAATTGTTTGGAGCTGTGTCTGGACATTATTTATCTGCTCTTCCAATTGTTGTTTCAATTGCTCAGAGTTGGTGGCCTGGGTCTTAAATTTGGCTTGAAGAGCTGCTACAGCTTCTTCTAAACTTTGAAAATTATCCAATGTGGCCAAATCAGTATATTTCTGAAGCAGCAATTTGAGTTCAGAATCAATTTTAAGAAGAGGGTCCATGCATTGTGATTGTAAATTTGTAATTTCTAGTTGAAGACTGGCATTGAGTGTGGTTTGTAAAGCTTGTAAATCACTTCTTAATTTCTTGACTTTGACATCAAGCATCAGAATCTCATCACTGTGATCTTCATGCCTTGTATGGCCAAATATATCATTAGGCATTTTGATTTAGTGGTTATTTATTATTGTATATCTAATTTTTAATTCTATAAAAAAAGGTATAAGTTTGTCATAGGATCCAGGGACCTCAATATATAAGCAGTCACCAGCAGAAACAGTATAAACAGTGCAAGAAATCATGTTTGAGTGCTTAATTCTATAAATATTTCTCCCTACTGAAATTTTGATATCACCCTCAGGGGTTGTAATAAATTGTAATTGACCACCTATAGGTAATTGGTAATGATTTAAATTATTGTTAAATATGTACAATGTTTTACCTGTTTCATCATCAACATCTGTAAGTATGCTGTTCAGATGAATAATTAACAAAGCACTTAGTTTAGATATTATATCAGAAGAGGGTTGTGGTGTTGGCAGGTCCATAACAGCCTGTTTTTTGAACCCAAATAAGTTCATAGGCATGTTTATTTATTTCAAATCATGCTCTGTAATTGGGCATTGATTGCCATTTTTCAAATCACAATGACCCCATGGTAAAGTATGTATGCCACATGACAAAATGCATCTCTTATCATCATGTGGGTCCAGAGCCACTTTTCTTACAATATTGCTAGTCAACAAGTGATCCACACTCTGAATTCTGGATTCTGATGTTCTGATTGTGCTACATGATTTGAGGCAATTTTTGTAATCTTCAAATTCAAGCTCTTTGTCTACAGTCACTTTGCCAATGCCCTTGGCTTTTTTGGCCACAACACCACTACATGTTTCAAAGCTGTACATCTTGGCCCTTAACCCAGCAAATGCCACAATAACATCACCAAGTGTCTCATCTTTTAACTTGCCAGGCACCTTTTTGTTGTGGGGTTGAATTCTTGTATGTTCACTGCTATCAAAATATTCAAGCAATTCAGGCTGTGACATATCTTGATAAACATCTTCTGTCTGAATATCAAGAATAAAACTATCTGTGTCCATGTACATCAGTTTTACACGATCCTTATAAAAAGGCTTCAACATATTATAATACAATTTTAACATATGTAATTTGGCCAATTCCAATATTACAGCCCCTACATAAATAGGCTTATCAAACTTAATTTTTGTTTTTTTCATGTTGAAGAGTGCCATATTTTCATCATAAATTCTTCTGTAATTGAAGTTGGGCTTTGCAATCAATTTTTTGCTCCGGCTGGGGTCAGTAATTATTTTAACATCAGTATGTTTTCTGACATTTTCAATGGTTTTGCCATAAACAGAATTGACCATCAATTTAAACAAAGATTTATCAAATTGGCTCATTGCAGATGTTCGAAGCTCTGTGTTTATATCAATATATGGCTTCAACCATCTTGAGTGCCTGAACCTCAAAACTTTGCCAATTTTGGTCACTTGAACACCATGATTCATCAGGAACTGGAGGTTTTTGTAATATATAACATAACCCTGTTTTGGCTCCAGTGTCATCATCAATTTCTTCTGTTTAGAGCCAGGTGAACACTCAACCTCAGGAATTGGGGGCAGATCAGAAAATTTGTTGTGTAAATTATCTGGAATTGTCAGATCAACCTCTAAGAATAGGCCATAGTTACTGTCATCAAAATCCTTAAGATCTTCAATATTGAAATCTTCAACCCACTCAAGCCCTGCATATGGCAGTTTATCCATCATAGCATAACCACACAGGCTATTAGCATCCACATACAGTATATAATTTGATGGCAGTGCTGGATCATAATTAGGAATATATTTGTTATTTGCTCTGGCATATCTCTGAGAACATTGCA
The DNA here is from genome assembly GCF_977018435.1 of Lepisma saccharinum. Classification (NCBI taxonomy): domain Eukaryota; kingdom Metazoa; phylum Arthropoda; class Insecta; order Zygentoma; family Lepismatidae; genus Lepisma; species Lepisma saccharinum. The sequence continues at coordinate 86,206,692 of NC_139232.1, read as the reverse complement.
CCATGCCTCCTCTTATACATTGCTCCATAAACAAGTACATATCTTGATCCTGGATCAGATCCAATTGCATTTTAGTTTTTAAAAACATTTCAGACCATGCTAGACCTGGGACACTGTAAAAATAAATTGGATCTAGTTTATAATTTTGCATGGAAGATTTTCTGAATGCCTGCAGTATATCAGCTAAGAGGGTCACATCAAGTTTTAAATATGCATTGTGATAATCACCAAATGTCTGGCATTTTAAATTGTTCCACATCAACTGGGCATGGTGATAATCATCATCAGTGATTCCAGATCCTCTGATTTTGCTGTAAAACTCTTGTTGTGGTGGCAGAGAACACTCATCAAATTTAGAAAAATCTGTAACATAATCATATGGATATACACCCTTCCGCCTAATTAATTTCAGGTCCTGATTTGGAAACAAAGCACATGTGATTTTGAATTGATCATCAGATAATGTAGTGGCCAGTGTAGCCAGGCTAGCGGACAGAATTCTGTAGGAATCAAGAAATCTTAAGTAAATAGGAACACCATTAACTTTAATTATTTTGCTAATAGCAATATATTTCTCATCATTTTCTGCTAAAATATTTAAATTCTCCTTGTCAAACCCCTCGTATTTGATCAAATGATGAAAATCATAATTGGATGCGCCATGGCAAAATATAGGGACAAATTTTGGTCTCTGGATCTTAATATTACAGCTATTACACAGGGCCATTAAGAATTTACCATCTGTATGAGAATGGTGTTTCACCTTGATATTTGTATCTGAAAATTCAGAATCACATACCGGGCATTTTTCTGCATTGTTGAAATCTTCAATCTGTTTCTCTGTTAAAGACATCATAGGTTTTGATTTTAATAAGATATTAGATGCTATGTCATGGCACTCATTTTCTATTCTATGTTCAAATTCTTTGATGGCATCTGGTCCCATGTATAAGTGTAGTTCACTAGGTACACCATCCCGTATAACTATATAACAAAAACTGGAGGGTTCGTGTAATTGATATGATGTAATTGAAGATTCCTCAGGGTCTGGGCTACAGAATGCAAGAGGTTTGAGATTTGATTCAAAATCACAAACTATATATGCTGGGTGTTCCAACAAGGCTTCAAACTTTTTGAATTTGGCATTTTCACTTGGCATTGGCATCACCATATGAACAGGTTTATAGTTGCCACAGTATTTTAAATGTTCAATTAACTTGTTTTTAGCAATTTCTGCATTCACTTCCCGAACCCCATTCACCATTTTTCTACCATCAAATACAGTTAAACATCTTCGGCACAACTTAAATATTCTATTAAATTTGTCTAGTTGTTTTCTTACTAAAGCTTCAAGATTATGTATCAAAGTGTAATGGTGTGTATCATCCCCTTCAATTAAGAGCAAATCAATCGGAATAGCAGATTCATCATCAAGTGTACTGATTCTGAGAGGTGCTATCAAGCAATTGCCACGGCCAGTAGAACAAATAAAAACATTAATAGATAATTGTTTACCATTGATATCCCTGGCCTTTTTTTCAAATTTATCAATATTCTGAACAGACATTGGATATTCTAAGCCCTTCATTGCTTCATTAAAAATGTGTTCATGCTGTTTATAATAACTTATTCTTTCAGGATTCCTTAAAACTGGAAACAAAGCAGCTAAAATACACCACAAAAAGCATTTCTCATCATTATTTTCAATATTGACCACGGCTCTTTTGTTTTTAATATTGGCAGTTAATGGCAGATATGTAGATCCTTGTAAAGGGCTGAATTCAGAAATATTAATATATAACTCGTGTGGAGATCCGCATAGGCTCCATCCAGACTCTTTTGCTGCAAATTCAGAGTGTTTAATATTCAATTGATCTATCAAACTGCTTATTATTTTGTCTAAATTTGTATTTGAATATACCGGTACAGTTTCTGTTATGTGGGGCTGTGTAAATTTTGTGCCATTTGGTTTCTTATATTGTGTAAACAATTTGAGGGACAGCTTATAAGAGCCATTTTGTGCATTTAGAATTGCCTGCACATCAGGATTTATACTGTTCAAAAAATTCTTAATACCACATTTTTGCTCTGATACAAACCGGTAATCCCTAAGTTGCCCATTAAAACTGCTATGGATAGGTAGTGCATAGCGTGGCTGTTTTGCTGCTCTAGCATTAACAGGTGCTTCATGCTTCCTTTTCAGACCAGAAGTAGATGGTTGTGAGGGCAATATTGATGACTGTACATAAGAATTACACTTGTGCCATTTGTAATATGCCTTGCTTAATATTTTATGGCATCTTGGACACATTTTTGTGGCTTTTCTGCATTTCTTAGAGTCACAAATATGGCGGTGCCTAGACCAATTAGAACTAGATATATTTTTATTACACAGATTGCAATATTTTTGTTTTGGCATTTTTATTGTTTATTTATATAAAATTTCTTGGTCCAAAAAAAAACAGAACTATGCCAAAACAATTATAACAGCAGTTAGTGGCTGAGCTGGTGCTTTTATACCCAACAGCAATAACTAGGTTCGGGTGATCCCCAATATAAAATAATTTTGCTCTATTATGCTGTTGTACAACACACTTTACCAGGTTTCAGATTTGGGAGCTATCAGTTGTATATCAACTAGCATTAATTATTCTCAAAATCTCACGTGTGGAGATATTATTTTGCCACATATATTTCAATCTTACACATTTTATCAGGACTCAAACCCGAGCCTAGTTATTGCTTACCCCGGGCAATAAAACTGATCAAAAGATTAGAAAAAAACATGAAACAGCCTGCTCTTGTCCTATTGTATTGATCTGTAAGTTGTAGAGCATAAGAATATAAGTATTTTTGACTTAATTTCAAGTGTAGCCAAAACAATATCAAGGGGGGCATATTTTAGACAAGCTTATAGACAACAAACTGAGAGATTCAGCCTTTGTACACATGGCGGAATCAATCTGAGGGGGGGGGGGGCTCACCATTTCTACACTAGAATTCAAGATTCCTGGGATTTTGACAGAAAAACACACTGTAAACAATAAAATCATATGGGAACTTGGCATAGTTTTAAGTGTAGGCAAATCTGTCTGTTGAGCCTCCTTCTTTTCTACACTAGAATTCAGAATTCTTAAAATTAAGAGCATATCACACTTGAAGAATTGGGGTATAAGCCCCTCTTGGCATTGTTTTAAGTGTAGGCAAATCGGGTTGTTCAATCAAATAACCTCTTCTTTTCTACACTTATAAGTGAGTTTATAATAGCACCAATACTACTACTGAGGAGCTGTTTTCACTTAACTTCTTCAAATTTGGTAACTTTGCTTTGACTATTGGTATTTATTTCTTAATTAATTTTCCTTATTCAGATTACAATTCTGAGTCTTATGAATCTTTGAACTACACAGGGAGGAATGTGAGGAAGTTCCGTGTGTATTATGTAACACACACTTTAAAAAACTTTTCTCTGAACGAAAACTTGAGACATAGAACTGAAGAAAGTCGAGGGTCACTTTATATACTTATTGGTATATATAATCAGTGGAATGTCGAACAGGGGTGCCTACAGGCGGGTATGTGAAAGCTGGTTGAGTCCACTTAACTTTGGGGGGGGGGGGATTGTGATGAAAATTTGACTGAATAAATAATAGAACAATGGAGGACGGAAGTTGAACTACGTTGTCATTTAAGCATCACTCGTATATAAATAGCAAGTTGTGTATTTTGAAGTGTATGGTAGCCTGATGTTGTGTAATGAGACTACTGGTATTGCAATCCACTAACAAGTCTCGTTAGATGCGACGTGTTCAGTTATATATTGTCGCCCGCTGTTTTTATTTTTTCATGGGAGATCACGACACGTCGCAACACCTCACTGAAGGCATTGTGAACTGCAACACCTCACAACCCACCAGGGTGCGAAATCATTGAAAACTGGTGAGGGGGAGAAAGTTCGCAACCTACAACCCCCTCCCCGCAAACATATGTGTGAATTATACGATGTACATATTTGTAATGTTATTAAAAGTAAAAATAAATTACTCAATTAAAATAATTATTGTGATTATTAATTAGAAATTAATTTGTTACTTTCATACATATCAGATAGTGTAAAGCAGCTAACTAATTCCTTTACTAACCGGTTAAAGATGTTAATAAATTATGGCAGTTGAAGTGGTTTTATTATGTGTAAGTTTTTGTTTAGTTTGTGCACTATGTTAATATAAATCAATCAGATTTCATAGTTATTATTGTTTTGCATTCTTGTTTTACTTTTACTGTGCGTATTGATGTAGATTTGTTAATGATCTCTTGAGACAAAGCATTCAACACTCACAACTACACTAATTTGTGTGTTTTCAATATTATTCTTAGTAAAGTATATTTGAAATTTAAAGTAATTGCTTATCTTTTCATTGTTATAACACAAACTCTTTCGCCCGGGAAATTTTTGGTGTTTTTTTTTTTTGTGGCCAAGATTGTTGGTGGGGGAAATCCCCCTCGTCCCCTCCAGGATTTCGCACCCTGAACCCAACAATCGAGAAATACAAGAAAAAGGAGCGAAAAGAACAAAACAGATCAGCCTTTCCACGTTTCTTTCCGTATGGGGTAAAGACTCAGCTGGGTTTTGTCCGCCCAATGACGTCACACCCGCGGCAGCGTAGCCGACGTAAAAGACCGGCCCCGAAGCTACGTCATCCAGTGATGCTGACGTCATGAAGTGAGTCCCAAGCAAGACGACGGGAGGATTGCTTCTTGTGCTATTACATGCTACATGAATTCTTCATTCAGGGACTGACACAGTGGCAAACGGAGGACAAAATTACAAATCAATTCACAAGGAGAGGATTATTTCATTCTTTGTCAGTTAAAATAAATACGTTCTAATAGGTTTTTTATTTGCGATAAAACACGCCAATGATAACGAACCTAACTTATAGTGCTCTTAAAAAGTAGAAACCAGAACTTTGTAGACCTTGTTGACTGACTAAATGTGATGCTCAAAAATTAATTTACTTTTCAGTTTTAAACCACGTTACGATTACATTATTTTCTTCTGTACACCCTTTATTAACGGGCATGGAAAACGTCAAAATATCCATTCACTCAGGCTGGATAAAATATAAGAACTTCAGATATAGTTTTTCATTCCAATTGCATTGCAACACACTCGAAAATCGAGATGATAGTGTGAATATATGAATGAGAAGTAAGCAGGTTATTCCATATCAAAGCAACCTATACAAAAATAATTTTGAACCTTTAGTATTCGAATTTTTAAAGATTTTTTTGTTTATACATTACACATATCAAAATGATAAAAAATTAGATTGTCGGGGCTCTTGGTTTTTAAGGTATTGACTTTCAAAAACTCAACAATTGCAAGAAATCGAGAACCTATTCTAATATATCAACACACATATGCAGTTTTCAATTTGTTTACCAAGCATTAAAATTGATAAATATGAGATATTTTCATGTTATTTGTTGTCCAAAAATTGTTTAATTATTATAAAGACTTTTCCATCAACGTCTCGGCTTAAGTAACAGTTTTAACCTGGAAGTCAACAATTTAGGAAATTTAATACACAATATAAAATTAATTTCCATACAAACCCATTGCCGTCCCATTATAAAATTTCACACACAGTCAATTAATATCTTTGAAACTTCTATCCTTTTCAAAAAAATTCAAAGGGGGTTCTTGAGATTTTGAAAAACTACAAAATTCAAATACCAGTCATGTTGCATTTCAAGTCAAAGCTCATTAAAACAAAAGAGAATGGCATAAATTTGAGCCGTCTAGGTCAAATAGTTTTTTTTTCCTACAGCTGTTTAAAAATTCCAAAATGTTAAATTTTTGCGATTGTTGAGTTTTTGAAAGTTAATAGCCCAAAAAAATCTGAAATTTTAGTTTTTCTTTACTTTTCGGGTACTATCACTGCACCAAAAAATATCCATTTCTGAGAAGTCAAAGTTCAGACGAATGGTTGATTGGACATGGAATGACCCAGCAGTGAAACCCATCCCCCCAATTTTGGTCATTTTGGCTGCAATTTACCGTTTCAACACCAGCCCTGCTTGTCAGCTACATTCAATTCTGCGGCATTCTATGGAATACACACTAATTTCTTGCACTAGCTGTCCCTTGTAAAAATAAATACATACAAATTGCATCTTGCAACTTGAGCCTATGCACTTTGGTACAGTCAAAGATAATGATAGGCAAAGTTTCCACCGCTATTTTTGCTACTTTTTATTCTACATCCTGTGTTGTTTTAAGGAATGAAACTATGTTGGTTGGAAGCAGGCATTGTTCTCTGTTTATTGACGTCATTATTTCAATTCATTGTCATCATATTGTGTAATTCAGACCGAATGAAGATGGTGAACAATTTGCCTACTGTTTCTTTCGCTGTTGGGTGTACACACAGGCAAGTTAGAACTCATTCTTGGGAAAATGACTTGTGGAAAATAATCATGTTCACAAATGATGAAGAAAATTAACATTAATAAAAAGTAGTTTTGAACCAGCCAGTTATATGGTTGTAAAAGATTTATACAAATATCAAAGTACAAATATGTCATGGAAGTGTTCCATATAATCTGTAAAATTCAAAATTACTTACCTACTCTGAGGAAAAAATGGAATTTTCTACGCACAAATCAGAATTTTCAAGTCAAGTGCTGAAATTATGGACATCTCAAGACAGTCATGTTCTGACTGCAAAGAGGCTATTAAATTTGAGATTCTACTTGAAAGTTATTTTTTTTAAAGCATGAGATTTAATTTAAGGATAAATTATTAATATTTCAAAGTACACTTTAAAAAATACTATTGAAACCATACAATTGATTTTTTGCATAACTTTCTGTAACTTTTGGCTAATCGTGTCGATGGCGATGTGATATGTGGAGTTTGATGATGGGACACTAAAAGAATATCCATGCTGATATTTGAACCTACACCCTGTCCCATTTATCTCTGGAGCAGGCAAATGAAAAACAAATTTATGCGCAAGACGCCTCCACCAATGAACATGTGACAGGAACAGAATTGTATGGAGGGGGGAAAGTGGCTGCAGTTACGAGGCTTCCCAGCAGCATGTACTGCTTCGCTCTGCTCACTCCCTTCTCTGCTGCTATGTGCAGCCTTGCTCCAGAGATAGTTGATACAGATTATAGCAACATCTCTGGCTTCATATTAACATTTTCATAGACTAAGAGCCACATGTGAATTTTCACTTAAAATATTTTCAATCTGATAGGGGCTGAAATTTATAAGAACCTGAAACAGAAAGGTTGTTACACCTAGATGTAAATTAATACTAGGCAATATATTCTGCAAATGTTCAATTTTTACCCCTAATGATGTATGGCCTTTTGAGGGAGGGGGTACACAAAATGGTAAATAACAAACTTATTGAGGTTTGAACATGTACACACACTAAAATAAAAACTATTAATATTCATGAAAGCATGTACTTCCAGTGAATAACATCTTTACTTCCACATAGTGCAGATGTACTTGACATGAATGATTTCCAAGAGTTTTCTTGATTTCAAATGTTGGACAGAATGTAGAAGAGGGTATCAATACATTAAAGAAAACATGCAAAATTATATTATTTTATATTCATCTTAATTACTATATACATTACATATATTGATGTCAGAATGGAAGAGAAAAGCTCTCATTTAAATAAAAGAAATTAAACTCAAACTGAATGCCATTGGTGACATCTCGAAACTTCGTTCTGAAATTTAAATTTGTTAAAATCCACAGAAAAAGAATAACAAAAGATGTTAAATGAATTGCATAATATTACCACTGACAATTATATTCTCAATATTAAAATTATTCAAAAACCCCAAAGTAAAGAGAAAGTTAGCAAGTAAAGCAAACTAGTTACCATTTGGCTACACAGTAGTTTTCTAAACATTCATACCTGAAACATCTCAAACGATACTACCAAAATCAAAATACTATACATTATGATGGAAAGAGACAAACAGAATACATGCATCAATAAAAAAGGTGTGCTGCAGTTAACAATTCTTTTACATTCAGTTCAAAATTAAACATTAAATAAACTAAACTGAGGTATGCACAAGTTGATGAGAGTTATTGCTCACATTATGTGAGAACCTTGAAAGTAATTTCTCTCAGTCTCTTATAAAGTTGTTGGGATTGTAGTTCAATACTGTGATTTAATATTGTACTTCAATTATGAATATTGCACTTTATAGGTTTACTGTACATAAAATAGAATACATTATTGGATGTATAACCTAAATTTGTATCTAATACATGTGAGCATTTCCACTTTCTATGTTGGGAGAAATTAAGTACAAACCGAAAAAAAAGCATACAGTCCCTTAATAAAACTACAAATAATTAACAAAGTAGAATACAATACAAATATGACAATTCTTGTAGGTTACAAGACATAAATACATAAAAATTTTCACTTACACTTCATGAATTACATAACAACAAAGTTATCAAAATTCATACTGGACACAATTTCTGTATCTTTCTCCCACACTGAGATTTCTTACAACTCTTATTATTTTCCTTTTTTACATAATTGTTTAACAAAATTTTACATGTTACTAAACAAACATTCTCAAGACGTACACCTAATGACAATTTGCAGTCACATGTGTCATGCACAGGCAAGTTGGAGCGAGTTATCTGAATACAGGATAGTTTATGTAAAACAGACATCTGTCTTTCACACCTCCGAAAATCATCATGATGATTCAACATTATTTGTTGAAGTAGAAACCACACAATAGACACAGCAAGCACCACATTTTCTGTTGGAAGCCTTAATTTCCCACGGTCCAATGCATGTAGAAGAGAAAATGGGGCCTCGGGAACTTCAACACTTCGATCCATTTGTAGCCAAGATGTACAAGTAGCACATTTCTTCCCCATGGTTTCCTTCTTCACTGTATAGCCAGCAATGTATGTAATAACAGGCATCAGATCATCTGGGACAACTTCAAGTGACAAATCTTCATGCAGAACATCCAAGAAAATATCAACATCTACTACATCACATCTATGTTCTTCTTCACCTGGTGCCAAAGATCTGAGAGACACATTTCCTTCTTTGCTGGAAAGTAGAACATTGCTTCTAAATCGAAGTTTCCGTTCATTCTCCAATACTTGCACATACTGGATGTAGTAATTTGATCCTGACATTTACCGATACATCCCGAAGCGACCCTCCAAATCATCATTTTGAAACTTGCCTAACAGCAAATAATCCAGTCTGTATCGCTGAAACATGTACAATATCATGGCAACAAAAGCATCATTTGTGGTTATTAGAGACTGGAATGTCTGGGAGGTTAAGGCATTTGCAATGGGGACAGATAACCTCCACTTCTTTAGCCACAATGACATTTTCTTCAAAAATGAAATAGGCATATCATTACCTTGCCTGATGGGTTCACGATACACATCATTGAAGCGTTTTCCTTCAAATGCACTTTTAACATTGACAATTTTCCACCATGTCACAAATATTTGTAGCAATATACAAGTGTCTTCAAAGTCTGGAAATCTTGCTGGATGATCGTTAGCCACACACTTCAAAGCAGCAATGTTTTTTTCATGGAAAACGCTTAAGGCAAGTTTCACATTTTGCTTCTGTATGCTTGAAGGGTACAAAACCTTGTTTGACAGCAGATGGCCATATTTCAATAAGGAATTCTTCTCCATGTCATACAACACTTCAAGGTGCTTGAATTGTGCTCTCCGGAGAGTTTGTTCATCTTCCATGTCAGGAAATAAAAAGGTCTTCTCCTCCTTTTTATTTATCCAATTATTCCTAACACATTTAATTATGTGCACACTATCGAATATGAAGAAAAGTAGCCTACTTTCATCTAAAGGATGCTTAATATATGGCTGTAAAGTTTTGTTGTCATCAAACAGTTTAAAAGTTTTTCTGTTGACTGCATTGTTGTCTGATATTACAGATATAATCCTGAAACCAATGCCTTCAATTTCTGTTATGACTGAGAGTAATAACGGTTTCAGAAAATCTGCTGTTAAATTGTACACTGGCACAATGCAAACCACGTCATTATATGATGAGACTAAAGATGAAATCATAAAAATTTGAGCAGTTGTTGCCATTTTTTCAGGGTTGGAGTTACTGTAGCCATATAACGAGCCCGCTTTGAAACTGAGTTGATGATCAATGTATATTTCATCAATCAGTAAATTTACAAGCAACTCGTGATCTTTCATATGTTTCATTTTTGTCTTCAAATACTTGATACTGCCTGAAATTGTATTTCCATTTAAAGAGTACTGACTAACCATTGACTGCAGTGTGCGAATGTGTGGTAGAAATAAACACCGAGATTTCAACAATGCATTATATGCTGTACTAGAATGAACATATACTGCTGCTGCAAAAATTAGTGTCTGGTTGGAATACCGTCTTTGATATTTATCCTGCATGGAAAATTTTAGTTGTTCAACAATGAATTGCAACTCGGTACTTTCACAAAAATTTTCCATTGATTCCAGTTCAGATATCAATGCAATGAGAGTTTCTGTCTTCAAAGGATCATTTACATGTTCTTCCACATATCCCATAACAACTTCAAGTGTTGACACATTGCAGATCTTATCACAGTGTTTGGGCAATTTATGTCTCTTGAGTTTTACCTTATTGACATACAAGTCAAATGTAAGGTCTGTTTCAATAACTATACAACCAACAATAATTGGATAAGTATCACAAATTTTGTACAAACACACATGCAGTTTGGAATTTTGTGTGACACTGAGCCATTTGTGTTGCAGCTTGTTTTCTTGTGAATTAAGATATGAAACTATGTCTGATAGGGTATGAAATGTGGTTTGCTCCATATGTACCCTGTAATCAACCAAACTCTCTTGAACTGCTCGTTGAAAGTTTTCTTCTTCTGCATCAACAAGTCGGCGACTACAACTTGGGTTGGATGTGAGATATGAAGGTAGATTGGAAAAGATTGTAGGTAATGCTCCATCTATCAGTTTTGGTATTTTACTTTCAAATTCTTTAATTTCACCGTTGACTAAAAATTTATCTACCCTCACAATACAGGAGTCGTGGAAATGTTTTGAGCACACCACTGGATACTTTAATTTGGTTAAGTCTGTAGGAATTTTCCGTAGCCATTGGCTGCGAAGTGGTTCAGTCTTTGGGACAACAAATGTTGTTACATGTTCTCCTTCACCATCATAATTTGATCTGCACCCAGACACACTACAACGTCTAGGCATAATTGATGCAAACCTGCAGAAGATAGCAGGCATTAAGTTGAAACATTCATATTAATCATAAAGAATCTAGCAAAAGATAAAAATGTTCACTTGCAATGAATTTTCACATTTCCAATAAATGGTATTATAACTGCACACAAAATAAAATGCCTATGTTGTAGAAATGTGAAAACAATTCCTTCTAGGATTTCTTCCAAAATTTGTGGCCTCATATGGCAAAACTTATGAAAATTTTAAATTAATTTGCACAATATTGAAAATGACATGCATTAAATATAATTAATAACATATGTTTGAATAGTGATTCTCTGCTATGCAAAAGGTGTCGGTGTGGCAGACAAGAAAAAGAGAAGCACAAGTTCTTGGTGTATAATGCAGAATATAAAATTACTATTGGATGTGCGATATTGAATGGTAGTGCTTAAAAACTATAAGTACCGCTATTAAATATTATCATGCTTGAAAGAAACCAATAAGTATACCATGATTTCTGCCTGAAATACACCACCACTACAAAATTACCATTAATGGGCATTTAATTCTGTGTATAAATTTCAAAATGCCTATAAAGCCACATCTCCACATATATGAGCAACAAACCCACTACAGATGGTCAAATAATAAAATTAAATCTAGTTTTAAGAGTTAGAGAGGGTTCATTTTCAGTGCTGGTGAAACCTTTTGTATGGCTAATTTTGATCATATATACTATAAACCACTTTGCGAATGAAGCTATAATCTTTGGGGGGGTTGCAACTCAGTATGAATTTTGATGGCAATATCAATATGCCTGCCACTCAGCGACATATTTGTAATTTCAATTTAGAGGGTAGATTTGGGGAGGGGGGGTATGCAAATTTATATACCTTACAAGCCATTAAAATAAACTAAGGGCATATAAACATGTCTGGCAGGGATAAAAATAAGTTGTTTTTAGTCGGGTATAAAATTATTTGTAGTTGGAAATCTCACGGTATCCCCCCCCCCTTAATTCACACAGTGCGCGAAACAATAAAATTTTGAGGTACACATAAGGAGGAGTATCATGAAACAAATAAAAAGTAATATACATACAATCTTTGCTGCAGCACTGGTGCCTTGTGAATTCTTGTCCCCTCGTGGGGTATCATGTGTACCCTGTGACTCCGGACAGTACACCCAGTAATGGTGCATAAGGTAAAAATGATCCATAGTTCTATCACACTGCATTTAATCATGTATTCCTGGACATTCACATGTGTAAAACTAAAGTTGAATGCTATGATATGAAGTAGCTAACTGTCTTTAATGTAAATATATATCTTGCTACAGTTCAAGGAACTCATTTCCAGTGGAGCCTGTGACCGAGTATACAACTTAACATTTCTTATCTTTTTCCTTTAATTGTCAGATCTTAATGCTTTGTGTACAGGTGCATAAAATCACAAATAAGACATTTGGTCCTGAAATGTGGCCACCTAAATAACCCTCATGTAACCTGGAGTAGTTCCACTGTTTCTTTACTCATGAATATCTCATTATATGCAAACACATGCAACAAAGAAATGCTAACACTATGAAACCGGAGTACACTACAAAACAAATCCAAAACAGAATTTAAACTCACATGCCTAACCTAAAAAAGAGGTCAGGCCAAGAGCAAAAATAAATGCTCATATGTAGCTTCGAAATATACATTACGTAGTTTTAGGAGCAACAACTGTTTGGCACATGAATCATACAATCTAGTTGGCTGCACTTTTTGACACTCTGTGCAGTTCAGGTGTATCCAGTGTCAGGTTGGTGTAATGGTGGTGCAAGGATATATGACGTTCAACCAACTAGACGGAAAGCAGTGTTCAAGTTCAGAATATTCAACAAATGCCTGTCTGCTACTTTAAACGGTAATTTTATTAAATAGCATGCACCACGTGACCATACACCAAACATACACCAGTCCAGACGGTAGTGCAGACACCAAATACACTACTTGACTCCAAATCAATGAACTAGATGACTCGGTGTTGCATGGTGCAACCAACTAGACGCTTCGGTGCAAACAGAGTCAAATAGTGCAGCCAACTAGACGGGGCTAATATTCCTTGTTCTGAGTAATCAAACTATCCACCTACAGCTCATGAAAAGACTATCTTTCAAAGAACTCATAATATTTAAAAAAAATAACATTTGGACACCATCTTAATGCTCATTGTACCATTGCACAGGAATTGAAATTCCAGTAACATTCAATGTAATTAACTTAGGCTATGTGCAGAATGGTGAGCAGATTCAGATTCATTCCCAAATTCATATTGTATATTCCAAATCAAATCACCCAGCAAAATCTGAGGAATGATGCACTGGTTCAGATTTAAATGAAATTTTGTATATTTGTTAACACTAACAAGGTATGCACACATGCAATAATTTTCTTCTGCAGACCTTGTAGTTACTGAGAAACAGGAGGCTAAATTTTTTTTAATTTTGCACCGAGGCCATTTTCCAAGTGGCGAAAACTATGTTATTTCAGTGTTGAACGTGCTGGACAGTAAATAATTGCAAAAAAATATGCTTTCACAGTGAGAATTCTTCTTCAAGTGCATCATCATTTTTCCCTAATAAGAGATGGCATTGGTGGGGTGGTTAAGCATTTAAAAACCAAAGAAAGCCTTCCAAGATGGCATGGTGATGTATATAATACAGCAGAAAGATGTTTCAGTTTCTGTAAATGTAGAACTGAAAACATACAACTCTGGCTGGCAAAAAGGAAACCCTAACATACACACAAAACAACTATACAACAGAATTTCTATTGCAAAAACAATCCATGAAACAAAAAGTTTTTATCACTGCTCTCCCCAGAGCCAAAATTCAATTGAAACAAAACAAATGGTGTTGATCCAGATTTTTTTATCACCACGAACTCTTATGTTGATTGTGTGCATGATCACAGTCAGTTTCTTGGATTATCATTCTCCAAAGTTGCAGCAGAAAATGATGTTCAAGTCAAATTTATGCACTCCTTTGGATTAATACGATCCTTTCACTGGCCTCCTGAAGAAAATGAAGATGTATGTCATGTTCCAGGATCAACCATTATTGAGGTTACAAGAGGATATTACTTTTCCGAAAGGACTTTGTATTTAAGCATTATTTTGGCAAAATTAAAGTGATATTGGGATATCAAATATATATATAATTTAAAAAAACTGTTTTCCATGCATGCAAACCAAGAATTAATTTTAAAAGTGTCGTTTGAAGTTCATTCAGTCTAAAAAAGAACAGTTATGGACAATTCTTTTGTGCTGCTGAAGCACAAGAAGCTTGACTCATTTGTAAATTAAAAGTACAACAACAGAGAAACAGAACTATCTCCACATGGGCCTCATCTTATTTGACTGATATATGTGTATGGTATTTTATATGCTGTATAATTTTAATTAACATAAACATGCTTTCGAAATGATGTTTCATTACAAAAGTGTGTTTAGGCACGTAAGTCACTTTTTTCTCTCTCAGATTCTGATCACGTGATTCACATATTCATGTACATAAAACTTCTTTAAAATATTTACTACGATAAACAATGCAAACCGTACTACTTTTATTTCATTACTTTTCAGAACATGCTTTAAGCAATAGTTAAAAACAGCACTGGCATGGTAACTGATGTGCCGTATGTTGTTAATGCAAATTTAGTAATGTGAGACAAAAAAAAAAGGCTGCGACTATTTTCACCAGGTGTTGAGAACAGCTTATGTGGCTATTTTCACTAGCAAAAGTCATTACCCTAATTGTACCACAACATTGTACTTTATTATATTAATTGGCAGTGTTGCTGAAATTACTGCTAAGAAGATGTTTTAAATGAAAAGTGGGTGCCACTATTAGTACTGTCACCACGTGATGAGAATAGAAAGTGCTGAAGAACAGACTACATGATCAGGTGTTGGGAAGTACTTACAGAAGTGATTTCAATGCTAATAGCCCTAAACTTGTCCTGCCCAACCTAACCTAACAACAAAAGCAGTTACGAACATAATACCCCTTCATACTTGTGTCATGTGACATGACAGAACACCTTCTGGCAAGGGCACCTGCAGGATTTTTTCCTCTGGGGGGGGGGGCAGTCATAGCAACTTTTATTATTTCTGCTTTTACTTTTGTAATTATTACTACTACTACTACTTATGTTATTTTAAAAAATTACATACCTTTGAAATGTCCATATTCTGTATAGCTACATATACTCTGCATAACAGTACACCTAACATTAATTCTTGGTCAAAAAAGCTGTTTTTTTATAGTTAAATCCATGTGAAATTAACTAAGCTTAAATGTACCCCTGCTACAAATAATAATAATATTAATAATTGCTGTAACTTGTGGCCTGTAAGTCATAGAAAACAACATATTGTGTTGTAAAATATCGTCACTATTTCAGCATTCGAATTTCATTAACTATTTCCAGAATTATGAGGAGGGTCCCACCTTGCCTTGTGGTCTTTTTCCAACTCCATGGCATGCAGAAAAAAGTACCAGTCTCCTGCATGAAAATAAATGGGTACTAATCTGATATTCCCCGGACAGATTTCTTCATTTTTACAGAAGAAACTACTTACGATAATAAGTTCCTGTAGTATTGTCTAACATCTGGAAGGTGTTTTGTGTGATGTATGAATGTATCAAAGCGGAAATTGTTTTTTTTTTTTTTAAACTATGTTTGCCTAACCTAACATTATGTAATGTTTCTTGGTAAAATTCGTTCCATCCCCAAGAAGCATTACGTAAGGTTAGGTTAGGTTTAGTTAGGTTAGGCAAACATAGTAAAAAAAAAAAAACAATTTCCGCTATTATACATTCACACATGACAGAAAACACCTTCCAGATGTTAGACAATGCTACAGGAACTTATTACGGTAAGTAGTTTCTTGTGTAAAATTCTGTTTGAATTATAGTAAATTAGTACCGTAGATCACGGACATGCGCAATTTAAAATCTGGTGAAAATAGCTCAAAAGCTAGCTTCACCACCTGGTGATGAAAGTCACTCCGAAAAAAAAAATAGATAAACACTATATGCTATACAATATATATTGACACTCGCAGCAAAGGAATCTTGGGGACTTTTTTTTATGAAATACATACACACATATCTATGGACTTCAGAAAAAATTCTTAACGAGAAGTCGATTTCACTAAGATATGACTTCTCACGTTAAGCACTGCATGTTGCTGCCATGACCTCGGCAATGGCTGATATGTGCAAAATTCTGAAACTTTAGCCTTCTGTTTCTCAGTGACTATGAGGACTGTGAAGAAAATATTTGCATGTGTTCATACCTTGAACAGATACAAGTCTGAATCAGTGGGTGTCATTTCCTGCGTGATTGGACATGGAATCAATCACATGTTAATTATAGTCTTGACTAATGACAAATTTTAACAAATGTTTATATTTCCATGAACAGTTGTAAACTATTTCTGAACAACAACATTAAAGGGTAACAGTTTCATACATCGGAGACACATTTCTTGATACATTAAAGAATTATCAAATATGTAATTTTATGGGGTGGACCATTATGGAACAGAGTAGATGTGATCATTTTATGCCTAGCCATGTAATGTATATTTTCACACACATTTAGATATATTAAACACAAACTTACTAAAAAAATTCACTAATATAAATGAAAACACGTAGTGCAATTCTACAAAATTCATAGTAGCTATAGAGCATTTTTGTGTCATGTAGGACTACTAAATTTTTACACAAACCACGATCTATCTCTGTCATACAGTGTGTACCCTAAATGCATTTCTTAGGAGTACAAAAATGTCGATAACTGGGGGAATTATCGTTTACACTCGTAATTGTCATTTTGGAATGTGTTCCAACTAAGTAGAGAAAATATTTCTTTAAATATTAACAACATTTCTTTAAATATTTACAACACATTCTAGGGCCAAACGTGAAATAACGTGGTAGCCAACGTGTTGGCTTTTTCTACAAATATATAATTTCAACATGTTTGAATTTTCTACAATTACATAAATGTTAACGCTCTATGATGCTTTAAGAACACGTAACAAATATCCAAATACAAATAACTTACCTTATTACTACTGAAGAAATTAATTAATGAGATACTGAATTCCTGGCATTTGAAACTACACGCGCCATATTTCCTACTACAAGACTCACTTGCTGACGTCACGGTTGTGTTTCGGGGCCGGTCTTTTTCGTCGGCTACGCGCGGCAGTCGCGAAAAGAGGCGTGTCTGACCCCAGCCTTTCCTTCTAGTAGTCTTGGAATGAACCTTCCTGTCCAAGCATGTTGACTGTCAGACTTAGCGAAGGCATCGACATCCAGTCTAGACTTGAGCACTCCTTTCAGTGTTTTCTCTCATGGATTTCATGTATCATAATTAATTCTCGTCGTCATGATAGTCTTACCTCTTCTTTTTCTTTGTTTTGGAAAATGCAAATTCAAGTTTTAACCATACACTGTCACAATTCTGACTACCTCTCTTACTTTTGAAAAGTAGTTTTAATTCTATCATATTAGCGTATTGAATCCCATTACAGTTGTTTTCTGATTTTTAAGGGCTAGAATACACACAGAAAGAAGCAGAGAGAGAGGATGGGGAAATTTATTCCTACTTGCTAATATTACAAGCGTTTCCTCCGGGTAAAATAGTCTCCAGCTTCAGCTTCCACCAAAATATTCGGTACGCTATTGCAACCACATGAGTAGAATCGAAGGAGAAAGTATTAGAAATTACAATGGAAAAGCAATAAGTAAATGGAAAATTAAGCTTTTAATTTTATTTTTCTGAAGAATTTGTTATTCTTACATTCTCCACCTCCTGAGCATTTCTATGTGCATAATGTGCAGAACCAGTTTTTCATTTGTGGGAGTGGAAGTTGTTGCGTATCTTCGTGTACCTTATTTTCTCCATGGGGAACACGGAGTATACAATATGTTTCAATAGTCGGTAGGGAATATGACTGGTACGCGGGAGACCCGGGTTTGATTCCGGGGGTGAGTGATCTAAGTTCAGAATATTTCCGGTCTAGTACCCGCATAAAGCTGTTCTGGAGCTCACCCAGCCTTAAATAATGGGTACGTGGGGACAACCATGGGGGATAAAGGCGGACGGAGCGAAGTACTGATTACATCACCTCCTAACTGGCCGCGATTGAGAATGTGTGGGTCCTAAAACCTCTAAAATGTGCCTTCATGGTACGGTACTATATGCATGGGGAACTTAGAAATAAATTTGAGGCACGAAAGAGCATATAACACAGACTGTATTAATAACCCTATATACACATATGTATAGTAGGTATACATACATATACGTAAATATACACACACCTAAGACTGCATATATACATACATATACGTGACGTGAGTTGCTTCGGTGACTGAGGGCGCCGGGTTTTTGACTCGCGATATTGCCACGGAAGTTACCGGGTTCGAATCCTGAACTGGGTAAGAATATTTGTGTTTGTCCCTTGATCAAATTTAATATGATCATCAAGTCTTATCGCCTCAATCAGCCCAAGTAGGCAGAAAAGCAACGTAAAATGTGATACTTGAAAGCACATAATACATGCACATATATATTATATATATATACGTATATGTGTATATATATATATAATATATATATATATATATATATATATATATATATATATATATATATATATATATATATACAAAGAAAGAGAGATAAAATTGTTCATTTTGTCCTTCCGCCTGCAAGCCAATACACATTTGTAACAAAATTCTTCTTTAACAGGAAATCCAAAATACTTGATATTCGTTCCTTTCGTCTTTTTGTAATGATTGCTACAGCCGTAAATAACACAGTTAGGCATATTTTCTTTCGCAATGCATTTAGATTCTTCTCACTAGAAGTGAAACGAGACAAAAAAAAAATCACAGTTCAATGGTCTACAGAACAGAACAGAACCGGGAACTCCACTTGTCACCCTCTGAAAAGCACCCCCTCTCCTGGCGGTGGCCACTATGTTGACGTCAGAGCTCTGACGTATGGCTGAGAGCCATGCGGGTGCATCCACCTGTTTGTCATTCCACCAAGACGATGACCAATATACTCCTGTTGATGCAGAGGTGACAAATCCTTACATGCGTTCCATCGTTGATGCGCCAAAAATTAATTGATTGATTGATTTGGTTTATTTTACTTCGCTTTACTGTCACTTCTTGACTAATCGAGAAGATGGGGATGAGTGATGATATGTTGAAACTGACGAATATACACTCACAAAGACCTATGCCCAGGCCGGGATTCGAACCCGGTACCCCTGAAGTCGTAGCGCGATGTGCTAACCACTCCGCTACGGACGAGAACGCGATGCCTCCAACAATCGGATTAGGAAGTGCAGTAGCCACACACACACACACAGACACACACACACACACATCCACACATCACTCACAGGCCCCTTCCGACACACACATGTGTGAAGAGGTTTTCAAATTGATGTACTCCTCACACATTTTGTTGGTGTTGAGAATTCAAATATCAAACAACGTTTTAAAATGTTTTATTTTCTCTTATCTCATTTTTCGATATTTATGATACAACAATGAGACAATAAAACACAAAACTACTTACGCTTGAGGAGGGGGACCAAAAACTGGTGGTCTCAAAAATGGTAATCTAAAAAAGCCAAACCCGTTAGTTTGGTTTTGGGGACGAGGTCTATTGAAGATATTGAAGGGTAACATTTGTAGCCATGGACGAAGGAAACTGAGTGGCCTCTGAGGAAAAGTCCCATTTGCTGGACGTTTAGGCCCAGTGGTGGTTATTTCTGGAAGAATAACATTGCCGCTTGCTGGATCTCTTTTGGTTGCTATTGGAGGTTCAGTTGCTGTTGAATCTAAGCCAAAAGTTTCCCATCTTTTATCAAAGCTCACCTAATAAAGGCATGTTCAAATCATTATTGGCCAGAAGAAATAGCATAGTAATAACCTAACGTACTAAATACCAAACTTAAGTAAGATTATAAGTATAAAAATTATGTTGGTAGCCAGAACATCATTTTGAGTTCTCAAGTTTAGTACATAAAGCCTAGTCGGGACTGTACTTATAGTTTAAAGTGAGATCTGGACCACTATCTGCTTCCACCGGGTATAGAACCCGGGAATCCTTGATTACAAGAAAACGATGATGCCATGCTACCAGGGAAGACCCGAACATGATGTTGATACTGATAATATGACTGATAATAATAATGAATGTAGATAACTGCAGTTTGAACCGAGATCCAAATATTTGAGTTTTTGTTTTAAGTCCACTTTATGTACCGCCATTCTAATCGAGACTGGTTCTACAGTTTAAAGTAGGATCCGAACCACTAGTGCCTCCGCCAGATATGCAACCCGGGACCCTTTGATTACAAGGCGACCTCGTTAAAATTACGTCACCAGGGAGACATCAAATCTTTGAAATGTGTGCTACAAGGAAGTCGTGTTTATTAAGCAGTTATTATTTTTTTAAAGCTACATTTTTGCATCTATAGCCTGAGGTTGCTTATATACAACACAAAAATATTTGCTTTTAGAAACATGGTAGCGTCGAAATGACGTTTGCCTTTTATCGTATGTACACACTGTGAAAGCTTTTCTGTGTTTTACGGCTATGCGACATACGTTTGTGTGTATGTAATACCATATACAGTTCTTGACGTTCATGTAACAACAATATATTACATCTCGACAAAGAATATTCACCAGTAACTAAGGTTATTTCCTCACTTCGAGCACCCTTCAGAGTTACTTGATAAAATTCGTAGTAGACGTTATTTGCTTTGTAAGTATATCAAACATTGAATGATACTCGTAGATGGAGAAAGGTTTTTGTTTGAACATATTGTCGTTCGTTTTGCTCACACAGAATGTAGTGCGAGTTCCAAAAGGGCTAGTAAACGAGCAAGTGTTCAGTTTTATTAATTCCACCAGAAGCTTTCTTGCCATGCACGAGATGTGTATAGTTTCATCATTCCGTTTAAGTAAGAATCATATGGCATACGGTTAACTGCCGTATTACAGTTATAATATCAACGATATGAAGACGAAACTTTTCAAGTATATTTATTATAAACATTACACCAGGAAGGTATAATAGTCAATCCATAACTTATAAAAATATGTAGAAATATTAATGCACATATTATTAAAGTAATGTGTCAATTAGTAATAGTTATACTAATAGTTAATAGCAAAGTGTGAAAAAATTGAAAAATAGTTATAGTTTGAGTAATCCTTACCACAATGAAGATAAGAAGTAATGATAGCAGCTTTATCACCATTTTCTTTTAGGTACGTTCCACCTGCAAATCAATTTCCCTTTTGTTGTTACATCCAGAGTATTCGTTTCATATATGGGATTTCTTGAAATGCATTGCTGTCAGCGAATAAAAAAGCATATGGTGCACGGAAGGTCGCACTATTGTTTTTTTGACGGCCTCTGGCTTGCACATTTGTACTACATGTGTGCATCTGTAATTTTTTCGTCTAATTGTTGACCCACTTTCAAGCACAGAAAAGAAAACATGTATTCTTCAAACACTGTCTAACCTCATCCTACTGTGTCTGCTTTATTTTCAGAATGTTGCGACATCTGCAATAACTGCACGTTTGTTTAAAATCACGAATATCTGTATTAGTATCCGCCGCCCACCCTGGGGAATTCCGTATGCTTACAAGAACTGCCCTCAATCATGGCTGCTCGAAGCCACAAGTAAATAGTTTGTGACGTAGGTGAAACACACCTGTAAGTGATATGCAATATAACTAATTACCCGTGCCGTACAGCTTGTAGATAAAACAAAATGATAAAAAATATAGCTTTCTTTACTAACATTTAAACATATAGAAGTAGAATAGACATTTGTGCCTTACGTCCAATTGCTCACAAAAATATGAATTATAAATAAGTTGTAAAAAGTCAACTGCTGCAGAATTACGCAGTTCATTCAGATAGTGACTGTATAAAATAACATTGTGCGGCATCTGTAATACCTTACTTCAATATTACACAAAGCTTTATCGTGGCAGCTTTCCTACTTTCCAAATACAGTAGACTCGCGATTATCTGAGCTAATTGGGGCCGAGATTACCTCGGATACGGAAAAACTCGGATAATACGTAGATAATGTGCTAATAGGACGTAAATGACGAAACAACACTTAAAACTGTGTAGTAATTATTTATTACTAGTACAACATAAATGACAAGATTACTTTTTCCGCTTAGAATATGCCTACACAGACTTAAACACCACCGTAACAATGGGATACACCGACAATGTAACGAACACTTGCAGCTCGGACGGTGACTTGACTCCATAAACAAACAGGGGGTTGCGTTATGAAGCACGATGTTTTCCAACCAGTCCCTCGGTTAACCAGGAGCCTCGGTCAATGTAGACTCGGTTAATCGCGAGTCTACTGTAAGACAAATCGACATGACAAATGTTTTCAATAATTGAGGATTAAAAGTGTTAAACTTTGTAAGTGCCAAAAGCGAAAGTGTTGGGAAATCGCATCGTTCCGCACATCAGCCTCTAAGAACGTTCATACGAGTGACCTCTCTACTCGCCCTTTGAACTACTTAGAGGGCTACCAGCCACTTTTCACGTTTACCACATTATAAAGCATGGCACATTTCACAGTTTAACGTGGAAAACGGTGTTTGAATTATTGTGGCACTTACAGCGTTTACCAATTTTAGTATTCAATTCATATCTCATCGACATTCTTTCAGATTTGAATATGAACACGAACTGGTGAAATTATAGTCCATTAAAATGTTCCAAAATGGTCAACTAAGCAATTAATTACTAATGGGACCACTTCGTATGGATTTACCTCTCGAAAGTGTCCAAAGAGGTTATAAAATAAACATTAAACAAGAAATTAAAAACGAAACATATTTATTAATTTACTTTACAATGCAGTTTAAACGCTTGTTATTTTTTTATATCCAAAGACGAGTTGTACCATCTCTGACCTATTTGAACGATGCTCTCTTGCTTAACATTGTTATTAAAACCATGAGCCTTCCCTCGATTATATAAATGAATATTGTCTCTTTGGTAAGATTCGTTTGTTGAATTTTGTTGTGAAATCTGAAATACAAATCAATTACCCTTGTATTAAATGCACTTGAAATCATTCAAATTTACTCCAATGTTTCTCTTGTTTTTTGATATTGGCATTGTAGATGAATTAGGGTTATATTGATTTATTTACTTCTTATGAAGCTACTTTATCCGTACTATATAACATATTTATTCTTATCACATTGAGTATTGTGGAAATATATTATGTGAATGACAAAGAAGTTTATTAGATTACATATTATCAGATACAATCAACGTATATAACCAACACTCATATATTAGTTGCAAAAAAATATTGTACATTAATATTTTATCACATTGTCTACATATAAAAAGAACCACAATATTTGGTATAAAACACTGAACAATCTACCAAAGGAAATATAAGTAGATGTTTCATAATAACGTTCGAAAATATAGTGGAAAATTCTTTACAAATAAAAAATATTATTACTGTGAAAGAATATTTATGTTAACGAAACTGTGCAAACATTTCTAACTTACTGAACTATTTTATTTTAAAATTAATTATAATGTACTACGAGCTCCAAACTTTACTGTGTATGATCGATTGAGTAACAAAGATTCAAAATAATATTAGGAAAACCAAAAATAGTTGTGTAGATTTTATGAATAATTTGGACTCCTCCCTATCATACTCAGTGATTTTTCTCACGTTCGAGCTGAATGCATGATTCTGGATTATCAGACAAGCAATGCAATTATCTCTTTATTTTAAATCGCTTTTCTACCTCTGTTAATCTGGGGGATAAAAATGAAAGATGAATTAATGAAATAAATAAGATTAGAACTCTAAGAAAAAAATCATGCCGCATACAGGATTTGAAACAATGCGGTCTAGATTTACAGCACGATACAGTTATTTACACGGAATAGAAATTACATTATTTTATATTTGAAGAAAGAAGTATGCTTGAGCTTCGATTTGCAACAGCTGTGATCTAAGTGATATCAAGATTCCATGCAGTTTCGATCTCTAATAACACATTATAATATTTTCAAACACTTTCTAGAATATTAACTTTCGTAAATACACCACTCGATAAAATCGATCCCCTTTTCCTTGATGCTTGTGATCATTAATAAATATAAGAATATAGTAAACAGTGGAAAGCGACATGTTTATGTCAATACAAAGCAGTTGCAAAATCTTTCTATTGTTTGCTTTAAATTCATGAAAAATCTTTTCAAAACATTTCAGTAGTGAATAAAATGCATCAATTCAAGTAGTTAAAATATCGTACCTCGCTGGAATTTCTACATAATATAGCAAACATGTGTTTATACCCATTCCACAAGAGCTTACTTTATAAAATTACTTGGATCATAATTGCCTCTTTCTCAAAATTTAATGTGAATTAATTTGTCTGTCACTTTAAGGGGCATTCCACAGAAAGTGGTCCATATAAAAAGAATGAATTAATAATGAAATTATTATTGTTTTTAATTGCATTGAGGTTTATATGTTTGTGAATGCTTATAATTTGCACATTTCACCAATAAAAGTTACTAGCATCTGCAGCCTATGTGCTTCAGAGACAAATGAAGTAAAAATTTGCTTCACATTTAAAGCGTCACTTTTGTTCATGCTTTTCATGCATTCAGCCTATGCCATCATACCAAGATTTTTCTATTTGTTAGCAGACACCATAAAGTGTTTCATAATTCTATGAAGAAATCAGCTCATTATGAATATTTTAATCCAATCTCGTGTCTAGAACGTTAAATTTTTCCTTTCAAATGTCACACACATAACGCTGGAATGTCCCTTTAAGCTGGTCAATAATTACTGCCACGTTAACATACATCTTGCATCTGTACATCATCAATAAGGGGAAAATAGTTAAAAATCAAAGTTTAATTTTTTGTACCTCTTTCTGGTGTGATTACGTTACAATTGTTTGGTTGAACGACAATTTTTAAGAATATCAAATGAACTGAACGGTTAAAATCAACTGCTGATCTCTTTAAAATACTGATTAAGTATATCTATCCATAAATTGTATGACAGCTCAGTTCTTTAACTACTGTATTAGCTAATGCTACGTAGAGTTTGACGAAGTGATCATAGGTATGAGAGAAATAAAAAAAACATTAATTTCTATTAGTTTATTGAACTATTTTTTATTCTACAACCATTATGTATTCATTTAGAAGCCAAGAGCACAGAAGATGTGATTTTCGAGCTGTGAAAAATGTGGAGAAGAAATATGTGTTTTCCCTTATGCAAAGTTAACGTCGTTCCCTTGCTGTACGGTATTCTTTTCTCCGCGTGCTACTCCCGTATTGCTTATTCCAACGTTATCTTCGCTACCAGGTTCGCACGGGCCAGGTCCAGGGCAAGTCTGAATAAAATGAAAA
The DNA here is from genome assembly GCF_977018435.1 of Lepisma saccharinum. Taxonomy (NCBI): domain Eukaryota; kingdom Metazoa; phylum Arthropoda; class Insecta; order Zygentoma; family Lepismatidae; genus Lepisma; species Lepisma saccharinum. The sequence goes on along the minus strand of NC_139232.1, from coordinate 86,180,866 downwards.
ATATTTAGTATTAGTAAGGAGTAGGTATAAACACATTTTGCTAATTGTTAGAACGCATTAGGTGTTCTGCTCACGAAATTACCGGCTTGAACACCCAGCCCTCGAACGGATTTGTGAGTAGGTTACTTTCATCATTCATCACCATTGTTGCAGTTAACTTAAAATGGTTGAAAAGCGATGTAAAATAAGTAAAACTATAAAACACATTATGATACATATGATTGCCGCGAAAGCGACGATTGAAAGCAAAACGCCATTCTTTCTGAAGAAAAATTAATAATAATGCGTTGATAGTTTCTTCAGTTTTTTTTAGAAAAAAGTACTGAGTGAGTGAGTGAATTAACTGTTTAGGTGTAGTGTACGCAATCCTATGAGAAACCGCCAGAATTATCGATACAATACCCTTAACGAAAAACCATACCAAATCTTAAAAACAGAGTATATAACACAGTATGTGTGAATTATGTGCCGTAACGTGCTTTTTTAATATAATAATAGGCCCAGAACTTGTTATAATTGAAAAATCTGTTCAATTTATATTTGGATGCAATCTATGTATAATATTATGTCACTAATACCAATAACCTCATAATATTTAATTTGATATATATACACACATATACATAAACATACATACATACATACATACATATATACATATATACTATTAGAACATAAGGGTGATTTATGTTACAGTCGTAAGTTATCCACAAGTTAATGTTCAAGAAACAGTGAATTCTGAGCATCCTAAGATATCAGTATGCTCACAAAGGTTAGCATGTACACAATGGACTTGTACATGTGAACTTGTATAACATGATAATGAAATCATTCAGATAAAAATCAACGAACCTTTATTTTGTTTCCTTGCTGTACTGCGTTCTCAATCCCCTCCGCTGCACCTTGATTGCTTATACCAACGTTCTTTTCCTTTTCTGGAAAGCTGGCAACAGGTTCTAGGAAGGCCTGAAGGGAAATGAAGACATACCGGTAGTTAATTGTTAATGCAAAATATGTGTATTCAATAGATAAGTTTAATTCTCTTCTATTTTAATTCATGAAGAACAGGATATACTAGAACTGGTTTTAATAATATTATACATAAATAAAAGTAAGTTGCCGAAGTAGCAGAACTTCTACGTGCATTGAAAAAACAGAACGAGACAGAAAGTGATACCAGGAAGTCAACAACATCCTTCATCCTGCATCCTCGGCCATGGCGGTTGCTACGATGCTGAGCAAGGGCTATCTATGCCTCAGTATACACATTATTCGTTTTTCGTCTGGTTTGTCATGTGTCGAATGATTTTTTTGCAAATGTCGCAAGTAGAAGGATTGATGTTCGGGTAGAGGTTTAAGACTTACTGTATTAGCATGAGGTCAGGGTAGAGATACCAAGACGGGTTGAGAGCGAGGGAGGTACTGTTTGTAGACCTGTAGAGGTGACCTTGGACTTCTTTAGTTGAGTCGTGGCATCTCATGAACTCGTCTCGCTGAAGTTCACTCTATAGTTCGGGTGTTGTTGTTTCTTGGTAAACATTTAACCTCAGTGGTGTTAAAATGCGACAGGTATATGGTTATATTGAACAATATGTGTTTTAGACCTCCTGGGCTGGGACCACTGCCTGTGTCGTTCCAGTGCAAAGAAACAGGGGAGGCAAGACAAAAATATATCAGGGAAATAAATGAAGCTAACATTGAGAATATAATGGCAAGCGTTATTAGGAGGGAGAGACCGAGAGGAGGGGAGGCGCAAATAAAGAATCTGGGAACTTTCCTACACTATGCCCGGGCAAAGAGAGCAAAGAAGCTCAGTGGGGATAGCGAAGATGTGTGAAATGGGAGGGGGGGATAATAAATAAATGTGAGAAAATTTAGGAATCACTCAGGTAACAGTGCAAGTATAGTGAAAGAGTTGAAATAAAATAGTGTTTGTGAACTCCCAAGCAGTGTGAATGTGGAAGTAGACTGAGAGGAGGAAGAGTGTAGGAAAATTATACTAATTGGTTTTTTTTCATCCTTGTATGGTATGTACAGATGTAAAGGCTCATACCGGAAATAAATTCTATTCTATTCTATTCTATTCTAACATCATTTTCTTTACAGTGCGAACATAAGCTTACCAAGAATTGTTTGGAAGAAGGAAGCATGTGAAAACAATGAGTGTTGTTGTAAATAGAAAAAAAAGAAACGTATTTGTGAACGAAAATGTGGTTTGCAAGGGGAATAAGACCTCTGTCCCTCACAGCTCCGCACTACGTCGAAACTATCATGGACTTGACTGATTGGGTTTTTATTATCCACGACTTCATCCATCTTAATTCTGTTGGAAAGGAGCATTTATATCACATCCATGCATTGGCGTATATATAGTTCACGTAATGGGGGGGGGGGGGTCAACGTTTGGTATGATTAGGGTTGCTTTATTTCATAAGTTAAAATCCAGGATACTGCTGACCGGAAGCTTTTTGGGGAGCGGGAAGAGTGGGGTGCTGTTCTTGACAAAGTTGTGTGTATGTAGTCACGGTCACGCTACTTAGTATTGATACTTTTCTATTCATCTTGTGTCAAACAACTTGCGAATGTTACAATGTTTACCTGGTTTTCTTGCACTGCCTTTTTAAAATCCAAATTTCTTTAAGAAGACTGGAGGGAAAAAAATTAACTGATTTAACAGTCCCAATGAAGTTTCTTATAGCAGAAATTCCGAAACTCTCAGGAAATTGCAGACATTTGGTCTGGGATCCCATTTAGTGTGTGGAATTACGTAATTTCCTTCCCGTCCTATAGTCTCGAATTTAGGAGAATAAAATAAGTCCGAAGTAATTTTTATAAACAAGCGGATAGAACAGGTAATCTGGTAATTTTACTGAACCAAAAGGGGGTGTGGGTTGGGCCCGTTGAACCTCCCCCCCCCTTAAATACGTTCATACATCCATGGTTTCGACGTCTACGGTGTTCGAAATCACTAATCAAGTATATTTTGACAGGACGAGGTGTATTGTTATTGAAAGTTATACTGGCAAGACAAAATTGGCTAAGACGTGTTACGACATTTTCCTTCATATTCTAGAAAATAAATAATGTTTATCATTTCGGTTCGGCTGTTATCACCAGTACAATTTTCGTTAATTAAACTTTATCAAGCTACGTTTACTTCAGTTACATGGAGGTCACGCTCAAATTAACAATGAAAGATACCTCAGACACTGTTTATCAAAACGATGCATGTATTATTAATAATGTTGTAATTAATATCCGACAGCATGGATACATACATAGCGTGTTTCAATTCATGGAGTAGTAAAATAATGTAGTTTACATTACTTATTTTACATTCCTTCAGGAGGATACATCAAGATAGCATTAATACGGCTCCGTGGTCGAGCAGAGTTCATCGATGTACAGTCACCGGCAAAAATGACAACTAGTTCCTGAAATACTGCAAGGTGTTATGTGTATTGCCTAACTCTACGGCGGTCGCAGAAGTTGCCATTGAAAATTTTCTATTAGAATCCACTTGCTGTTACTATTTACATATTTACAAAGCATTTCCATAGGTGCATTCATCAAATCCACAAGAATTCCTTAAATCAACAAAAACGCAATTACGGTTTTACTTTATACTAACAAAGAGTTAGCCTAACTATCACTGTGGCCTTCTAGCCATACTAGTAGGGCCCCCCGATGGCGCAGTGGTAGAATCGTCACTTTGTAATCAAGGGGTCCCGGGTTTGATACCCGGCGGAGGCACATAGTGATTCGGATTCCACTTTAAACTGTAGGTCCAGTCCCGATTAGCCTTACTGCGCATAAAGGGGACTTAAAACACCAACTCAATCAATCAACCGTACTAGTAGGAAGTGTTTCATTTCGTTTCCTTACGCTGGATCTTACTAAGCCCTCTAGGCCTTATGATGGGTTTCGGAAATACATATATTACATATGCTAAACTTTACTAATGGGGAACTTGAGAATTATAAAGAGGGGTTGGCTTTACCAAATGCTACGTTTCTTTTCTTTTCCATCAATCATTCCAGCCACCATAAGTGGTCTAAACTCTGGAAGAAAGGAGAGACAAGGGCTATCCCAGGGATAGTAGTTGTCCTTGGATATGAAGATTCCGCGTATGGACCTTAGTGCGCGCGGAGCTGTCATTTTGTTATATTCGTTTCATTTGTGCCAGATTGATGGAATCATTATTAATTTTGCCACCAGAGGTCAATAGAATCGGTTACGCAATGACGTAATAAGGAAGCCTCGGTGCAACCTTCCAGCCCATTTTAGATTCTGACCCAGAGAGAGGAAGTTGTTTTGCTCAAGGTAGACACTTTGTGAAGGTGTCCGAGGAACCACGATATGGAGGAGAAGGATAAGTACTTTCCGTAATGTTTCAAGTTCCGAACTTGCACTCACTCTCTCAATTATATTTTTTTCATCATCTTTCTCGTCTATACTACGTGAAGAAGTGACTTGACAGTCAAAAGACAGATTTAGTTCATTATTATTAATAGTTAAAGTAAATCCATCAAACTGGCGCAAGTGATAATACAATGTTTATTTCAGCGAGTTTATCATCGAACAATCTTTCTTTATGTAGTCTAATTGTGCTTGCACATTATGTCAATAAACTCGCATAATTGGGAACAGTGTTGTATCTGTACATTCGAATAGCATAGCGTATGTACTAAAGTTAAATATCAACCTTTATTTTAGGGGATGTTACAGTATGCTTGCCAAAAGCCTAGTAAGCTGTATAAAATAAGGGTTAGAGCGTCAACTTACGTTTAAAATCCACCTGCCCCCTAGCTAATAAGTAGACCTTAAAGGCGGAAATTTCCACTGCGCGCTTACTTCAAGGTTTTCGTGTGCATTAAACAAACCAGTTTAACGTGCATACGCGTCGTTGTAAAAGTGGTAAATAACTGTTTTTTTGTGTTACGCCAAACCAGCCTTTCTATAATCGAGGAGGAAGCCTGTGGAAATTCACCAAGTACAACTGGAATTATCCACGGCAACAGTCCTTTATGAAAGAGAGTTCCCCAACTGGGAATCTAATGCCCAGTAAAAAGCATAATCAAATAAGCATATATATAGGTATAAAATACACATATTAAACATATTAATTAACCATTCACCTTGTTGCTGGCCAGCTATTAATTAATACAATATCAAAAAAACCAGCAAAGGTGAATCCTATCTTTAAAACATTTACTTCTAAAATAAGTAGGGCATGCATATTACATATTAATATCTATAAAAATATAACAAAATGGCAGGGTCTTGCACTATATTGTAAGATATTTATACATGTATCGGTAAAATTATCGGTAGATACCGATAGAGTACCGATTAGTCTGTCCCATCCTTAATTGATTGTAATATTGAAATGTTACCTTTAAGTAATTCGTTCCATTAAATTCATATGTGTTGGAATTCCGAACATTATCCATAGATAATGTATAAGACGAACATTAAGAAGTAAAAATATAATTGCAATATTTGGGGAATGTTTCAACATTTCGAAAAGTTTGTAAATATAATCACTGTGACTTGGGCAAGGCAAGAAAGTTTATTTGTATTTTCAGCTTCCTTCATTTGATAAATTTTTCATTCATCCTCATCGTTGAGATTTTATCGAGAATGATAGAAAGCGACGTAAAATAAGCAAATGCTAATGAGATGTTTAGTAATGACTGTAATCGGAAATTTCAAGTGAGTCGTTACAACCGTTGACTATAAATGCATTTTCTGATCGAACATGGTGATAAAAGTTGAACATGTGTTCGACAAGGTACAACAGGAAAGTTATTTCCATGATAAATTACACTCTTGAGAATGAATGGGAAACGTATATTAAAAATTAAGAACAATTATGTGCAGTTGGATTGAAAGAATGATTTTTGATTTTATTGTTCTTGGAAGTGTTAATAAGCAGTAAGGTAAAACAAATATTGATCATGAAACAAGTATTCGTTTTCAAATTCGTTATAGCAAAAAGTTAACAATTGCAGAAAGGTAGGAGAATGCTACTGGATTTATTGAACGATGAATAACAACGTTAATTGAAGACTAAAATTGGTAAACGCTGCAAGTGCCACAATAATTAAAACACCGTTTTCCACGTTAAACTGTGAAATGTGCCATGCTTTATAATGTGGTAAACGTGAAATGTGGCTGGTAGCTCTGTAAGTAGTTCAAAGGGCGTGTAAAGAGGTCACTAGTGTGCACGTTCTTACGGGCTGATGTGCGGAACGATGCGATTTCCCAACACTTTTGACACTTACAACGTTTACCACTTTTAGTCCTCAATTATGCGTAATACGAAATAATTATAACTGGCATTCTGAATTGAACGTTCGAAAATATACGAAAATATCACGTGAAAATGTCGAATCAAGCATAAAGCAATCGTTGGGTAACAATTTTATAAGAAAATTGGGAAGGAGAAGACAGAAATAGGTTATAGGCATTTCAATAGGGTGGAACTGCATCATGGCGTTAATTCAAAATTGTTGCCGACACACACAAAGACACTATGTTTATGTTGTACAAGTGACCAAAAAAAGGTAACCCAAAACCGTTGTCATCAAAATATTTAGGTTTACTTTATTTTGAGCCACACTGTACATAAGCCACACTGTAAGACAATAACAGATGCGGTATAAATGAAACTATATATGAAGTATAAAATCTAAACCAAACGGAAAATTAATTTCGCACGTGTTAGTATTTTCATTTTGCTAATGATAATTTTGTTACTACCTAGGTATTGTGTTCCATTCAAGCATGCCTTTTTAATGAAAAATAAAATATTATTAAAAGTAAAGTCCATAATTTGTGGTTTATTTATTAAAACAATTTTTTTATATATTTAAGGATCAAGAAACTGAGGAAAAACCTACAAATCTCTCGGCCATATTGAAACACTAAATTAATTACGTAGTCCTGATTGCTCAATGAAAAACACGCTTTGATGATTAATTGTTGTTACTTCGTGCAGGTAACTGTCACAACATTTTGACATAAGTAATGTGATAGATTTGAAGCATATACGTGTAATAAGGTATGTAAGATAAGGTAAAGATGCTCGTGCATATTGCACCGTGCCTTGAAGGCACATCTGTGGTACTTGTGTTCGTAGTGCGTCTTCGAGGTTTCCGACATGGAGGAGCTTTACGTTCGACTTCAAGGGAGATGGGAGTGAATGTGTGAAAGCACGAAAGTATTCTTGTAATTGTGGAAAGCTCTTCTGCGTTGAAGCAGGTGACTTGAGTGTAACTGCAACAGCATGCACATGGCTACAATGGATTGGCGGGAAGCCGTTCGAGTTAATAACTTTTCCCTTCACTCTTCCGGGAATCTCTGGAGCGAGCAAACGAAAACAAGTCTCTCCGCATGCCCCTACCAGGAGAGGAACCATGGGGGCCATGCCCACCCTCAGACTATGAAATATTAAAATGTGTATCTATAAAAGCCCTGAAAATATCCGACGATTTTTGAAATGTGTAAAAATTTCGATTTTGTCCTTGCATAAATAAATGGGTTTGTTGTGAAGAGCCAGGCTCCAGAAATGTACCTTCCCGATGGCGCAGTGGTAGCGTCGTCGCCTTGTAATTAAGAGGTCCAGAGTTCGACACCCGGTGTAGGTACATAGTGGTTTGGTTCCCACTACAAACTGTACGTCCAGTCCCGATTAGCCTTACTGTGCATAAAGTGGACTTATAACACCAACTCAATCAATCAAAACTAAGCTCCTGAAATCTGCAGTTTGGAATATTGGATACTTTTAGTTTTGATGCAAGGCTACCCGACGTCCCACTTTAGTCGGGACAGTCCATTCCTTTTAATCCCTTATTATATTCATAATTGCTAATAAATTAACATGTGGCGCAATAGCCTGTGATGGCCTGGACGTACCTTCCGACTGCCGGCCTCACTCCCACCTGATCCTACTCACTCTGTCACCCGAGGTGGCAGATCATGCGGCCAGTTACGGGAGACGTGTGGTCAGCACGACGAACCCACAGTCACTGTTGTAGGTTTCCATGACCAGGTTAAGCTACTCATTCGTAGCTCCCCAATTTCCTCACGAGGGTAAGTGGCTACCGTTCCCATACACAGACCGAAATCTCAAAGAGAAACGTTGTTGCGCTTAATCCTGGAGACCCAAAGCATGACGTCATAATTGCTAATATGTATAATTTAATATATATAATGGTGCTATTATAAGAACATTAATGAAAATTTGAGGAAACATTGTTAATTGCAGAACACCGTACTTTACGAACACTTCTGAGAATTGAATATAATCAATAAGCATTAAGCTGTACGCCATATGACAGCCTTTGTAAGGGACTGTGTTTCTGATTGGGTTGGGGTGAGGTGAGCGAGTTGATTTTTTCCTGATACTTTGGACCATAATATTGCAACTTTACAATTGCACGTTTAGCTCTATCTATAATATTACGAGAGGCTTGCTGGTCAGCATCTTGCCGACCACCGTGGTGGAGTGGTTGGCACAGCGCACTACTTTGATTCTCGACCTGGGCATTGGTGTTCCTTGTGAGTAAGTTCTTTCATCAATTTCACCATATCAATCATCCTTATGGTCACGATTAGACAACGTTGACAGAAAAGCGAGGCAAAATAACCTAATTCAATCAACCCCCAGACCATTTCGGATCTTCTCTTTGTTCCACATTAGCGGATCTGACCCCCTCTCCCCACTTCAAAAAAATCCTGGGTAGGGGTTGTCTCTGAGCAAGTAGTGACTCGCCCAATGAACGCGCGAGAGGAGAAAACGCGGATGCAGCTGCCAGCTGTTTGAAGCAACGCGTACTGCTTTGTTCCGCCAACTCGCTTTCTCCCCTTTTCTTAAGTTATGCGCGGCCTTTCTCCACACATACCAAAGACAAAGAATAAAGACAGTTTCAATTGTAAAACAATAAACCCCGGGGTTCATCAGCCCTTTGGCAGGTAAAGCGGCTTGTCATTGAGTGTCCCATCGCCGCTGTTTTAGTTTTTCTTAGAGCGGACTCCACTGTTCAAGTAGCTCTCCATTTATCCTCAAGCTACTAGATCAGAAAGGTATTTTTCTATTTATGTACAGATAGGCTAATCTGGAATGGACCTACATTTTAATATAAAATGGGAAACACTGTGAAATATTTTCATTTCTGAATATTTCTACTGCTTTTGAATGAAACAATGCATGGAAACTAAACTTACCTGCAAGCAGATTAGAACTACTACAAAAATGACGAACGTTCTTCCAATCATTTCGAGACAAATGTACACAACACCTCCTTGCTGATAGATAGAATGGAATGCAAGAATCTTTCATGAGGCATTATATAGAAGTAATACTTTTTCGTACCTAACAAACCGTGGATAATAATCGTTTAAGCATGGTCTTGTAACAACTACACATGTGTAGAGTCCTCATTGTTTCCATAATGGATGTTTGCTTCAGACAATTATAATTTTATTGGAGCAGAATTATCTACAATTGTTCGACGTTAATGGTTCATGAATTGTTCTTATTCCGAAACGTAGTGTTCACTTATTGTTATCCATGAAAAATTCCCAATGCATTTTAAGGACACCGCGCATGTATTAAATATTCTTTTTTACTTAAAGTTGTAGAACTGGTAACATAGTCCCGCAGTGGGGTGAAATTAAAACTTTAGTATATTAAACACGAGTAATTAATATGTCACGTATTTGCTGATTGGTTTGTTAGTTAATTCGAAGAAATTGTATGCATACTTTACAATACAGATATACAGTAACTCTTTTGGATAATTACTGAAATGATAGTAAATTTCCCTTCCATCCTGTGGATTTTCTTAAGCAGGCTCTAAATTCCTAAATTTGTTTCAAACGAGAGAATAAAAATTATTATTCTGAGTGATATTTTCGAGTACAATTGAATTCTGTCATCAAATTTATCTCAGCATAACATAAATAGGCACAGACAAATATTTCTCGTCGAACATAACATTTGGTAACCATACAATTGTGATATTATAATATTGTAATCTGAGATGATCATATGGTATACTAAGGACAATTTCTCTCCACACTTTTATTTTAATTTAATGTATTTTATATACATGTTTTGTATATAATTTTTGCGCTTGCAACATAATAAAAAGAAAATCATTCAATATATACTTTTATACTTCCAACTGATTGTGTGGTGTTGAAGAAAGTGGACAATTCCGAGATGAATGCCTCCATATCGTACTCGTTCGAACTTTCCCCCTTAAACTTAGATGAAATTAATCATTTTATGTTCATAAAGTAAAGTGTTTAACCATTTCATATGCTATGGCTATATTTTAATAATACAACATTTAACATACGGAAGAAACTTTTGTGGTATCCATAGCTTCTTGCAAACAGTAGACACTTCTCACAAGCAGATATTTTTACCTTCCCCATAGTTTACTGTTATAAAGAAGTTTGAATATATTATAAAATAAATGTACATAATGATTACTAGATTACTTTTAAAACAAAATCTCAACTATCTTAAGATGTGTATACTGGAAACAGTACTCTTCCAAACTATCCAATTGACACTTTTTAGAACATATTTTGAATAAAATGTACTGAGAAATTACAGTGATAGTTGCTTACACATATATTATTAAAATACACGAACAAAAAAATTACAAAAATAGATAACTATTTTAGCCGTTTAATATGTTACTCTCCCAACAAAAAAATCAGAATCCGCGCCGTATACTATTACTCGTATGTATATTATTACACGAAATTTCCAGGCTATATTATATTATTGTTTCGCATTTCTTGTCATTTAACGTTTCAGCTCGACTTTGTTAGATGATCGACCATGAATATTCTCAGAGAGATGGAAGAACAATATATTTTATAATGTATATCTATTTGCAAAACAATATACACTCTTCTCCGTAAAGGGTGATCAGGACGACGAGACCAAAAAAATATAGATTGCTACCTCTATTTGGTGCAAGGTGCATGAATCTTAATCTTAAACCTCACCTAGCATATCATCAGGGTAGGGTTCTTTGGAGACAACATAACCAGACAGGATGCCTTCCAATGGAGACGTTTGAACGTATATAGTTTTCGAACACAGGATACATGGAATCAATATTTACATAAGCTACATTCTTCTGTAATTTCCATTCAGTCAATTTTCATCTCAATATGTTTTCATTATTTCTCTTCTCGATTTGAATATTCTCTTATCTGGACTTCCTTCTTAATGGTTTTTCTGGATCTGGACTTCCTTCTTAGTGGACGGTCTGGATCTGAACTTCCTTCTTAACGGACGGTTTGGATCTGGACTTCCTTTTTCATCTTCTTTGGGAACTTCCCTCTAGATTTCCTTTTGTGTCTTATGGTAATCTCGAGAACGGGAATCCTTCGTTCCGCTTACTTTAGCATCTTCATACACCGATTTACATCCTTCGCTGAATTCTATTCTATCAAGCTGATGACGCTTCTCTTTTCCTCCACTCACTCCAAGTCCTAGGAGATCACGTGTGCGAAGTGGTGGATTGATGTGCTCACCGCCTATTTCAGCTCTTCGCTAATTTGAGCATTCCTTTATTTTTTTCCTGCTCTCTTTCCTCAAACTTTGGGCATATTTCTAATGTCCTCTCTTGTGGCAGCGATTGGAACTCGCCGACACTAAATAGGTCCAATCTTGTGTGTACTTGGTGCCAAACGACTCACACGAGCATCCAAGTAGGTGCCACGGCTGAAACGCGCAACCAAAAGTGCTGTGGGGCGTCGACTTCAAAGCAACGCGCCGCCACTGGTGTAAACAAAATGTATACTATTGGAAAGGTAAATCAAATCAGACAGATTCAAGATATGTTCAGACACAAATTTGTATTGGTGCTTTGACTTCTTTAGTTTTCTGATCAATTTACATATGATCACTGGTTTGATTTATGGATTATAGATATTAATTTATTTATTTTATATTTATTCTTCATCTTCTTATAGTAGATTTTATTGTTTTTCATCTTTCCCATTCATTTTATTCTTATTTATATAGTTATTCACATATATTATGTTAATTCTTAATCTTGCACGCTTGGTGCTGCCATCTCTATTCCTCTTTTGCAAACTATTTACATTACTTGGTCCTCTTGGGTACGTAACATCATTATGTATTATGCTATATGGACGCACGGTAGTGATGCACAACGAGAATCTGGACGACTTGCAGGACAGCCAATCCGTCGGGACAAACCAGTAAGTGCACAGTAAGTGCGAACGAAAACAAGTTTCTGCGCAAGTAGTGACGCGAGATGGCTCCACCAATGAACACGTGAGAGAGAACGGGATTGTGTGGAGGGCGAAGCGACTACAGTGACCAGCCTTCGAGTAGATTGTACTGCTTCACTCTGCCCCCTCGATTTCCTCCCCTTCTCTGTTGCTATGCGCGGCCTTGCTCCACAGATTCTGGGGACAAAGTATAGAGCATTTGCAATTGAAAAATATAGTAGCCAATTTGAAATACTGGTTCAGGTGCGTCTCTTACTTCGTTTGAAAGTGGAAAAATAACTTCGATATGGATTTTCACACCGAAGAGACAAGATGCACGAGCCACGCTGCAAGCGACACTTGTTTCTTTGATCAATTCGTATGATGGAACAGACATAATTGCATTAATCAGTTTATTAGACACCTGATAAGAACGTAACAAGAGACATTGTTACACGTAAATCGCATTGTAAAATTTGTGCAAGTTATTCAAACTCTGGAGAGGCATGTTGTGCATGAGAAAACAGGAGAAATCATATGCACTGATCTCAAATTGTATACGCTAGACTTTCCAGCCTGGATAAAGCGAATACCTAAACACTAGAGAAATGGTTCTCAACCATGATACTAAGAGACATGGTAGACTCATGCGCATCGCCGGGGGTTCGCCGGGACCGCTGTGACGTCAACTGGTGAGCAACTGGAGATTTCGCCCGCTACATCTGGCAGTGAATCTTTGTCTCTCGCTAACAAATAGACGTGTCTTTCTTTAGTGAGAGTTTTCTTCAAAATGGCTTGTGCTGTGTTCCGATGTAATAACTACAACCGTAAGACTAAAGAAGGAGCTGTTAGGTATTTTAGATTTCCGAGAGATGAAAATGTACGAAAACAGTGGATTTGGCTTTGTAGAAGCGTGTGTACTTCACACATATATGTATACCTAGGTAAAATGTGGAGCATGGTGAATTTCATTTTAGACGCGAATATAGAGTTTTTAATGCAAATTTTGCCTAAATAATTTTTATTTTTTATTATTATTTAGCTTTTACAATTTATGACTATTTCAAAACAGGTTTCAAGACCAGATAACAATTCCAAAACATATAAAGTTCTGGAGCTTCTTCTGAGCTCATTTTGAATTTAATGGGATGGAAAATCAGGAGTTTGTAATATGAAAATTGCGAGCAAAGTTACATGTATTCATTTTAATGTAGGTTGCTATATAAAGGGGGTGAGGAGCATTCCCACTCCTCTACTCCTCTAACTTGATTCATTCCAAATCAGGAATAATCATTTCCCACCCACTGAATATGAAAATCATATTTTTAAATATATCGTACTTTTAGAACCCCATAGCTATATATAAAATATCATTAAACTAATTTATGACAGATATGTACCGTATGCAGTGCCCTTTAGAAGCCATGTATTCGGTATTTTCTCAGACTTCTAGAAGGTGTTTTACATGTACTTTTCTATCAAATACGAAAACTTTGACGTATGTTAACAGCACTTTTCGAACGCTTGTTGACAGCTATAGCGTTGTCTTGCATTTTTTTAAAAAAATACTGAATCGAGATGATTCCGGATTAGTGTTGTCCACGGGACGAGACGGGACAGGCTTTTAAAAATTCGAGACGAGACGAGATTGATCATGTGTCCATTTGACAAACGAATATTTTCGAGACGAGACAGCATTTCACAGCATTTCCACGAGACGAGACAGGCCAAAGAGTCGTCTCGTGGGCAACACTATTCCCGATCAACTCGGAACAGATCTAACTTTGAAGTATTTGTAAAACATTTGACATACTAATTATTTGTAATGTAATTAGCTGTACCTTATGTTGTTCTTCAAATGCTGAAAGTACTATCATTGCATATGCTAAACCGAAATCCTTCATATCTCAGAGCAAGCAAAGTTAGAGGAAAACCATACGCTCGAAATAATATTTTTCAATGGTTGGTGGACAATATGAAGAGCCGGTTTAAAAAGCTAGGTTTATTTTCGGGTGTAGTCGTATTAAATGCAGATACATATGTGTGTTTTATGGTGACATGTTAATTCCTCCTTTATATCAAAAAGTGAACTTTAATGTAAGCGAAAGCATGTACGCGTCGCGTCACCAGTCGAAGATTTTCGCATCTACAAAGAAAATTCAATAGACATTCCCACCTCACTCAAAGACCTTGTGAATCCAATCCAAATTGTACCAATATCGACAGCTGAGTGTGAAAGCGGTGTCAGTGCCATGAACTTTACCTTAACTGATTAGAGAAATAATTTAGAAGTTTAAACCTGCTTTTTCTTTCAATACTTGTAGACTTCCAGTGCATTGTTTTAATGCAGAAAAAATTGCAACAAAATGGATCAAGTAGCAAGCATTACAGTGTCCTTGACAAGCCAACTGGCAAATCATCGAACCTGCAGTGTCTCATTAATTTCGTGCATTCAACTGAATAATGTAATTTTCTTACAGTTTGACTTTAGAATTTAACTTGAAATGGTGTTGTGTTTGTGTTGCATTCAATATCAAAATTAGATTTTAAGCAATTTATGTCCAATTCTAAGCATATCTAATTCATAGGTAATGTCTCCTTCTGATAAAATCACAAATCGCACCCTGTTTTAATGTCTAGGAAATATCGCTGATCCATTTCAACTAGGAATGGCATCGAGATGAGACAAAAATCTCTTAATAGTATAGCTATAGGTTTAAGTACAGTTTTCCGAACACCCTCTGACGAAGTTATAAAAATAATCGGTGAGGTATATTGTACCCCCGAAATTGGTCTGTCGTGTCGCGTCTCGAAAACAAGACGAGGCAAGAATTGTGGAAATTCCATTTGAAAAATTTAAAATGAAAGAAGGTCAGTCATATACTCTTCTGATGCAGATTTTATATCTTCGAATCGACGCGATTACTTGTTTACAAAACATGTACCCTCCTTATACGAAGGGAATTCGTCTGCAGTGTGATTTTCTGAAAGTAAACTTTAGCTCATTCCATCGTTCCACACACATTTTAAATAATTTTCATCTCCTTAAAAAGATTCCCAAACACACAGATCAATGAACTAACTGTAGTAGCAAGAACAATGTAGTACATGTAGGATAAGTTTACAACGGTTTGAATTCCTATGGTAAGGAAAATAATGCTTACTATTTACACTTTTTATATTGAGCAATTAGAAAATACTAGGTTCTTTTAACAGTAGCATCTTGTATCTGAGGGAGGGTACAAGGGGTACAACTAGAATCTATTTAGGGGGTACAGTACCCCCTTCAAAAATTTAGGGGGGTACAATGTACCCCTGTAAACCGCCCCAGCCCCCCCCCCCCAGTTCCTGCGCCACTGTTATTAAGGGTTTTATTCTATGTTAAGAATGATTACGTGAGCCCTTGTGCTTGTACAGTGGGATCCATGAGTATTACCCTGCAAATTATCCATGACTATTTTCATTAATTTTTCTCTTACATCCTGTGTGTTTTTAAGTGATGGATTTTTATGTATGCTGGTGCAGAAGTTGTCAACAGCTTGTTTTGAGTTTTCTTTTAATTCTTGAAGCTCTTATTGGGTCAAATAAAGTGCACGAACATGGTGATGGACAATTTGCACGTTAATACTCATGGATCCCACTGTACGTGTGGTACTGTAATGTTGTTTGCGTACTTTATAAAATTTGTGTTGAACTAAAAAAATTGCAGTACAAACTTACATTATAAATAATATAACTAAACATTTGGCGTTTTGGAAATATAATTTACAAAAAATAAAAAAAAAACACTATATAAAATTTTATATTTATATTCTTCATTCTTCCATTAAAGAAAATATTCAATTTAGATTTTCGTTGTTTCTTTGATACTGTTTCTACCCGACGAACTGTATCTTGGATGACTACCGTGACTCCCTATGTACTATATTTAACCTATTTTTGACTACTTTTCACAAACACTGATATGGGTATATTAAAATAACTGAAATTAGAACAATGACACTGAAGGATCTTAGAATGTGTTTTAACACGTTACATTTTAGGAATTTAAATATGTAGGCTTCATTTTAAATTTACGTATCATCAGACAATATATCATTTAATAAACGCAAGTAGTGTGTACTGAGTTACAAAAGTTCGAATACCGGGTAAAGCATTTGTGTTACTTGGCTTTGCGAAATATAGAAGAAAAAAGCAACAGCCATGGTGAAAATGCGAAAATATTATCACATTGTCCAAACACTTACAAGGATCAATGCAACATGTGTTAACTTGAGATACAGACGAAAAAGCGACTAAATTAGCTATAGGTTTTCTTCCGTATGCTCCTCCCCTACGCTCTATTCATTCCTACTTTTACTGACTTTGTGCACAAAGAAATACCAGTCTTTTTAAGCAGTAAATAAGGTTTTAAACCTTCCCCGGAAAACTTCATTTAATGAAAAAGAACCCCTGCTATGTGTATTCTACCCGCTGGCTGCGACATTTGCTCACCAGATGACGTAATGCGCTGGAAGGGACGAAAGTCGTCCGCCGGATGAGCCAACCTACAAGTCTTAGAACCATGGTTCTCAACCTTGGTGAAAGAAACCATGTCCTGGTAAATAAAACCTCACAACTCAAATATGATATTGGGATTACGATAGTTGTCAACCACTTTCGACAGAACCTTTCGCAGCTCAGTATAGTTGATACGAGATCTCGATACCGAGAAACAATGCACTAGAGTACTTTACAATGTTGACTGGTATATATTGGACTAAAGCAGGGTTGTTAAAGGTCCAGGAATATTACATAAATTCAATTCCGGTCCAGGAGAGAAAATCAGCAATCATAAATGGGTTCTGGACCGTAAGGAATCTTTTCATGTTTCAAGTATTTCAATTCGGTCCAGGAACCTGTTTTCCAGTTCAATTTAAATACGGCAGGAACCTTTTATCCGGCTGAAGATAAATACGGTCCAGGAACCTTTTTTCAGGCTGAATTTCAATATGGTCCAGGAACATTTTCCCGGAAAAAATTAAATACGGTCCACAAACCGTTTCTCAATGAAACAATACACGACTTGCATCGAATTTAAATTCTGCGAGAGAAAAGGTTCCGGTCCTGCAGCGGAACCCAATAGAACCAATTAGAATTTAAGGGTTCCTTGACCTCTAACAACACACGACTAAAGTGCCTCCATATGCTGGCTTTTTCAAATACAAGCAGGCCAAAACACGGCCTCTTTACACCATGTTGATGGCAAATTAGAGCTGATAACTGTATCAAAATAAACTTGATAAAGCAAAAAGAACGTTGTGTTTAAATCCTAAAACATTGTTAAAACATTGTACATATCAATACTTTATTATACGAGGGTCACTATTTATATTTTGAGCCTTGGCAACACTGATTGAAGTTAGGCGCGATTTGACGTTTGCACGGAATTGTCTCGCATTATTGACCATAACGTACTTCAAATGTTTTGTCAATAGCTTCATTTGTGTTGTTTATGTTGCCTTGGAGATTGCGCGACAACAATAAAATGGAATTAACTCGTGAACATTTTCGTGCGATGATTTTTACGATTTTCGACGTGGATTCTCAAGACAAGAGTGCATCGATCAACTTACTTCCACATTTGGCGATGAAGCCCCATCCTTTGCCACTGTGAAACGCTGGTATAACGAATTTAATCGTGGCCGCCATTCGCTCACCGACGAGATTCGCGAAGGTCGTCCAAAATCAGTTGTTGTTCAAGAAAACATTGATGCTGTGCAAAATCTAATACTGAAAGATCGTCATGTGACATACTGTAAGATTGAGGCAACCATAGGCATTAGTTCCACCAGCATATATAAAATATTACATGATCATTTAGCTGTGAGAAAGGTATGTTCTCGTTGGATCCCACACAATTTGACAAAAACTCAAAAAGACGCTCGCGTCAATTGGTGCAAACAAATGCTCAATAAATACAATCGTGGTGCTTCAAAAGACGTATATAAGATTGTAACAGGTGACGAATCATGGATATATGCATATGAGCCGGAACGTAAACAGTAGGCGCTCTGTATGGGTGTTTCAAGATGAACCCAATCCAACAAAAGTTGTTCGCGCTCGAAGCACATAGAAACAAATGGTCGCCTGTTTTTTCGGGAAAACTGGTCATGTGGCAACTGTGCCTTTAGAGGAACATAGAACGGTCAACTCTGAATGGTACACAACAATTTGTTTGCCAGAGGTCTTCGGTCAAATACGGAAAACAAACAAACGCCGTCGGATCATTCTTCATCAAGACAATGCCAGCTGTCACACATCTCGTCTAACAACCGATTTTATGAACAGTCAAAAAATCGAATTGATGGGTCATCCGCCGTACAGTCCTGATTTGGCACCCAATGACTTCTTCCTGTTCCCGAATGTCAAGAATAAATTGCGTGGACAACGATTTTCGTCGGCGGAAGACGCCGTTGATGCGTTCAAAAACCATATTATCGAGGTGTCTCAAGAAGATTGGAAAAACTGCTTTGACAAATGGTCCGAACGAATGCAAAAGTGTATTGACCATAAAGGAGAATACTTCGAAAAACAATAAAGCAGTTTTCAATGCCAAATTCCTGTTTTTTCATTGTTAGGCTCAAAATAAAAATAGTGACCCTCGTATCAACAAGTAGAGGTTCAAACATGATTCCGGTTGGCTCTCTTCTGTAGCCTAAATATAGTTCGTTGGAATGAAGCATTCGCTGCCCATACGCGAACAAACTGAGGCGACACGTTGCACGGTATTGAGAAAACGGCACAGTCAGAGACACAGGAAAGCGACATGCGACACGTGCATCTTGCCTTGTCTCTTCAGTTCGAAAGGTTGAATTGATTACTAAGGGTTCGCTTCCAAACGACACGTGTCGCGTGTCTGTTCGGTGTGAATTCTCCCTATTGCATTGAAATCGAAAAACGGCAATTCTTTTGAGACATTGCTGGTGGATAATACATGGTGTCCCAAAAGTATCCATGCATAGGGAATGTCACTTAACAATAGAAATATCAACAATGTGCTCAGTGCCGGATCTACAACCCGCAAAAGCCCGCAGTGCGGGCGGGGGGGGGGGGGCGGAGACAAGTAAGCCTTTATGGGGGGCCTCAGCCATTGACATAGTAGAGGGTTCATATATTCCGAAATAAAAAGTAAACGTAGTTACTCAGAGGTACAGAAACGAATACAATATCACAGGTAATGTTAAAGTTCCCTGTCATGTAGCACCGTGCCATGAAGGCATATTTAGGATATGTGCGGATAGGGCCCCACATATTTTCGATGCCGGATATCTTGGAGGTGATGTGATCAGCACCACGCTTCGGCCGCATTTACACCCCCCCTCCCCAACCAACGGGTACCATTTGATTTGATGCTGGGTGGACTCTGGATCAGGTTTTAGCGGGGACAAAGCCGGAAGAATTCCGACCTTAGATCAAATCAGACTACAATTTCACGAGAAAATAGTGTCATATATGTATATCACATCACCACCGGTGTCGAAAGCGGGAGAGAGGAGCAGAAAGGCCCGGGCCCATCCAGTTCTCGTTTGACCCCTTTATAAGGAGCCCAATGCATGTCTTCTAACATGTTACATAACTTTTGGACACAGAAACTTCACACACAGCAGGTGTGATATTACGCAGGATTCTGCTCTGAAATGGGCATAATCAATAATGTGGGACTACCACTCAGTTTGAGGGTGTTTCTTGTGCTTGTGCGTTTACTATTTCAGTATTTCCTTTTTCAAACTGACAATGAATTAAGGAAAACGCATGGTATATTATGAATGAATATGTGCGAGAATAGAGGAAGAAGCATGGGAATACTGCAGTCTTCATGCACTTGAATGAGCCAGTCCATTGCAAAATCCTTTGTTTTCCTTCGGAAATGTCAAAAATCGCTCGCCGAGATGAAAATTTTATCTTGAGCCTTCCTTTTTTATGTAAATATGTATGAAGATATTAAACCCCTATAAAGAATTATAAGAATAAATATTATAAACAGAATATGATAAAAAATTCTCAGGAAAAGTTACATGTAAAGTATTATGTTGTATAATTACATAATCACATTAGTGCAGCTAATAAAGTTCGATGTACCCTGACATATGTTTTGTTGTCAAATACAGTTATTGCAAGTACTATTTTTCAAAGGTTAATTCAAGTGTATTAGGTTCCACCTTAAGGAAAAAAAAATTCCCCTCTTCCCGCAAACAGAAAGAAATCAGTATTTATGCTTTACTTAGCTTTTCCAACACCCCCCCCCCCCAGCAATCTCTTAAGAAATCGGCACCTATGCACATCAGCCCCTTCCCATTTTTTTAAAAAAATTGAGGTGAATTCAATATGGCGGCCACATCCACTTGGAACACACCCACGTGGTTCCCCCTAAGCCTAACCTCTTTCTATCAATTGTACCCAGCCTAACTCCTTTACTTTTTATAGGGGGTGTTAACAGACTTTTGAATCACCATGTAGGCCTTCGTATGTGAGTTTGTCAACATGAGATCAAGAATTACACACACAGACATGTGACGGCCAGACTCAAGCCAATGCGTTCCTGACAGTCCCGATACACACGCCGCAATATCTCCTGCGCCACATGATAGCAAGCGTCGACGATGCAAAGAAAGAACATTATTTCTATGTAGGAAGACATTCCAGACACCCTGTACAATAATAATGAGTTACAAACCAAGAACTGGGAGAAAACTGTAGAATGCTTTTAAAATGCTGATGAAATGTTTCAATTATAATATGTTAGTAATCCTATGAGTATGATTGATTAATCTTGAAAAATTAAGAAGAAAAAGCTTAATAATTGGAATTCTTAAAAGTAATAAGTGCACTTTACTAAAAATAGTTCGATAATACCAGCACTTCAAATCTTGTTAGTATAAATAGACGGAAGTCTAATAAACGTGTATTTTTTAGACTTAATTTCATACACATCATTTTTTGGTGTCTTGTAACAATTGGATTTCTCAACACCATCGTTCAATTTATATCGAAACAACGCATATTTTGAATTAATTACACATTGTTTCTAAATCTTGCAGCCAAACGTATGTCCATTTGAATGGGTACTTGCAGTAGACAATACAAGAGCGGATTAATCAATTCTTCACTCTTCAGCTACCGCTATTTATTACAGAATGAAGTCTTCATTAAAATTCCCTTAGTAATTTGACAATGGTAGCCATGGAACCAAAGGTTTTATCTTATTGTCTTAAGTGGCTCTAAAATTGAAATTACAATCCATAACAGACAAATATGAACAGTAATTAAAACACATCGAGACATATTATTTGATTATGTTTAATGTGAATAGGAACGAGTAAACATTGATAAATGGTTACATTTATGATATTTTATGAATACCTTAGTGCTCATAATGTTAAGACACACAGCTACATTTTACATGGTTTGGCAAATGGACTTTATAAAAATTATTTAAATTCATTAAGATAGCCTAAATATTATCTCACATATCCCACCAAGTCTATGTAATTGTTTTAGTAATTATTTAAATATCAACAGTTATGCTCGTCGTTACGTTATTTAGTAACTAAAACATGCAATCTCTCAATAAAACTGTAATCATTATATTCCAAATGAAATTTGTCATAACACTGAAATCATATATTTAAATCTGAAATATACTCGGAATTTAAGAATAACAGAATAAGTAGTTTATTTGTTTTTGAATCATGAATAAACGTTTCGATTATTAATTCAATATTGACTTTTACATAAAAATACAAACTTTAGAAGTGTTAATAGGCAGCTTACATATTTACATAATGTATGAAATATTTATAACGTAATTATTAAACACAGTCATTTACTAATATACTACACAAACGCATAAACAATATTGACTCAAAATAAGATATCAATAACCAATTATAACGGTTTTTGCACAAATAGCCACATTGTTCGAACTGAAGAAAATGTACAGAGGGAAGAGAAAATTCAGAGCTTCTCATTTACAAATTTTGAGACATCTGTAGTATTTCAGAATCAAGGCCGTAGACAGATTTTTTTTTTTTTGAGGAGGGAGAAAATGTCTGATATCTTTAACACACGCACATGTTTATTCCAATTTCTCAAGATTCTCGAGATTGCTAGAGATTTCTAAGTTTGGGTCGAGAATGAAATTGCTGAGATGGACGCAAGGGACACTCAAACATTTATTTCTACCAAAATGTTTCAGAGGAAGCCAAATTTGACAGCATTTTTTTCTAATTACATAATTGTAAACCAACAACAGTAATAATTTAATATGGTACCCAGCACCAAACTATGTGACCCCCTTTTAAATGACCTCCGATTACAATTTATATATTTTTACAATTTTTAAACGATAGTTAGAAATGGTAATTTTGAAATACGTATTTTATTGTGTATCCTGTTTCCCCTAGAACGCAGACTTTCGAAAAACAAAATCTCCTTACGCTGTTGGTCATCTTAACGCGTTCCAAAGTGGTCTCACGTTCGAATCCTGGCTAATCGACATCAATTATGCCTTTCCTATCCCCTTCATCAGTTCATCCTCCAACCTTATCTCGTAATTAACCCGAGAGATAGAACAGGATCTGTACTGGATGAAGGACGTTCAGGAAGACCATCGGAATCGGCAGAAAAAGTGCACAGGATACATGACGCAATTTGGAACGTAGCCCTCGAGCCTCAACACGCAGACTCAGCAGAGAGATTGGTGTACTGTATAAAAATCTTTTTTTTCTTGAAAATGGATCGGGATTTTTGAATCACCCTGCATTTCTTTCGTGTTGTTCACCTGATCTATTGTGGATGCGGAGTCTCACTGATTAATAATGACAGAAGGGACAATAACAGGTGGGCTACAAACATGGAAAATTTGATTCTTCCAGCCTCGTTAGATTTTGGGGAGAAAGTTCAAGTCAAAACGATAGAAAAGAAGATGCTAGGGAATATTTACTTACCACAATATTTACTGTACCATTCCAACAAATACGCTAGAGTTTGATCCGGGTTCGAATTATCATTTATAACCAGAGGCGTGCCCACAGGAAACAAGCGGGAGGTATGACAAGTGTTCCACTGCCTATAGTGTGCCTCAAGAAGGACAGATTTACAATTCAAATTTTGTTAATTTTCCATGTTCTATTATTAGAATTATTATTTGCACGTTATGTTGGAAGCAATTCAACCCGTCGGCACCACGTGCGTGTACCACTCAATTATATTGAATAGGTAGTCGTCATAATCTCAATACGGGCCTTCGAAATGTTTTATATATTGTACGCTGTACAGTCATGGAAGAAAAGCACTTACCCAATAGAGCCTTAATACCAGCAGTCTTATGGGGGAAGTATTTCTTTCTACTACTGTACGTCTACCACATACTGTTTATTTCGCCAAATATTGTTTCTAGCGTACCAGTTGTCAACCGGTATGCTGCAAATTTGTGGCCATTCCTGTGTCTACTGATCTATTTTTGCATATTACATTAAATATTTGGCAAGAGGTTAATTAATGAAATGTGCAGGTACATTAATTTGCATTGACATGAAAAAGAAGGGGTCGTACAGCGATTCCCAATGTCCCCCCTTTTTTGTGATGGTGTGTTGTAATTTTCAGCGAAATTCTATAATGCTAGTTCATTAAAGAAAAGTTTCTCGTAAAACTTACAAAATGCCACATATATAAGTATTTTAGACTTTACCACACAAAGCTATATATAAATATTAAATATATATTTTTTAAGTCTTTAACTAGCTTCTTCGTAAAAATATGTACTGCACTTATTAGCAGAGATGAGTATTCGAGTATAGAAGAATTTAGAAGTTATTACTTGCTAAATTAATTTGTTTCACTTAAAGTAAGGAACTTGTAAGTATGTTTACTTTTGAAACATTTCAGACAGCGTTCCGAGATACGTTGTTGGATTGTTTCATGAGCCTTGAACTATGTCATCAGTACTCTTAATTAATTAAGTCAAATTTTATTCTGACTATATTGAGGAGGGAGAGAAAATAATTTTGGTTACATACGAGACGTGTTGTATTACTTTTGAAAACATGTTTTTCTCCAAAAGTATCAATAACAATTCCCTCATTTTTCAGCGTGAGTGAAACAGCGTTCAGAATGCTCTAATACTTGCCCCCTTCCCCCTCATATAGAATCATAATTTTAACATGTGTGGAAAGTAGACATCTTGTGATGATTTTACGCCGAAATACAAGATGTTTTACCATGTACTTTTTTCTTGGCCGGTGTTGGCAGTAGAGCATCTGTAAGAACGTGCTGAAAATGGAAAATAGTTAGGTTCGTTCTGTCCTCAAGTACTTGAAATTGAAAAACCTACAGCCAAAGGAAAATCATGAGGACTTGGTACAAACATTAGGGCAGTGTGCTCCATCTTATTCTTCCGTTGCGAGATGGTGCCGTGAGTTCAGCTGTGGCAGACGGTCATGCGAAGATGCCCATGCAGGTGGGCCACCAGTAACAGTGACCGCCGAGGAAGACATTGAGATGATCCTTAACATGGTTATGGCAGACGCACGAGTCACCATCAGGTATTTAGCAGAGAGTACAGGGTTGTGAACCGGCACAGTTCATAACATCTTAACCGATCATTTGTGTAAGAAGAAAGTTTCGGCACGATGGGTCCCGCGAAACCTGAATGCTGATCAGAAGAGAAGCAGAGTGGCATGTTCAAGGCAACTTTTGGACATGTATCGCGCAGATCCTGAGGACTTTATGGCAAGATTTGTGACGGTGGACAAAACATGGGTCCATCACTTTGACCCCGAATCCAAACAAAGCTTCATGCAATGGAAGCACACCAGCTCCCCAACCTCGAAGACATTTCGTGTTCAACAGTCAGCCAGAAAGATTATGGCAACTGTATTCTGGGATGCCAAGGGGATACTGCTGTTGGATTATCTGGAACATGGAACCACCATTACGGGCCAGTGTCATGCTGACCTTATGCCAAAATTGCGAGCTGCAATAAAGAGCAAGAGACGAGAGAATGTTGACAGGTGGAGTGTTGCTGAAGCAGGACAGTGCTCCTGTTCACAA
Source organism: Lepisma saccharinum (assembly GCF_977018435.1). Taxonomy (NCBI): domain Eukaryota; kingdom Metazoa; phylum Arthropoda; class Insecta; order Zygentoma; family Lepismatidae; genus Lepisma; species Lepisma saccharinum. The sequence goes on along the minus strand of NC_139232.1, from coordinate 86,155,501 downwards.
ATCCGGTTTTGCCATGGCTGTAATTCATACAGCTGGACTTGAATTGGTGCCTCATCCACCCTATTCACCTGACCTAGTCCCAAGTGACTTCCACTTGTTTCCACATTTGAAGCAGCATCTCCGTGGGTAGGTTTTTCGGGATGACAATGCCGTCATGGATGCTGTGAATGCATGGTTGCAATAGCAAGAGGACATCTTCTTCCAACAGGGTATAGAAGCATTGGAACGACGATGGACAAAGTTCATTGAAAGAGCAGGGGCCTATGTTGAAAAATAACCGTATTTTCATTTCTGTTATATTTTCTTTTCTTCGTGAGTATTGGAGCATACTGAACGCCCCATGTAGCCTATATATCAATTTTAACTATCACGTTGCGGCGATGCCTCTGTGGGTACCGGCCGAATTCGGAATTTCACAAGAAATAAGTCTTTTATTTTCTTCTCCTTCTTATTATTCATGCTAAAGACCATATTTCTCCATAGCTAGTATCCCAATCTGTACTGAACGAAGCGAGATATAACTTCTATCTCTACAGTTCGTTGTTTCCCAGATAATAAATCTTACTTTAAACGTTGTGGAATTTTAAATTTTCAGCTGAAAACACGCTGAACGTTCGCTCAAACACCCGGAAAAAATAGCTTAGTCGTTTAAGGGTTAGGTAAATACGCATTAAATGAAATGTAAATAAAACATGCAGTTCATCGACTGAAACGTTTTAATTTCTATTTCATTTAACATTAATTAACATACATTTAATGAAAAGTACAATTTTCAAGTAAAGGTTGATGTAAAGATACAACGTTATAGCTAATTCCTTTCAAGTAACTTAAAAGAAATAAATTAAGAAATAAAACCAAGGAAACATTAGAAATCGATATTTGTTATATTGTTGTACATTACGCAGAAATCTCTTTGCTGGAATGTCCGTTACTTTGAGGTTTTGTACCATTAAATCTTCGGGTGCCTATATGGATATTGTTCTGCTGATGAAGATTACTGTTATTTCCATTTACATTGCCATGAGTAACCACATTAATATTGTTCACTTTGTCGGGAGGATCCTGCAGCAGCGAAATCTGAAATATAATTATTACGTAATTAGAGGTTATTATTATTTCGAATTAGAGCTGACACATTTGATATTAAAACCAGTTCACATATTTTTACAAACATTTATTTTCTGTTTTGTAAACAAAAAGTACAATTATTTTTTTCATGTTTACAAGGAAACAAAACCTATATTTTTCAATTCAGAGTTGAAAGCCATGTATTTGACATGTTTATATTGTAGTACCTTCGACTATAAAAGAAACTATATGTAAAAGAATCAAATAATTTAAGGCTGGTTCCGACGACTATGGAACTTCGAACGATAACGCTCCGAACAGCCGTGTGTAACATTAATCGTCAGTATTTCGGAGAGGGCCAGCCTTACAGCCCAACCTTCCGAATCGCCGTAGCTTGAACGGTTTGTAAGGTATCTATACATTGTTGTGTATACAATTGAATGTTTGGCCACATAGACGAATGGGTAAATAAAGATAATTTAAGTCAGATTAATTAACATTTGCAAGGGATTCAACATCAGAAATTTTAGTGCTCAAACTAAATAAAAAATTCTAATAACTTCATTTCATTTTGCTTCGATAAGTAAATTGTACTTGCTGTAAGCGTTCATGCCGAATATATGTTTAGAATGGTTAGAAATAGTTTAACCACAGGAATAAATTAGAATCAAAAGAATAATTATCGCATTTCTCAAGTGTGGTTGGAATTTTTAGGCATTCTCTGGGAAGGCAGTACCAATCAGCAACCCCAGGCAAGGTTACTTAAGCCTTCCTTCTCCACCAAATATGTGCCCTCAGGCAAATTAAAACGAACATTTACTGTACACATTGACTACGACCATAAGTTATGTTAGCCATTTTCATCTAGCTCTTTATTCGATTACTATGTTATACTCGCTTTAATTCAAAATTTGATAAGCCAGGTAAAAATTTTGCTAAATTTATTATACTTACAAAGTACACTTACCTGAACACTTATAAGAGCAACTAGAAGAAATAATAAAACTTTGCGTATCATTTTCAGAGTTCTACTTCTTATTGATGTCTTCAAGTATGAAAATGACCACTACATTTTCTTTCCTTTATATATGTAATTGCAGCGCACAAACATAAAACTTAATGATCGGTGTTTAATATACATTTAATGATGCTTTGGAGTCAGATACAAAGAGATTTCATCATTCACTGTTGGACATTTGCTTCAAGCAATAACACTTTATTCAAATGGAATTAATAATCAACAATTGATGGTAGCAATTCACTAAAAACGAGCTCACTAATTCGACCATTTGTGTAAAAGGAACCGCACATATAAAAAATCTATCGGCAGTTATAACGTTGGAATCATAATCGTGAAAACCAACAAAATATGTATATAAAGTAAGGTCTCTCGATACACATTATAAGTAACTAACTCTCTAGCCTTCTTAAACCCGAAGGTTCTTGGCTGCAGCAACACAGGCCTTTCATCCGTCCTTATCCTGAGCAAGATCTATATACTCTTTTCCATCCCTACCAATTTCCTTTAGGACCATCTCAACATTATCCCTCCATCTTCGTCTTAGTCTTCCTACTGATTTCTTACCATCAGGTTTCCCAACAAGAATCCTGTAAACTCTTTTATCCTTTTCCATTCGTACCACATGGCCTGCCCACCTAAGTCTTCTTGATTTAATCATTCTAATAATATCTGGACATGAATACAAATTATGTACAAATCGATACAGATTATTGTGCCAAAAATACTGTCTACAGATTATGTGAGTCGTTTTAAATACCCAGTATGGAATAGTAAATGTTGGTTTGAAATTGCAAGTATTTAGGATAATATTCTGAAAAAACTAACGCCAACATTCGCTTAAGCTGATGTCTATGTTTTGTTCTCAGAGAAGGTATTCGAAGCATTCAATTTAACACACATGTACATTAATCTTTTATTCGTGTCATGGAAAATAGATTTTGGGGCAAACAATACCGTGATTGCTCTTCTGATTGGTCTAGTGGTAATGTAAATTTATTCAAATGTAACAATGTAATTTTTTTCCTGTGATGATCATGTATTGCGTCAATTTGGCGAAATAATAATAAACTCTACAAAAAGTAAAACACATTTGTTCAATAATTTTATTTAAGTCATTATTGTAACAAAAGTTAGCACAATTATAAAAGTTAATAAGTAATATATTCTAAACTGCCGTAAAAGTATATTCGAAATACAGTAATCTGACCAAATATATCATTTATTGAGTCAATAATGAACATATCAAACCACATTTTTAAAATTCAAATATCGTCACAAATATCACTCTGATAATTTATGCGTTTGTGTAAAAAAGTTGCTTCTTACAAAAGTTTTTGGAAGTTTTTTTAAACTAAACGTTAAATTTAAGTTATCTGTTTCTTAATTCGTATTTTTCATGTACACGCATTTTCCGTAGAACTTCTGGAGTTTTAGAAAATGTCAAGAATGAAACACGACGAAACATTATGCAGCACCTAATTACTACTTCCTCATTAAAGGGTCCTAGGGTGGCTGCTGTGATTCCTCTTCCAAACTACATGTAGTACATCTGCAAATGAAGAAAATTCCGCTTTATATCAAAATATTCAGACGAAAATTTTTAAAGCATTATTTTCAGTTTCAAACGGAACCGAAATTAGGAATTAGGAATGTTGACATTAAATAAAAATACTGATGGATTTTTGCAAAGTTCTTACATAAATATTTACATCCTTTTAAGATGAAAGTGTAACACAATAATACACTGATAGACAAAAAGAACGGACACTTGCATTTTTTGTGATAACGCATAAATTCTGATTCGAAGGCTCTAAATGTTGCAGAAATTATTGGAAATAAGAAAACCTGAATAATAATAAACGAAAAAAGTATGGAAAATGTTCAATTCAATAATGAATGTTCAATTGTTCAATACTTAACTGAGAGCGTAATTCATAAGTAATTGCAATTCAGATGTCAAATATTAAGGTGTCAGGTTTTTTTGTCCAGCAGTATATATTTCAGGAAATTCATATTAACTTAGTTTATGAAAGGTAATTTAAAGTTTTTAATTGTAACTTAATTTAAACTATTATTTTCTTAAATTGACTAAAGCGAAGAATAAGGAAAAGTTTAACCAATTTGCATTCCATATCTCAATTGCAACATATGTTTTACCATCCACATTGACGATATTAGTTTATCACGATCATAAAACCTTTTCTAAGAAAAATTAATATTTTGTACCTTAAACAATATTGTTGTAGACCATAATTCCCTTTCTCGCAAACTGTTCCCTCTTGTTATTAATAAACAAAACATAAGCAACAATTTGGCAAAATTCACTAAAATCTTTTCACTTTCTAATAGTTGTATTTTGAATTAAAAGTAATTGAAAAAAAATTCTCAATATGCCACATCCTCTTCCAATCACTGTACTTACATTTTCTTTTGCAAGAGCTTGTTGCAGTCTTTTCATTGCCTCAGCCTGGAAAAATAAATGTTTGTCATTTTAAAAGAAAAGAAGGAATAACATTGGTATGTAGAAATTTTTTATTACAGACTAAATATAATATTTTCATTAATTAAATGAAGCTACCGCAAAGTAACAAAACCCACACAAATAGCTATAAAGTACACGTGCAATGTGGTATTCAAATATTTATGATAAATTTGAAACCAAAAATATGGTGCGTGGCGCGCTGTCCTAACTAATCCACTACAGAGAGTGGCACTAGATCTTCCTACTATTCAACTGCATGATAATATTCTTAAAAATATTTCCTTTCAATAATACAATGATTGTATCATCTACATTTTTTTAACATTTGACACAATGAAGATTAATTTTTATGCACAGTCGCTCCATTGTTTCTTTCTTTTCCGATTTTAACATATTAGTATGTAACTTTGGTCACATAGTTGAAAAATCACTTACAAAAATCACACTAGAATTTTGTAGAATTGAATCCCAGTTTCCAAGTCCTGTAAATGTTTGATCGTTATTGATATATTCCTGCAATAAAATATACCAACAAAATTTATTAATTTATTTATTATTGCCTTCAACAGAGGTATATCCTCCAATGACAGAAGGCGTGCATAATAATAATAATAATAATAATAACGAATAGTAATTACAAAATTACAAAATTACACAATTACAATACAACTACAATTACAATAGATACATATTATGTTCATTACACACGTATAGATATACAAAACAGTTCATAATTAAAATAAAAAATAATAAACATAATCTTGAGTATAAATACAGTTATTATGTATTAAATATCACATATTTGAACGTTCAGTATTGACTCTAATGTTTTCTTGTAAGTCAAGAATGGCATTTATAAATATCTATGGAATGATTATATTATTCATAATTTCATTTTACATATCACAAATTCTATTAACGGGCAGCTCTTAAATGTTTGGGTTTTTGGAATTTTTGGGATAAAGATATTTCTAAAACGTAAATTATTCTTCCTAATATTAAACTCTAGTTAGAAATAATCTATTATCTCATATGACGTTTACTGTTTTGTACATGAAATTTTGATCTAACAATTTTCGCCTATTACGAACAGTTTCGAAATTGAATTCCTGAAGTAGGTCTTTGTAGGGCGTTGTCATTTGTGGTGGTCTATTATATTTTTTAAAATATAAATATCTTAGAAAACTTTTTTTATATCATTTGGGTACATAAGGCATTTAGAGTTCTTAACATGAGACGGTAAATCACTCACAAACAAGCTGAATAACAGGTGTCCAAGATTTGATCCTTGAGGAACGCCTGAATTCACTACATACTCAGCAGATGTAGATTGTTTGTATGATACATATTGCTTCCTTCCTTGTATATATGATTTAATTAGATTTAAGAAAGTAGTTGTTAATTCAAAACTTGATAATTTACGGAAAACAATGTCATGGTTAATGTTGTCATAGGCTTTTGCAAAGTCGATATAAATTGTATGCACCAATGATCTATAGTAAGGTGCATCGAAAACATTTTGCACAAAATTTACTAAATTTGTTGAGGTAGACCAACAGGGATATGTTGACTATTGTGTACGTAACTTTTAACATGTTTAAATATTCTTGAATCAAGATTTGTTCCAAAACTTTTGCTGGTGCACATATTATGGCTATTGGCCTATAATTTTCTATTATAATCTGTATATGATACGATGTAATGAATATTTGAACTTAGTTTCCTGAGAGTGTAGTGATTATGATGTATGTGACTTTTAAGAAGTTTTGAATTGGATCTAATATAGGGAAACTCAACGTAAATATGTGTAGGTAAGGTAAACTCTTAATTAAGGATCTGTAAGGATGTAAATTTTTCCTACAGTAAAATGTACTACTAACATGATACAATACAAACTCATAAAATTCAAGAATTAATTTAAGAGAATAACCTATAGATAACTAAATATTGTGTTCAATGTACTATATAGGCCTATTAAGAGAATTACGAAACACCTAGCAACCATAACTAGCAAAGCAAGTATTCTGACCACTTTTCTGTGGAATGGAGGCAGAAAAGTAAGGGAGACATACGGTGACATACGCAGGGAGGTTGGTAGGGATTATACCTCTCTTGGAGTTTTAAAAAAATGAAAACTAGGGAGGATTTTTTTAAAAAAAAATATGCGGCCGTATACAAAAGATGCAAAATTCCTGTGTATATTAAAGGGATTCGTATTTGATGTAATCGGTCGCATATTTTTCCTTTTTGTTTATTATTTATTAAATAAGCCGAGTGTAATCCCTACCAATCTCCCTGGGCATATCACCATTTGCTCCCTTCATTGTCTGCCAACTAACGACGGTGATGATGGAAACTTACCTAAATAAATTGATTCACTCATAAATTATATGTAATACATTTTATGAGAGAATCAATTTCTTCATGGTTTATTTGAGAACTTAATTAGAAAGCAGTTGAATTTAACGATACTAAGATTACTTATCATAGGAAGAACAAATATGTACACATTACTTACATCATTTATTTGGCTATCGTCATTTTTGTTAGAAGTTGGTTCTTTGTTTTCTTCCTAAATTGAGGAAAATAATAATAATGTTAAATATTTCATGTATGGTCATTCTCAATTATTACCACGGAGCAGACTCTTGCTAGAGAAATATTAATTGTACCATGAAATGTGTTCAAGTGCTGTTGCTTCACTACTTTTTGACATAAACTCACCGATATTTCAGGAAGAATATTCTCTGTTATGATGTAATGTGTTGCTGTTTGAATTTGTGGTGATTCATATGCTTTCTTCGGTCTTATTTTCAAAGGAGAAATAAAAAAATAAAAAGCTACACATTTGAGTATGAAGGAGCAACTTTTAAAAAAATATATTTGACAACGTTGTACTTGCCAGCCATATTGCTGTCTGCAAGATTGTGACACCATACTTCAAGATGGTGACTGATCATTAGAAGGCAACGCCTACTTCTAGAAACAAAGTCCGTCAGCAACCCGTTATGTATTTACATTAAGTGAAAGACCTACCTTAAGATATTATCCGACTTAGGTTAAAGTAATTTCAACACGCTGGTAGCACTATGGGCTACTACAAAGTAAAATATGTGCATACTTACACTGACGGAATATAAAGGTCCAACAAATCTGAATGCACTTAAAACTGTGTTTTCAGCTTGTTTCACCATATGATCAATCATGTAATTAGTAACAGCAAGAGGATCCGTCTGATTAATCTGGCCCTAAAATAAATAATTTCAGTTAATTCATGAAAATTAAGTAAAAATATTTCACTAGTTTTTACTTCAAGAATATTTTTAGTAATTACAACTGTACTTGCTAGGTAAACATATGTGGTTTATTTTTTGTATTACTTCGATCGAGGTAGACCAGTTCTGCATTTCATGGAATTTCATGTTTTAACTTAGTTTCATTAGAGGATATTTTTATCTTTCTAGTACATATTCTTAATTGAATTTGTGATTTTGTGATTTGTGATTTGATTTGATTTTTTTTACTTCGACTATTGTGCCACTTTTTGGATAATTTGCGAAGATGGAGATGAGTGATGACATGATGAAATTGATGATGGACACTCACAAACATCCATGCCCAGGCCAAGATTCGAACCCGGGACCCCTGGCGTCGTAGAGCGATGTGCTAACCACTCCGCCATGGGGGCCGGCCATTGAATTTGTGACAACAATGTATGATACATCCTATGAATTCCCAGTATCCCATATTCATTGACTTAGGACAACCTGCTTCTAAATCACAATTCTTAATTCGAATTCGTGTCTTTGATTTTCCTCCCATCTACATCGCAATTGCTACTATGTGATCAGGAGGCCCAATTATACTTGTTGGATTCGGACAGTTTCTCTATTTTTAAACAAAATTAAAATGACCTTTGGAGATTTAACGTGGTTAAAATAGTAATACATTTCATTTCAAAATACAGTGAACACATGTTTACTTTTAGCCTTGTATGTTTGTGAGGAATATACAAGGTAAGAATAAATACATAATCAGAAAGTCATGTCGTAATTTGGAATTGGAAATAATACGTTAATATGAAAACATATGTAAAATATATTAGAACTCACCTCTGCTGGAATATGATGAGAGTAATACCATCCAATAAGATCTTTACCAATACTACTACTAAACCTTGCAGTTTCGTTAACTTCGATTGTAGCATATTCCATACGGGCCTGGGCTCCCACATTATCCTGGAATATTAAAGTTACAAATGAACATTAAATACAGGCGGGATATATTAAATTATATGTATTACAGAAATGAATTAGAACTTGTTAACACACAACTAATTTCAAACTAATTCAACTTCCATTAATTTAATTCGGAAATAGAATTGCAATTGTCTTCAGAAAGTTCACCAAATTTTATGTGGAATATTTTTAATGATTATTATGACAAACCAATTCTAGTAACAAGTATAAAGCAGGAGTTAGCAAAAGCTTATCAAACTTGCTATGTTCTACTGTTTTTTCTAAGAGTTGCAAACAATGTCGTGTCCAAAGGAGGGCTTCTTGAAAAGAGAGAAAGGCAAATGGAAGATTATGGCAGAAGAAAAGACATTACGATAAACAATTATACATATAACCCCTTAGGAACTCATGGGGACGCCAGTGGCTGTAAATACACAAAAGCACTAAAATTTCATTTGCATATTAATATTTTCATGTTAGTGTGAACTTACAATTTTGTCAAGAAATGGAATTTATGACTAGCATTGACATAATTTTCACCTTTGGAGATGTAATATTTTTTTTTCAGAAATATTTTGTGTTATTCGATGACAATGAAGTCAGATGAGAACGAGATAATGAGTTTTGGTAGCATTTTACTATATTAGAATTCGGAGACGCAGTATCAAGATATGGCAAATGTCTGTGGTGATTTTGTTTTTGTTCAAAGGAGTAAGAAGCTCGGAATGATAAGGTCGGTTGTATTTTCTAAAACAGAATTTCAAATAAACTTACTGCTGCTGATCCATAGGAACTCCTTAGAAGCTTGGTAGTTACGTTCATAATAGCACGTGAAATTTGAGAATATGTCTTGGCGGCAAACTGAAGTGGTTTCAAGCCGTTTAAATTAACCTGGAAGAATTGAAATACACAATAATTGTTAATTGTCTGTAATTAAGCATTTTATCAAATGTAAATCAATCATAAAATAATAATAATAATAATCCAAATAATCGTCAAGTATCGAAACAAATGGTACAAAATATATTATCCTTCAAGAATAATACCCAAGTACCTATCCAACCCATAGTATGAATAACCATTAGCTGATCATCTGCATATTATTCATCAGGCGAGGTTCAACCGCTGTCTGCTCTACCACCTCTAATAATAGTAATAATTATAGTCAAGATAAAACTTTTGTTTCATTACGCATAGTTTTATACTTACTCCACGACTCTTCTCATATTCCTCAAACGATTTAAGATTTTCATGGAAAGACACGAAGTAGGAAGCCACAGAATGTAAAACTCTTGTAACAGTTCCAGAGACCTATAATAAGATACCAAATTTTTATGAAATGCTTTAAAAATTATTAGGACATGAAACGCTACAAAGGATTGTTTTCCAGAATGTAATGCATAAATGTGTACGTGCAACTATTATAAAAATGTCAGCTCCATATATCTCAATGCATATTATCTATTAAGCTAACAATATCAACAAGGCCAAAATCGATTTCATGCCCGCCATATTAAAATGTTTTGAATCACCACATAAGGTATATGATATAATCTAAATTGGTATTATTGTAATAAATAGTCAAGTGAACATAAAACTTGCCAAGCAACTTGGATTACATTTTCTACACACTAAAAATAGAAATCAGTAAAATGTAATAATCTCATAATGATATTATGTGGGTTTCCGTTGGCTCAGATTCATTACCATGATCGAATTCAACATTACCAGTATAGAAAAAAATGAGAATCTCCCCAGCCCATCCTCTAAATTGGTATTATTGTAATAAATAGTCAAGTGAACATAAAACTTGCCAAGCAACTTGGATTACATTTTGTACACACTAAAAATAGAAATCAGTAAAATGTAATAATCTCATAATGATATTATGTGGGTTTCCGTTGGCTCAGATTCATTACCATGATCGAATTCAACATTACCAGTATAGAAGAAAGTGAGAATCTCCCCAGCCCATCCTCTACGTAATGTGCTACTGAAAGAGTGGGAAACAATTTGGATTACATTTCTATCGAAATGAGCAATTTTTCACATGCAACCGTACGACAGTCTTGAAAATCATTAAAGAACTTCCAGAATACAATGACACTGAAAATGACAATATCATATAGTATTGATTGATTGATTTATTTATTTTACTTCGCGTTTTGTGCCTCTTGGTTAATTTGAGAAGATGGAATCTTATTTCATCTTAGTTATATGTTAGTTATAGTAGTGGGTTAAGAAAATTATTTATTGATGTTTTACTTTTATGATTAATAAGTAGAACCTATTTATTAAATAAGATGAGTGATGAAATGATGGAATCGATGAATGGACATTCACAAGCAACCGTGCCCGAGCGGGATTCGAACCTGGGACCCTTGGCGTCGCAGCGCGATGTGCTAACCACTCAGCCACAGGGTCCGGCAATATCATATAGTAATACAGCAATTTACATTACGGGTAATGTTAGATTATGATACCTCATTACTGCTTATTCCTTTTCTGAGATCAGTGTCAATCTTCTCTCCTACATTGCTCTGTAAGAAATGGAAAACATATAACATTATCAAGATAATATTAAAAGTACTAATGCGAGTTAGATCAAAAATATTGTAATCAGATCAATTTTATTGAAGTAATGGGAATTGTGCTATTTGAAACCAGAGTTGTCACCAACATAGAAGGGGAAACGCATTGCAACGACAACGCATTTAACAATCAAATTCTTATTTAGCGAAAAAATCTAAGTTGCGATGAAACTTGGGCCTTACTTCAAAAGGAAAACACACACAAACCCTAATAGAAAGGCCAATTAGAAGATACAACGAATTTAAATATGGGGGTCAATAATTACGAAAATTGAACATTTTGGTATTTTTGGCAGAATGAATGTAAATAGATGTGAGAGTAAAGCGTAATATTTTATATTTGCAAGTAAAGTGGAGAAGTAATGTTGCAAGTGCATGTTATTGTTCTCTTTATTATCTTACCCAGAAACCACGGGAAGCAATGTTAGAGCCCCGAACAATTTTTACTACTTCTGTAATGAGTTTCTGCGTGGGTTGAAGGTAGTCGAAACCCATTGGAACCTAAAATAATGACAATTTTAATTTTTTGTTTAGTGTTCGTCATACACAAACAAGACTTCATTATTCGACAAATATACGAGTTTGTTATTACGATATTATAAACATCTAAGTGCATGATTTGAGCTTTCTTACCTTAGTCGAGTACAACTTCTCAATACATCACAAAGTATCACTTCCATTAATAGACAATTTTACGAAGCAGAATTAAGTGTTGCTGAGAAACAATACAACTTGGGCCTTACTTCAAAAGGAAAACACACACAAACCCTAATAGAAAGGCAAATTAGAAGATACAACGAATTTAAATATGGGGTCAATAATTACGAAAATTGAACATTTTTGGTATTTTTGGCAGAATGAATGTAAATAGATGTGAGAGTAAAGCGTAATATTTTATATTTGCAAGTAAAGTAGAGAAGTAATGTTGCAAGTGCATGTTATTGTTCTCTTTACTATCTTACCCAGAAACCACGGGAAGCAATGTTAGAGCCCCAAACCGTTTTTGCTACTTCTGTAATGAGTTTCTGCATGGGTTGAAGGTAATGGAAACCCAGTGGAACCTAAAATAATGAAAAATTTTCAATTTTTGTTTCGTTTTCGTCATACACACACAAGACTTCATTGTTCGACAAATATGAGAGTTTGTTATTACGATATCATAAACATCTAAGTGCATGATTTCAGCTTTCTTACATTAGTTGAGTACAACTTCTCAATACAACACAAAGTATCACTTCCATTAATAGACAATTTTACGAAGCAGAATTAAATGTTGCCGAGAAACAATACAACACAGGATTCAACAAAAGCATGCGTAAAAATTCAATACTATTGTCGAAATGTCATTGTTGACTACATACACCTGTAAAATACCGGTTATTGGCTCCAATAGAACTGAAATATACTATACCGAAAAGTTTTTAGAGATCCATCCTGAATGAAATCTCGGAAATAACTATGAAAAGTTTCAAAATTATATTTAACACCTTACGTACATCTTTGATGTATTAATGTATGTGCAATATCAGTTCGATTTATGTGTTCCATGACAGCTGATATGTAACATCGCCAAAAGACGCATGTGATCTCGGTGTTAACACTGGGCATGGCTTAAAAACCCGACGAAAGCCTGTTTATTCATAATTAGTTTTAATGCATTTATCGTTTATTCTAATAATTGGAAATAACCAAGAATGGAACAAAAGCAACAGAGAACATGAAAAATGTAAAATAGTACATGAGCAATTATAACGGAAGAAAGAATATACTGTCCAGCGTTCATCCTTTAGTCATCACACTCATCACCACAACATTTACAGCCCCACATGACGTAGTGGAGTTAAATTATAAGAAATTCTTAACTTCCTGACGAAGTACACTGACTTTCCTGGCTTCTTAATGCATATGTAACACTTCTTATGAACTATTTTATTGGTGATACAAGTCAATATATTGTAAAACAACAACCGTGACAATAAACAATGCAAATTTATAGGAGAAAAATCATCATAGCATACCAGTTAATAACGTATTACATTATCCAATATATATATAGCCCCAATCCCACCACTCACTGACATAAATGTTCTCCATGAAGGAAGCCCAGGAGGCGAAAAATGCCCGATTACGACCCCCCATGAAATCGTCCCAAAAGGCAGAGAAAATTCAAAAATCGCTCAATCGGCCCTTCCTTAAGGGTGAAAATGCCCTTTTTTCACGTCCTTAGCAACCGTTGCCACGGGCATTTCTTTTGCACACATTGTTTCCTCCAATTCTTATTGTCGAGATACATTATATTTCTCACAGATCACACACAGATGAATGAACTCCTGGTTTTGAAAAGGTGCCTCAAACAAGGCTGACATCTACATAAGGAGTTTCAGCCCAGACACAATTACTTACGTATATATTGGTAAACTCAATACAAAAATATCTACATCGTGGTTGATTTAATTAAATGTTTAGGGGGTATAATGACATGCAATTCCTTAGAGCTTTCCGTGCCTGTTGTTCACCATGGAAACGGACGTTGCTAGGGAACTTAAAGAAAGTTTATTTTCACCCCGAAAACTACTGTAAGTGAATTATGCTAGACTTTTCAATTTTCAAAATATGAGTGTCAAAGAATTTATTACAGAGGAGAGGAAGAAATTCGTGGGGAATGACGGAAAACAATTATTTTTCAATTACGTTTAAAAATGCGAAAATGACAAGAGACTTTTCCGATTTAGTGTCGCTATTAAATTCGTTTATACAAAACATCCAACTAACTATCTTGAAAAGGTTATTACTTCCTTAGTTTATTATTAAGAAAATAGACAATATTTGTAACATATTAGAGACTATACACACATAACATTACGTTGAAAACTTTTCAAATAAGCTAACCACGTCGGCGAGAGCACGAGACGCTCGCTTAGCCTTTTTCAAATGGTGAAAATACCCGTTTCATACTCCCTAGCAACGTTTGTTTCCGTCCAGGGGCTACAAATCCGACATTTTTCCCTCATGGCTTTTACAACTCCTACATACAATAATTATATTTGAAATTGACATACCTTCTTTAAATATTTTTTCATTGCAAACGAAATTGGAAAACAGTTATTTTTGATATCTAAAATAACAACAAATCTCCTGCATATGTTTCGATTTTTATGAATCACAGATTAATGTAAGCGCAGATGTTGCAATGCTAGATTAAAAATGTACACGGTCATATTCGACTGAGGCGACACATGGTGTCCAAGAAAATAATAACAATTCAAGTAACTTGCACTTGGTATCTTTGGGTGCTTAGTTGAGAGTTTTTAGTGCCTTCGAACATTCCTATTATCCTCGAGGTAATCAATATCACATATGATGAAATTCATAGTTAGAAAACATGCATCAGAAAATAGTGACATCTACATAAGAAGATTTAGTCCAGAGATAACATAAACAGTCATGTATAACTTACCTAATTAGTACTCAAAATTCGATACACCATGGATATTTTAATGAAATGTTTTAGACATGTAATACTATCTTGTTAGCCATGCCTGTAATTGAACTTGGAAACAAACGTTGAAAATGGTACCTGAATGTCATATTTTTCCAGTTGTGACGTCACGTAAAATATGACTCGTATCGACTGTCCATACCTTAAGGAAAATAAATTTTGTCAGGGGAATTGACTACCAGAAGAAAACTAAGAGTGTGGCTCATGTTGTTTAAAAGTGATTCGTGTGCACAATAACAGATTCTAACAATATACCGTAGAAAATTATGGGCTGTATCTAACAAGTGAAGATAACATAATTCCTTAATTTTCATGTAGGAAACACAAATGAACACTGATGTATAGTATGTTAGATATAACTAGAATTACCTTCACCGTAAGTTTAGGTTTTAGGTTTTGTGAAGAATATATTTATTGTGTTATCTTAAAAATCGATACTAGGGAACTTAAAAGAACCTTTATTTTCACCCCGGAAACTATTGTAAGTGAATTATGCGACACTTTTCGAATTTCAAAATATGAGCATCAGAATTTATTACAGAGGAGAGGTAGGAATTTAAGGGGAAAGACGCAAAACAATTATTTTTCATTTACGTTCAAAAATGTGAAAATGACAAGAGACGTAAAATATTGCATTTCCGAATATAGTGTTTGCTATTTAATTCGTTTATATGAAATATCTATTTTGAAACGGACAGTATTTAACTAACTAACTAACTCTCTAGCCTTCTTAAACCCGAAGGTTCATGGCTGCAGCAACACAGGCCTTCCATCTGTCCCTATCTTGAGCAAGATCTATATACTCTTTACCATCCCTACCGATTTCCTTTAGGTCCATCTCAACGTTGTCCCTCCATCTTCGTCTTGGCCTTCCTACAGGTCTCTTACCATCTGGTTTCCCAACAAGAATCCTGTAAACTCCTCTTTCCTCTCCCATTCGTGCCACATGGCCTGCCCACCTAAGTCTTCTTGATTTAATTATTCTAATAATATCTGGACATGAATACAAATTATGTAGTTCTAAATTATGTAACCTTCTCCACTCACCTGTCTCCTCATCCCTTTTAGGTCCAAATATTTTCCTAAGGATCTTATTTTCAAATACTCTCAATTTATGTTCCTCTTTTAATGTAAGGGACCACGTTTCACACCCATATAATACTACAGGCAAAATTACTGTTTTGTATATTTTAACTTTTAGTTTCTTAGATATTAAACGAGAAGACAAAAGTTTATGAAGAGAGAAGTAACATGCATTTCCTGAATTAAGCCTACTTTTTATTTCCTCTTTAATATAATTTTCATTTGTTAATATTACTCCTAAGTATTTGAATTTGGAAACTGGTTCAAACGAGTTGTTATCAATAATTAGATTTTGATTATTACCTAACACTTGGTTTCGGCCTGTAAGCATATATTTAGTTTTCTCTTTGTTAACTTCCAAACCTATTTCTTTAGCAGTTTTGAAAAATATTTTAGCATTATTCTTAATCGTATTTATATCATCCCCCAGTAAGTCTACATCATCTGCATATGCTAACAACTGAGTCACACCATTTAATTTTAGTCCTTCTTTAGTTTCTTTTACCTTCCTTACAGCATATTCTAAGGCAAAATTAAAGAGCAATGGAGATAATGCATCTCCTTGTTTTAACCCATCATGAATTATAAATTTGTCAGACATATTATTACCCACACGAATTTTACTTTCTGTTTCACTGGTGCATATTTTTATCATACTAACAAGCTTCTTAGGTATTCCAAACTCTACTAATATATTATATAATTTATCTCTTTTGACCGAATCATATGCTTTTTTGAAATCAATGAATAGCTGATGGACATTTTGATTATATTCCCACTTTTTTTCAAGTGTCTGTCTAATGTGAAAAATACGGACAGTATTTACCCAGTTTATTATTATGAAAATAGACAAAAATATGTTGAATATTTGTATAGTACTAGAGCACTTTCACACATAAAGTTACTTTCTAAGCTTTTCAAATAACCGAACTTATACACATGTTCCTCTTCATCCAATACAACATGCAGACATTTTCAAAGTCATTAAGATCTATGAAGAACCCCATCTATAACATGATTGCGCCCACAACTTGGCCGAAGGTCACGCATGCGAGCGTACAAGACGTGGCCAAGGGCCACGTCGAAAGTACGCGAGTCTACATATAAAAGTACAAGAACAATGACATTTAATAAGCATATTGCAAATTTCGCCTAATGTTATACTTACGCCACTAGAATTTCCAGCAAGGGAATTGATTATCTCATATGCCTTATTAACTCTTTCTTCTATTTGAGCAGTATCTATAAGTTGACTGAAGTCTTTGAAATGCTGGAAGAAAAATTCTTTGTGTGTAAAATTAATTGCTTAAAAACTAAGCACAGTTTAAAACTTTATAGTATTTGGTAAGGAATGCATCTTCAATCATATGCACAGTTGTAAACTCAGTGAAATATAGTTGCTTCTACACACTACTTTTAAAGGTAGTAAATACAGGATTTAACGTTATATAAAATACGTTGTAAACATTCGTCATAAACCATTCTTGTAATTCTTACGTGAAAATCAATGCAGTAGAACATTCTCTACTACCTAACTCAAAATGTATATAATTAAAATAATACTAGCAACAAATAAAATTATAAAATTATAACTTATTGATAATAAGTTGTACACACCTGTAGCATATTTTTTCCGAATCGTTGTATATGAGCATTGACACCTTCAAATATTTCTTTGATGACTTTATTACGTTCCTGCAAGGAAACAACGATAGAAAATCTAATTTTATCACAATAAAAGGAACAAGGAAAATAACAAGGCGAACCAAATTTGATTGAAATTAACCATGATTTTACAAAGAATTAAAGGCTGTTTATCGTTAGATTCGTTCGAATTAAACTTTCGTAAGATACATTTTAATGAGTAGTTGACAGATAATTGTGGACCAATCAACAATAAGACGACTAAGGATGACATGTCGATGATCTTAGAGAAATTTTTTTTCAGTTGAAGTCTTTACATAAAATTGTGAATGAGATAAGTAGATTTGTGCTTCACTCAGCCCTTCACCACTGGGTATTGCAACATGGAAAAACAAACACATAAATTATAGATAATATAATTACAAAGTATTTTACTGTTATTATTATGGAACGCAGGTTATCGAAAATCTTTATTTCCGCTTTCACATTGACACAAAACAATGGATTGGGGATCATATACCCAAGATTTACTGAAATTAGCTATCAAGTACACTAGATGTATTGGTAAAATCCATACTGATGAAACAAAGTCGGGTGAAAATTTGTGATATAGCACAGACCGAAACAGTTCATACTGGCATCATGATGATACATTCTTCTGTAATTTTCATTTGCAACTACTGGTATGGTGCCTTTAACGAATGCCGCAAATGCTACCTTCTATTTTCTTGTATCTTGCAATCGTTTTTACTTTTATTTCCCACAAGCGCTATAGGTCAATAAAAATTGACTGGATTTACAGTCTTCATATTTGTAGCCAAGAATGTTCATGAAACAGGACAATGATTCTCTGAATGTTAGTGACAATGGTTCTACATTAGAATGCAACGTTAACTGGACATTATCCACTGTCTAGTACTTTTAACTACACCCTACTACATTCCAACGAGCAGCTATTCAACAGCCTTCAGGTGAAAAAATCTTGTTGCCGATGGTGGGGATCAACCTAGAACAGACCTGTAATTTTACTACAACTTTATTTAAATTAAGCAATTCTTAAAACTTTGTAGTACTACAATTTTTACATATAGATAAACAACACTTGCTCATTCACGTGAGGTACACTTAAACAAAGCTATTATTGCAACCCAAAAAATACCAATTTATTTGTCATTCTTAAAATTGTGTTTTCCTAGGGAAAATTAATGTATTGTAAATCAATTTGCAAACCAAAGTACATTACTAATCTTACCTTTGTAAGTTGTGCCCCATCAGTTTTCAGTGTTTCAACATATTTCTTGATAATATCCTCAAATTTCTAAAAGAAAGCAAATTATAAATACAGGAATTAAACAAATAAATAACGTATTTTCAAAAAATAATTTTTAAGCTGATGATACCTACAACAAAAGTACAGGGATTTTCTACAGTAAATTGGTCTTTACACTTTTATGGATAGAATTTAAAATATATTTTACACACTACAAACTATTAATAATGTATAACCGAGTAAATTAGAAATTTGCTTTACAATTAAGTATGAATTTAATTAAATCATTTACACTTAAATTAACAGTTGTCAAAAAATATATTAAACATCCAGATTTACCTACGATAATTTGTAAACAAAAATTTTCATATTTTATATTTTAATAAATATTTATTAAAAGTAAAAGGTTCTGACTTACATGATAATTACTATTTAGAACAATATCCCTTCATGAATTACCGTTCATAATTAACATGGAAAATTAAAATTTTTCTTACCTGGTTTTCTCCAGCTACTTGGAGAGCTGATATTATTCCTTTCGCCGCTTTCTTTGTTGCATCAGCAATCAAAGGTAATTTCTCTTCCAATTTAGGAACTTCCTAAGTATTTAAAACGATATAAATATGTATAGGAAAGAATAAAAACTGACTTCAATTGCTATATTTAGCGCTATGTAATTGTTATAATTAAAGGAATATGTAAACTATCAACAAATAAATCTGCGGAAAATGTATTACGTCAATCCAAAAGAATATGAAAATATTTACCTCTTACATTCTCTTATTTCAACTGAACATACTCACTAAGCATTTTCTAGAGTATGAAATACTTTTCATGGAAGGTATAGAAACTCACATCCCATATGTAACAAAGTATTAATTTTTACTATGTTTGGAGTTGATACTTGTGAATACTCTGAAAATGACAAATGCACCATGCCACACACTGTCCGAAATCAAGCTTTAACTTTACAATTATGGAGGTGTCCCTAGAAACTGAGCACATACAAGTGAGCTGGAAGTGGAAAAGTTTTTCTTGGCAAAAAAGTAATGGAAAGGTTTACACATCAAAATCCATAAATATTAAACAACTCGAAATTTTAAATTAATCATTCCTAAAATTCAAACAACGAATGAACTACAGTTATTACGTTAAATATGAAGAAAATTTAAAGCTATAATGGTAACTATAACCTTCTTTTTCCATTTTCACGATAATAACACATAGGAATTCAGACATTCACTTATTGTAAACCTAAACAATTATTATATATTAATACTTACAAGTTGCATACTTTCCAGGAATAACAAAGTTTCGTCGAAAACCC
Source organism: Lepisma saccharinum (assembly GCF_977018435.1). Lineage (NCBI taxonomy): Eukaryota > Metazoa > Arthropoda > Insecta > Zygentoma > Lepismatidae > Lepisma > Lepisma saccharinum. The sequence goes on along the minus strand of NC_139232.1, from coordinate 86,135,278 downwards.
TGGATACGACAGTATTTGCGAACTACGATACAATAATGTATGAAAGTACATATATTGGATTATTCACTTCGCAACAATATGAAACAATGCAGATTTTAACTATATGAAAAAAATATGTTGAATATAATAGATATTTAGTATTAATATGAAAATATGTAGTTATTTAACTTTCTATTTATTAAGCAGGCAGAATAATTCTAATGTTTTAAGTCCTTACGTAAAATTATTCAAAATATAAACACAACTACATGCAAATAAATTTAAAATGTTCATTAATTCATAAGGGTTTCTTTAATATTTTTGGAATACATATGTAAAAACATATGTTCCCAAACACATGAATTGCCATAAAGAAATAAAATGCAAGAAAACATATTGTAATTTAATCGTAATAAGAAACTAATATAAAATATAGAATTATATGATATCTACTATTAAATTGATTATATGTGTACTGGACTTTCAGATAGTATAACTTAGTTTGTATTTTGAAAAATAGCAATAAAAATTATGTTTTCAAGTAGCTACATTGGTGATAATAGATACTAAGTATATGTTTTTAATTACTCTACTGCAGAATCAGATACAAATGCTCGAAAAATATCTTTCAATGAAGATTTTTTAATAACTTTCTATAAACTACAAAAATATAGAAAACAATGACAATGAAAATGTAAGTTGTGCCCCATCAGTTTTCAGTGTTTCAACATATTTCTTGATAATATCCTCAAATTTCTAAAAGAAAGCAAATTATAAATACATTGCTTTTAAAATAAATTATAATAAGATATTTGAAAATTCACAATTATTACGCTGCATTTTATGGTCATAACTTGATTCCTGATATGTACGATAACACAGAAGTTTGAGAAACTCATCAGTAAAATTGAAGTAAATGTTGAAGTGTAATATCCGTACATAAAATTATTTAACAAATCTATGAATGTGTTAATGTCTGATGATAAATTATTTTGGATCGTTACCTTAAAACTGGTTGAGTATATATCCTCAATAACTTTCCTGGTTTCCTCCAGCGTTTCAGTTTGCTGAAAAAAATGTAAATGTATATTTATAGAAAACAATAATATTCGTCCCTACGTCAGGTTTATAAAATGCAACTGTGGATACTTATTGAAACCTGCAGCTTTTACAGTGCACTAAAAATTTTCTCCATTATTGCCTTGCATTGTGTCAATCAAATTCATAAATAAAGGTGTACTGTTGATTAAGAAATATACTGTAAGTAGCTCTGTAGTTAAAACAGAGTGTATCATCAGTTGTGTATTATTGTGATTCAATTGTTAATAATTTTACCATGTAAAAACGTATTTTTTTGCATTACCGATTTTCGTTTTAACTTTCAAGGAAATATTTAGGGAGCTGGCCTATTTACATATATTGTGTTACTAACGTTTGGGTGTTCGGGGATGGTGTGATCATACACAGAAGAATGTTGTAACCAAACAAGGAGGCCCTGTGAGATGCCATACTTGATATACAATGCAGAAGTCGTTTTCAAGGTGGTTATCAGTTATTATTGCCACCTTTCATGGACGAAAACGCTTACATGCATGAAAGCAGAAAATGCCTTCACTGTGATAGTCCACTTTCGTACGATATAAGGTAAGCATTTTATAACGATAAAATCTTGCTAATTATCAGGTAAATCAATTAATCAACGTAATAAGCAATAATATGCATTGGATTGTGGCTGTTCACCGAGAGTTGGACGGCGGAGAGCGAAGGACTAGCCTGTTTCCCGAGAGAAGAGGCCGAGCCTCGGGTAAAGAAATATAAAAATACAACTTTATTACCAATGGTCAGATTCAACTGAAATTAAAGACAGCCCAGCAGCAGATTATCAGCGACGAAATCCCCAAAGCAGAATTTGATAGGAGATAAATTAAGCCCGATATTAAAGGTTAAACAGCTAGACTGGATAACAATAGCTACAGACTCTCTGGCACTGTCGTCGGAACGAACGTGCAGGTTACAATAGGCCCGGTCTTAGGCTAACCTCTCTTCGAGGTGCTTTTTGAAAGGGTCAAAGAACTCCAAATACACGGGCAAAGATAGCAGGAAAAGAGGCTACGACTTGAGGACTATTTAGCAACGCTTGGACAGAGAGGGTACCTTAACGAACCTTTTGAATCGCAAATAAATAGACGAGCGGAGAAGCGGAAGACACCAGTTTTACTCAGATTTTCTTCAGCGTGTTATCGTACACAATCTTTCGCGAACCACCCGCTTAAAGTATCCGCTTTGTGTGTCGCACCGTTCCGTGTTGTTTTATTTCGCACGTATCTGTGTACTATCAAGATGGAGTAGAGACAGAGAAAGGCCCTGATGGGGGGGGGGGGCGTCCGACCCAGTTGCCAATCCTTGAAGATGCGAAGATCCAATCTTATCGCCCGGAAGCTACCTATTGACCACGCCGCAAACATCCACGACTTCACCACGAGGACTTCAGTCAGAGCCGACAAAGGTAAGCCGGAATGGACGTGAAAATGGATAGGTTTCGTTCGCCCCGTCGTGACATCCAATGAACTCGCTTTAATTACATAAAAAATCTCGAAATGACATTGCTTATTACGGTGATTAAATTGCACCAACTATAATTTTAACATGTAAAACCGTACAGCGTTCAATTATCCATTCATCCAAAGTATTTAACATTCAGATTGTACGACGCTATAAATTGTCAATATAATTATATATCAGTGATCCTCGTTAACCTCAAAATTAACAATATATAGATTAACATTCATTCAACAACAACAACTTAAAAGGAGTAGTGTTTTTGTCGTACAGGTGAAGCTCCGACCGGAACATGTTTTTCCCGGAAATGCAAAAGTAAATGTCAAATTAAGAACTGTTCAATCAATGTAGCTAACTTTAAACATGCCGCCGAACTATTTTGTACTAATTACTCATGTCTATTGGATTGCCGAGAAATGAATGCGAGTGTGACTGTGAGAATGAAAGGGGCAATGATGTAATGTTTATGCATGTGCTCTTTTATAGAAATTACAGTGTATATATAGAACTAACCCTGTCGTGTGATTTGTTCTACCCTATGTAATCTCTTGGGCTCCGACTGATGGCACTTACCCTGGGACAAAAGGTAAATAGGTTATTAATGATTGCCTTTTGTTTATGTGTTTAATTGTTTTTGTGGGTTTGACATTACCATTGTAACGTAGAATCAGAATGACGTCAGGCACGTTAAATAAGTAGACGTCGCGATACGTAAAAGATGGCGCCCGAACTTGCGACATGTAGGTTCGATGAGTAATTCCGAACAAGGGACATGTATATTCGATGAGTAATTCCGAACATGCGACATGTAGGTTCGATGAGTAAACCCGAACATGGTACAAGTAGGTTCGACGAGTAATCCCGAATATGCGATAATTAGGCCCGAGTAGGCCCGAAGTTTAAATAAGTGTCGATAGTTGGAAGGAAGTTATTAATAGTCGCAAAAATGAGTTTATTGTGCCATAATTATTCAGCTATAGAGCTATGTGCCTACATGCCTTCGACAGGAACCAAGAGATTGATAGAGGTAGATAATCAAATATTAATCACTTATTACAGTTAAAAAATACCACGCAGGACGCCTAGTGTATGAAGCGTTTAGTTCTTTGTGTTGCTATAATCAGTAATTTTCTAGTTTAGAGTATTTAAGTGTATTTGCGCATAGTTAGCAGGTGAATTGAGTATTTAATTGTTTGTGCAATATATATAGTGGGCGTGAAGTAACAATGGTTAAAGTAATTTACACAGCGAGAGATTTTCGATTTTATGCGGCGATAAGGATAAAGCATCGATCGAGGATGGTAAGGGTGGAGACGCAAAACCCCGTAGGGTCTATTTATGAAAAAGAAAAGAGAAATTTATATCTCGCTGCGAGAACGCATCGAATCCAAGGAAGAAGAGAGAGAGAATAACGACCGAGGAGAAGGGTGATGGATAGAATAACTCGACAAAGGAAGAAGATTGTAGAAATGGACAATCCAAAGGAAGGAGAGGAAGTGACGTTACTGGAAGGCGACCAGGGAGGAGAAAGCAACCGTGCTCCGGAGAATACCGTTATCCCTGAAAGTGAGCAGCCAACGGCAGTATTACCAACCCAAGGCACCCTGGAGGTTCAAGCGATAATGGCGCTCTTCACTACGATGATGAAGCAACATGAAGAAGGGAAAGAACGTCGAAAAGAGGAGAAAGAAAGGAAGAGAAAATTGGAAGAAGAAGAGAAGGAGAAGAAGAGAAAATTGGAAGAAGAAGAGAAGGAGAAGAAGAGAAAATTGGAAGAAGAAGAGAAAATTGGAAGAAGAAGAGAAGGAGAAGAAGAGAAAATTGGAAGAAGAAGAGAAAGAGAAGAAGAGAAAATTGGAAGAAGAAGAGAAGGAGAAGAAGAGAAAATTGGAAGAAGAAGAGAAGGAGAAGAAGAGAAAATTGGAAGAGGAAGAGAAGGAAAGGCAAAAAGAATTGCGAAGAAGAGAGAAAGAACAACAACACCGAGAGATGATGGATCAGTTTCTACAAGCATTAAAAAAGAATGATGAGAAAATAGAAAAGGCCCAAGAAGAGTGTGTTGAAAGACATCGTGATAACTCGAAAGACATTGAGAACCTGGATAAAACAGTGCAAACTGAAGTCAGGCAGATCCATGAACACCTGGCACACCTGGGAGAGAAGATAGAAGAAAAGAAGAATGACGTAGAAAAGAGAATGGAAGAGGAATTCCGAATGGTTGATCGTCGACTTGCAGCGGATTCCAGAATGGTGGAAGAAAGATTTGGACAAATCGAAACAAAGATGACCTCAGAAGAACAGCAATGGAGGAAGATAAAAAACATGACGCAAGACTTACGCCAAGACGTCACCCGAATCAAAGAAACGATGCAGAGAGAGACTTCTTCAATCGTTCTTACGTCACCACGAACAAGGAACGAGGAAGACCAGCGAGAAAAAACGCCCGAACTGGCGACATTAGCGCAAGAACCATCTCGATCGGGGAGTCAGTCCACAGGCGATGACGTCATGGAGCAGGATAGCAGTTGCTCGCGAGTTCATTCCGTGGTACAGACCAGTGTAGCCACTTCGGAAATAGGCAGGCGTGCCATCTTCTCGAAGTTTTCACTGGACAACTTTTTATGATTTTCGACCAAGAGAAGACAGAAACTTTGCCATCCACGTTTCTTCAAGAATTCAAAAGAGATTGCATTTTATATGGGATTCACGAAGAGGATTACCTGAAGCTCATCCAGAAACTTCTTCGCGGTTCCGCACGCATTTGGTTAGACCACCAGGTACCAGCGTTCAAGACCTTTAGCTCCTTCGAAAAAGCTTTCATTGAACAATTTCAGTGCAGATCATTGGTAGAGAGGAAGGTTACCCAGTTAAGAAACAAGCGGTACGACGTCAACGGAAAGCTCACATACAAACAGTTTTTCTGGCAGAGGGTGAATGAATTCCGTTCGCTTAAGCCCGGAACCGAAGTGATAGAAATCCTCACGGCCATCAGAGCGATGTACCCGAGCTATGTACAGAGGCAGCTTACAGGAGATGTGTTAGAAAATTTTGACCGAATGTCGCTTATCCTTGAAGACATGGATTTGCTGAAGGAGAACGAAAAACATCGATGGGAAGATCAATCGAGCAGAAGAGGGAATAATAATTTTGATAGGAAGAGAGGAGAAAATTTTCCACGAGTGCAAATGGCGACTACACGTAATACATACAATGGACGTCGACAACAATTCAATCGACAAGAACAATCGCAGTACAGTCCTCCAAGACAGCGAGACAGGGATGCCAAAGGCTCGAATCGAGGGAACTACCGTGGAGGCAGACAGAACACGAACGCAGGCTACCGAGGGCGTGGCGACATACGATTTTCAAAAAGGGAGGAAGACAATCGTATGGAAGAAGGCAGAACACAAGCTATTCATTTAGTAAGAACCGCCTACAACAATGAGAGGCAAGAGACTGACGAGCAATGGCCTCAACCATCAACGAGTAGGGGACTCAATCCCAACGCGCCAGATTACCAGTCAGGTACTCGTCGGGATAACAGCCACGGCGCAAGAGCGGAAAACTAACACCTTCCGACGACAGCTCGGCTCGTGTCGGCTGAGAATCTGAGATGTGGGTCCAACAACTAGAAAAAACCTAGAGTATTGAACATCGAAAGAGCCTTTAAACTTGTAAATTATTCCGCATACTAGTGTAAATAATTTAACACAATTATGATATTATTATTATTATTAATATTCTGAGAACTTATATATATATATATATATATATTTATATACCTATCAATATCTGAGCATATATCATGTTAGGTTAATGCCAACATTAATAACATATTATTTATATTCTTATTACCCAGAATAGATATTATTTAGTAAAGAAACATGTATTTTAAATGGTTTGAATTGATGATAAGAAATATTTTATGTAATAACTCAATAATTCTGAACTATATCTCAAAGAGTGAATTTTCATCATAACTTAGAGTGTGAATGTAGTAAGTTTACATATGTACATGCATACATAATAGGATAATTCACATAAGTGTTAGCAAGGTGTTTGTTTAAATGATCAATGTTACAGAGTCAAGAACTGCAAATGAATGTTGAGTAATCCTGCAATTTTATGTTTGGTTAATATTAAATGTAATGATGTAAAATTAATTAAAAAGTGCAATGTAATCTGTAGAGAAAGACAACTATATTCCAGGGTTCGAGTCCCTATTCCAGCGCCTATGTGTAATAATTAGGCAAGATTTAACGTTAATTATTAATTGTGTTTTGATGAATTTCCCCTTCGCATATAATCTTAAGCTCAGAAAAAAATTCATGTGTAAGGAGAGGGGAATGTTATAACGATAAAATCTTGCTAATTATCAGGTAAATCAATTAATCATCGTAATAAGCAATAATATGCATTGGATTGTGGCTGTTTACCGAGAGTTGGACGGCTGAGAGCGAAGGACTAGCCTGTTTCCCGAGAGAAGAGGCCGAGCCTCGGGTAAAGAAATATAAAAATACAACTTTATTACCAATGGTCAGATTCAACTGAAATTAAAGACAGCCCAGCAGCAGATTATCAGCGACGAAATCCCCAAAGCAGAATTTGATAGGAGATAAATTAAGCCCGATATTAAAGGTTAAACAGCTAGACTGGATAACAATAGCTACAGACTCTCTGGCACTGTCGTCGGAACGAACGTGCAGGTTACAATAGGCCCGGTCTTAGGCTAACCTCTCTTCGAGGTGCTTTTTGAAAGGGTCAAAGAACTCCAAATACACGGGCAAAGATAGCAGGAAAAGAGGCTACGACTTGAGGACTATTTAGCAACGCTTGGACAGAGAGGGTACCTTAACGAACCTTTTGAATCGCAAATAAATAGACGAGCGGAGAAGCGGAAGACACCAGTTTTACTCAGATTTTCTTCGGCGTGTTATCGTACACAATCTTTCGCGAACCACCCGCTTAAAGTATCCGCTTTGTGTGTCGCACCGTTCCGTGTTGTTTTATTTCGCACGTATCTGTGTACTATCAAGATGGAGTAGAGACAGAGAAAGGCCCTGCTGGGGGGGGGGGGCGTCCGACCCAGTTGCCAATCCTTGAAAATGCGGAGATCCAATCTTATCGCCCGGAAGCTACCTATTGACCACGCCGCAAACATCCACGACTTCACCACGAGGACTTCAGTCAGAGCCGACAAAGGTAAGCCGGAATGGACGTGAAAATGGATAGGTTTCGTTCGCCCCGTCGTGACATCCAATGAACTCGCTTTAATTACATAAAAAATCTCGAAATGACATTGCTTATTACGGTGATTAAATTGCACCAACTATAATTTTAACATGTAAAACCGTACAGCGTTCAATTATCCATTCATCCAAAGTATTTAACATTCAGATTGTACGACGCTATAAATTGTCAATATAATTATATATCAGTGATCCTCGTTAACCTCAAAATTAACAATATATAGATTAACATTCATTCAACAACAACAACTTAAAAGGAGTAGTGTTTTTGTCGTACAGGTGAAGCTCCGACCGGAACATGTTTTTCCCGGAAATGCAAAAGTAAATGTCAAATTAAGAACTGTTCAATCAATGTAGCTAACTTTAAACATGCCGCCGAACTATTTTGTACTAATTACTCATGTCTATTGGATTGCCGAGAAATGAATGCGAGTGTGACTGTGAGAATGAAAGGGGCAATGATGTAATGTTTATGCATGTGCTCTTTTATAGAAATTACAGTGTATATATAGAACTAACCCTGTCGTGTGATTTGTTCTACCCTATGTAATCTCTTGGGCTCCGACTGATGGCACTTACCCTGGGACAAAAGGTAAATAGGTTATTAATGATTGCCTTTTGTTTATGTGTTTAATTGTTTTTGTGGGTTTGACATTACCATTGTAACGTAGAATCAGAATGACGTCAGGCACGTTAAATAAGTAGACGTCGCGATACGTAAAAGATGGCGCCCGAACTTGCGACATGTAGGTTCGATGAGTAATTCCGAACAAGGGACATGTATATTCGATGAGTAATTCCGAACATGCGACATGTAGGTTCGATGAGTAAACCCGAACATGGTACAAGTAGGTTCGACGAGTAATCCCGAATATGCGATAATTAGGCCCGAGTAGGCCCGAAGTTTAAATAAGTGTCGATAGTTGGAAGGAAGTTATTAATAGTCGCAAAAATGAGTTTATTGTGCCATAATTATTCAGCTATAGAGCTATGTGCCTACATGCCTTCGACAGGAACCAAGAGATTGATAGAGGTAGATAATCAAATATTAATCACTTATTACAGTTAAAAAATACCACGCAGGACGCCTAGTGTATGAAGCGTTTAGTTCTTTGTGTTGCTATAATCAGTAATTTTCTAGTTTAGAGTATTTAAGTGTATTTGCGCATAGTTAGCAGGTGAATTGAGTATTTAATTGTTTGTGCAATATATATAGTGGGCGTGAAGTAACAATGGTTAAAGTAATTTACACAGCGAGAGATTTTCGATTTTATGCGGCGATAAGGATAAAGCATCGATCGAGGATGGTAAGGGTGGAGACGCAAAACCCCGTAGGGTCTATTTATGAAAAAGAAAAGAGAAATTTATATCTCGCTGCGAGAACGCATCGAATCCAAGGAAGAAGAGAGAGAGAATAACGACCGAGGAGAAGGGTGATGGATAGAATAACTCGACAAAGGAAGAAGATTGTAGAAATGGACAATCCAAAGGAAGGAGAGGAAGTGACGTTACTGGAAGGCGACCAGGGAGGAGAAAGCAACCGTGCTCCGGAGAATACCGTTATCCCTGAAAGTGAGCAGCCAACGGCAGTATTACCAACCCAAGGCACCCTGGAGGTTCAAGCGATAATGGCGCTCTTCACTACGATGATGAAGCAACATGAAGAAGGGAAAGAACGTCGAAAAGAGGAGAAAGAAAGGAAGAGAAAATTGGAAGAAGAAGAGAAGGAGAAGAAGAGAAAATTGGAAGAAGAAGAGAAGGAGAAGAAGAGAAAATTGGAAGAAGAAGAGAAAATTGGAAGAAGAAGAGAAGGAGAAGAAGAGAAAATTGGAAGAAGAAGAGAAAGAGAAGAAGAGAAAATTGGAAGAAGAAGAGAAGGAGAAGAAGAGAAAATTGGAAGAAGAAGAGAAGGAGAAGAAGAGAAAATTGGAAGAGGAAGAGAAGGAAAGGCAAAAAGAATTGCGAAGAAGAGAGAAAGAACAACAACACCGAGAGATGATGGATCAGTTTCTACAAGCATTAAAAAAGAATGATGAGAAAATAGAAAAGGCCCAAGAAGAGTGTGTTGAAAGACATCGTGATAACTCGAAAGACATTGAGAACCTGGATAAAACAGTGCAAACTGAAGTCAGGCAGATCCATGAACACCTGGCACACCTGGGAGAGAAGATAGAAGAAAAGAAGAATGACGTAGAAAAGAGAATGGAAGAGGAATTCCGAATGGTTGATCGTCGACTTGCAGCGGATTCCAGAATGGTGGAAGAAAGATTTGGACAAATCGAAACAAAGATGACCTCAGAAGAACAGCAATGGAGGAAGATAAAAAACATGACGCAAGACTTACGCCAAGACGTCACCCGAATCAAAGAAACGATGCAGAGAGAGACTTCTTCAATCGTTCTTACGTCACCACGAACAAGGAACGAGGAAGACCAGCGAGAAAAAACGCCCGAACTGGCGACATTAGCGCAAGAACCATCTCGATCGGGGAGTCAGTCCACAGGCGATGACGTCATGGAGCAGGATAGCAGTTGCTCGCGAGTTCATTCCGTGGTACAGACCAGTGTAGCCACTTCGGAAATAGGCAGGCGTGCCATCTTCTCGAAGTTTTCACTGGACAACTTTTTATGATTTTCGACCAAGAGAAGACAGAAACTTTGCCATCCACGTTTCTTCAAGAATTCAAAAGAGATTGCATTTTATATGGGATTCACGAAGAGGATTACCTGAAGCTCATCCAGAAACTTCTTCGCGGTTCCGCACGCATTTGGTTAGACCACCAGGTACCAGCGTTCAAGACCTTTAGCTCCTTCGAAAAAGCTTTCATTGAACAATTTCAGTGCAGATCATTGGTAGAGAGGAAGGTTACCCAGTTAAGAAACAAGCGGTACGACGTCAACGGAAAGCTCACATACAAACAGTTTTTCTGGCAGAGGGTGAATGAATTCCGTTCGCTTAAGCCCGGAACCGAAGTGATAGAAATCCTCACGGCCATCAGAGCGATGTACCCGAGCTATGTACAGAGGCAGCTTACAGGAGATGTGTTAGAAAATTTTGACCGAATGTCGCTTATCCTTGAAGACATGGATTTGCTGAAGGAGAACGAAAAACATCGATGGGAAGATCAATCGAGCAGAAGAGGGAATAATAATTTTGATAGGAAGAGAGGAGAAAATTTTCCACGAGTGCAAATGGCGACTACACGTAATACATACAATGGACGTCGACAACAATTCAATCGACAAGAACAATCGCAGTACAGTCCTCCAAGACAGCGAGACAGGGATGCCAAAGGCTCGAATCGAGGGAACTACCGTGGAGGCAGACAGAACACGAACGCAGGCTACCGAGGGCGTGGCGACATACGATTTTCAAAAAGGGAGGAAGACAATCGTATGGAAGAAGGCAGAACACAAGCTATTCATTTAGTAAGAACCGCCTACAACAATGAGAGGCAAGAGACTGACGAGCAATGGCCTCAACCATCAACGAGTAGGGGACTCAATCCCAACGCGCCAGATTACCAGTCAGGTACTCGTCGGGATAACAGCCACGGCGCAAGAGCGGAAAACTAACACCTTCCGACGACAGCTCGGCTCGTGTCGGCTGAGAATCTGAGATGTGGGTCCAACAACTAGAAAAAACCTAGAGTATTGAACATCGAAAGAGCCTTTAAACTTGTAAATTATTCCGCATACTAGTGTAAATAATTTAACACAATTATGATATTATTATTATTATTAATATTCTGAGAACTTATATATATATATATATATATATTTATATACCTATCAATATCTGAGCATATATCATGTTAGGTTAATGCCAACATTAATAACATATTATTTATATTCTTATTACCCAGAATAGATATTATTTAGTAAAGAAACATGTATTTTAAATGGTTTGAATTGATGATAAGAAATATTTTATGTAATAACTCAATAATTCTGAACTATATCTCAAAGAGTGAATTTTCATCATAACTTAGAGTGTGAATGTAGTAAGTTTACATATGTACATGCATACATAATAGGATAATTCACATAAGTGTTAGCAAGGTGTTTGTTTAAATGATCAATGTTACAGAGTCAAGAACTGCAAATGAATGTTGAGTAATCCTGCAATTTTATGTTTGGTTAATATTAAATGTAATGATGTAAAATTAATTAAAAAGTGCAATGTAATCTGTAGAGAAAGACAACTATATTCCAGGGTTCGAGTCCCTATTCCAGCGCCTATGTGTAATAATTAGGCAAGATTTAACGTTAATTATTAATTGTGTTTTGATGAATTTCCCCTTCGCATATAATCTTAAGCTCAGAAAAAAATTCATGTGTAAGGAGAGGGGAATGTTATAACGATAAAATCTTGCTAATTATCAGGTAAATCAATTAATCATCGTAATAAGCAATAATATGCATTGGATTGTGGCTGTTTACCGAGAGTTGGACGGCTGAGAGCGAAGGACTAGCCTGTTTCCCGAGAGAAGAGGCCGAGCCTCGGGTAAAGAAATATAAAAATACAACTTTATTACCAATGGTCAGATTCAACTGAAATTAAAGACAGCCCAGCAGCAGATTATCAGCGACGAAATCCCCAAAGCAGAATTTGATAGGAGATAAATTAAGCCCGATATTAAAGGTTAAACAGCTAGACTGGATAACAATAGCTACAGACTCTCTGGCACTGTCGTCGGAACGAACGTGCAGGTTACAATAGGCCCGGTCTTAGGCTAACCTCTCTTCGAGGTGCTTTTTGAAAGGGTCAAAGAACTCCAAATACACGGGCAAAGATAGCAGGAAAAGAGGCTACGACTTGAGGACTATTTAGCAACGCTTGGACAGAGAGGGTACCTTAACGAACCTTTTGAATCGCAAATAAATAGACGAGCGGAGAAGCGGAAGACACCAGTTTTACTCAGATTTTCTTCGGCGTGTTATCGTACACAATCTTTCGCGAACCACCCGCTTAAAGTATCCGCTTTGTGTGTCGCACCGTTCCGTGTTGTTTTATTTCGCACGTATCTGTGTACTATCAAGATGGAGTAGAGACAGAGAAAGGCCCTGCTGGGGGGGGGGGGGGGCGTCCGACCCAGTTGCCAATCCTTGAAGATGCGGAGATCCAATCTTATCGCCCGGAAGCTACCTATTGACCACGCCGCAAACATCCACGACTTCACCACGAGGACTTCAGTCAGAGCCGACAAAGGTAAGCCGGAATGGACGTGAAAATGGATAGGTTTCGTTCGCCCCGTCGTGACATCCAATGAACTCGCTTTAATTACATAAAAAATCTCGAAATGACATTGCTTATTACGGTGATTAAATTGCACCAACTATAATTTTAACATGTAAAACCGTACAGCGTTCAATTATCCATTCATCCAAAGTATTTAACATTCAGATTGTACGACGCTATAAATTGTCAATATAATTATATATCAGTGATCCTCGTTAACCTCAAAATTAACAATATATAGATTAACATTCATTCAACAACAACAACTTAAAAGGAGTAGTGTTTTTGTCGTACAGGTGAAGCTCCGACCGGAACATGTTTTTCCCGGAAATGCAAAAGTAAATGTCAAATTAAGAACTGTTCAATCAATGTAGCTAACTTTAAACATGCCGCCGAACTATTTTGTACTAATTACTCATGTCTATTGGATTGCCGAGAAATGAATGCGAGTGTGACTGTGAGAATGAAAGGGGCAATGATGTAATGTTTATGCATGTGCTCTTTTATAGAAATTACAGTGTATATATAGAACTAACCCTGTCGTGTGATTTGTTCTACCCTATGTAATCTCTTGGGCTCCGACTGATGGCACTTACCCTGGGACAAAAGGTAAATAGGTTATTAATGATTGCCTTTTGTTTATGTGTTTAATTGTTTTTGTGGGTTTGACATTACCATTGTAACGTAGAATCAGAATGACGTCAGGCACGTTAAATAAGTAGACGTCGCGTTACGTAAAAATTTCTTCAGGGCGGTGAAAGTCTTTATCCACATCACTTGTCTGTGTCTGCGTTCTCATTGCTCTCATCCAGAGCTTTCTAGGATGCTTCAGCTGTTTTGATAATGCCATTCAACTTTCTTACAACATCATCTGCTACAGTATCTGTGAACCTAGCGCTTTTCCAACGCGACAAACTTACCTCTCTAAAGAGGATACCTACCTTTGGACACAAATCGAACTGTAACTATCATAGTCACTATCAGAATAATGATTTTCTTTATTTTTTCCTACAATTTCACTAATCTCCTCATTTTGTTTGTGAAGAAGTTGTTTGTTGACCCGTTCATTTTTCCTTCAAATTTTGTGTTTCACCCTTGCGGATCTGTGTTTGCAGCAGGGGCGGCGCCAGGGGGGCGCGAGGGGGTGCTTGCGCACCCCTTAATTTTCTTCCGCACCCCCTTCAGCACCCCATACGTTCAACTGAAAACACTAATCCTTAGAGTGTCATTCATATTATGTCATGTCGTCATATTGAGCACCGAATGTTTGGTACTGAAGTAAGACCGTTATTATTTATGCAACAGCCTACGGCTTAATGTTAATTTTTCCTTTTTCTTTCTTGCATTGTTGATAAACTGTTCATTTTCGGCTTACTTGTTCTTCCTCACACTGCAGCACAAATTTTAGCTGCTTTCAAGGTATCACCAAGTCGTGCTCGGGATTTTTTTTATTGTGAGTTCTAACGTGAATGGTAGTTTTCTTGTTAATACGTTCTGTGTATTGGTTCCAAGTAACATTTCTAGTAAACGTACCATTTCAGGCTTTTTCAAAACCCGTTAGGAAGAGGCGCAATGTTCACGAAGAAATTTTACAGTTCGTTGTTGGGGATAGTGCGGTAAAGGCATATTAACGAAGACAAAGTTGCTGTGCACTTTGCGTTTTGTCCTGAAGTGTCTATATATTTTGTACCTCCATGGGTTACATTCAAAAGGTTCAAAAAATGTGTTTTTAAACACAAGGATAATTTCCTTTTGTATTTCACTACATACAAGTAGTAGTTCAATAACTGGAGCTTGTATCTGAATGTTTACACTGTACGACCACTTTCATGGAGTATAAGACTTAATACATATCATCATGGAACAGCCTCCCTGGAAAGTGGATGTAAATCTAATGTTATTATATTTCACACACATAATTTCATTTCAGTCAGTAATTTATGTTAATCAGTTGCGGCGATTAGGGTGCAGTTGATCCCCATTTTTTGCTATTTTTACCCCCTCACTATGCTAAACCTTATCAACCAACCGAAAGTAAACTGTCCTCAACCCACCCCTCGTAGTTTTGGCACCTTGCTCTCTCAGTTTTGAAAGGTTGCATGCGTGTTTCATGTTTTCCTTATTGTCATCATCGCATCCCTTAAATTTCTTTCCGCACCCCTTCAGCACCCCTAGATGATTAATCCTGGTGACGCCGCTGGTTTGCAGGGTATCATAACTGGTATATTGCGAACTTACACTCCTTCACTACTTTATTTTTGTTATTTAGCGTGACTTTTCTGCCACTCTTGGCTAATCGCGACGATGAGGATACCTGAAGTGGAAAATACTAGCTGGGGAGGATGTTTGGTCTAGCCTTGAGGTTAGCTGGGGAGATTCTCCTACGGTTTAACATGGTGACGATGAGACAGCTGGTGAAACGCTCTGCAAAAATTGTGCTCGTTGGGGGATACAATTCCCCCACCTCACACTCATATCGAGCACTGACTGATATGATATTGATGAAGAGACAGTTACGAAGAACATCAATTTCCAGACAGGGATTCGAATCCGGATGTAGCGCGATGTGCGGCCCAGATATTGCTTGAATATATTCATATTTTGATTGCAAATATTATTTATAAGTTACACAATTAACATGATCAATGTTTAAGATTCGCCAAGTAATTTAACATCAGGACTCCTAGATATTTAATTTACACCAGCTTAATTGTTTTATTCAGAATTTATACTTACTGATTGTGATTGCAGACGTGGAAGAATCTGAAACGAGAAGTATAAATACATATGTATTACTTCTTGCATGCAACTACACAAAGTCTCAATGAAATAACTGACTGTAGCTCTAAGAAAACTATGTTCTTCATAGTGTAAATATACGCGTGTATTATGATGTCACTCTGCGTGAAAGTGTGTGTATGTGCGTGTGCCTACAATCGATTATACTAATTATGCTAATTCATTATTTCATTCACTTGTTTATATTGATTTATGCATATTTACCATCCTGTCTATATTGCAGAAACAATGTAAGTATTTAGGCCTACTCAATAATATTTTTATGTGTTTGTATACACAAATTCAAGACTATCAGTTGAAATTTCTTCACGTAAGCATATTTTAAAATGGAGTGGTCATAAGAAGAACATTATTTAATCAGTGCTTACCTCAGTGTCCTTTTTCATTGCTAGAAGTTCAAGATCAACACTTTTATAGATGCTGTCGAGAACCCGTGACCAATCCTTATATGCAGCAGAAAAATTATTGCAATTAATGTAAACGAATATACAATAATATAACACATAGTACAATATGTCAATTTATCAATATATATATGAAAAGCTTAAAAAATAATTTTTTCTTGTTCACTACAGCCCGTTTATCATGAACAGTCATGGAAAAATACTTTCCACATAGAGCCTTCGTATCAGTAGTCTTGTGGGAGAAACAAATATTTGTTTCCTTGACTACACTGTAAAGAGTTGAGTGGAGGGAAAATAGTCTAAGTGTCAATTTTCAGTTCCATCCAAAATGACCATGACCGCTCTTGTAATATTAGCGGCCATTATATAATTAATAACGTAATTTTAATTACTCAGTTTATTAAAAATATATATGACATTATAAAACTTCTATCGTCACGCGCCGGAAACATTCTTGTACAGTGTCTCTCAAAAGTTTTAGGACAACGACATTTTAAACTAGGCAACCCAATTTACACAAGGCGTTGGTGGGTTGCATGTAGAGTTAGGCTCAATTTCAGGGTTGCCACATGCACATTAGGTATTTATAAAATACGCGAAATAAAGATATCCAAATATTATTGCATAAAACTAGAAAAAAATCAGTATTACATTTGTTGCAATACTCTCAGAAAGAAACAACGTTGATTTTATAGTATTTCATTGTTGATGAGTCTACACAAAGGAAAAGTGGAGAGAGGAAACGAAAGGGAACAAAGGAGAGGAGAAAAGAGAAAGCAAAAGGAGAAGAGGAAAAGTAAAGAAGGGAAGAAAATAGAGGAAGTGGATAGGAGAAGTAATGAGTGGAAAGGAAAAAGATGCGAGGAGAGATGAGGAAAATGGAGCAAAGAGGAGAGAAGAGAGGAAGGAAAGCGAGGTGATAGAAGAGGAGGAAATGAGTTTGGAGAGGAGAGAAGTAGACGATAAGAGGGGAGCGGAGAGTAGAGTAAAAGAGAGAAAGAGAGAAGAACGAAAAGATGTGGAGAACAGTGCCGTGGAGTCGGAAATATAAGACAGGAGATGAGATAAGAGGAGTGGAGAAGAGTGAGATGGAGACAAGAGGCGAGAAAAGTAGGGAAGGCGGTATGAGATAAAAATAGAGGATAAGGACGGGAGAGAAGAAGGAGAAGGAGAAGTTAAGAACAGAAGGGACTGGAGACGAGAGGAGAGAAGGGGTAGTTGCAGAAAATACGTCTCGGCGTCAAGAACTGATGCATTGATAAAATTATCGACATGAAACATTCATTAACATTTTATAATGTATTGGAGAATGTATTAGATCGGTGCGAAATTCCTTTTGGCCGAGTTCAGAGCAAGATAAAATCTTCCACGTAAGATCTTTGATTTTACCTGCGATTATACCACTAAAAACATGAATGTAATTTTCATATTTATCCAATTTTTCTCCTCTTCTCGGTTCGTTGAAATTTTCTTATTTAACTTTTCCCCTCCCCCCCATTGTTAATTCCAATCTGAATCATTCCGTTTCACACGGCATGGACAATGAACGCAATGGGATATGTCCAAAACATACGAAAAGTTTCTGCCACCGGAGGGGTTTGAACCTACGACCATCAGATTATCAATCCTTAACGGTAACCACTACCCCACAAGCTTTCGCTCCTGAACACCGGTAGAAGGAGCTGACCAATGTGAAATACAGATCCAACCCCCCCTCCTACATGTCATGTGCAAAGAATACTTGTTTGTAACAAAGAAAACGAAGGTAATACGACTGGGCGAAAACATTTAATGGAGAATTACACATGATGGAAACTTTTCAGTCGATATTTGTGAAGGTATCTTTGCATTGAACTCGAGTGGAAAAAGGGTAATATTAGTGTGTCCTGAATTGCCACAAATATAAATGGTTATTTCATTAATATTTGTCAATGTCTTTGAAGCAGAACACAATTATCGTTAGAGTATCATAATTCAAGATCTGATACGTGAAAATATCCCTTTGAACGTGTGTCAATTCATTTATTTGTTTATTTTTTTCGTAAATTTCAGTTTTAGGACAATCTAGCCACTATACACTATTATTACAAATAATGTTGCCATGCTCTTGTTTAATAGAAGGAGAATTAAATAAAAGAGAACACCTCGTAAGGAGGATCGAACCTCGGACCGCTAGCAGCCCATATCATTTCTTTCAATTCTCAATTTCAGGACATCATTACCCGAGCCGGGATTCGAACCCGGGACCCCCGGCGTCGTAGCGCGATGTGCTAACCACTCCACCACGGGGGCCGACACCACTACACCACGCCCTTACTTTCCGTTGAATCAACAATGTTTAAGTATTCTGTTCCTCCAATATTGTAAATATTTTGGAAGTGATGAAGAAAAACAAGAATATGGGTAGTTGTTGTGAAAATGCTAGTTACTTCTTCTAACTTATTATGTTGATTAGACATTATTAATGAAAAATATCTTGAGTCTTGAACATTGCAGGGCGATGTTCTCTTCTTGTGATACTGCAACATACGAAATGCTTGTTTTCTGACGCAAATCTCGTGTCCAGAACAGTCTTATGAAATGTATTTGCTGTTACGTACGGTAACACGAAATAATTACAGCGTTTGTAAACCGTTTGCGAACTGCCAAATGTGCGATACGTTATACGTAAATAGGCGGAAAATTGTATTCATAAAATCACATCACATTTGACAGTGTTAGTCAATAGAGAGTCGTGGAACAGTGTGTTAAGGTGTTGGATTAGATCCTTCTTATTTTACTATTTCGAAGAACAACAATTTTTAAGGTAGAACAACAGTCGTTCCGTTCCGCTCTTTATTTCTTATAAATTCTTACACATTCCTTTAATTGATTTAAAGAATAAATAAAAGTATTGCTTGCTTTTCTGTCATTGGCCTAGACAGTGGAATTATGCGTGCAAAGTTCCTGAAAGTTCAGATAGGTTAAACCGTTCATTGACAATCGTGAACTTTTCGTTTAATAGATAATATTTGGTTTTATACGAAGGGAGAACATTGGTTGAATTTCCTTTCTTGCTCTTCTGAGATAATATATATATATACTTCTACAGTAGCAATCGCGTTCGGGAAAGGATAACAAAATGACTTGGTAAAGGCAGGTAAGCTTGGTAATCTACCTTGTTCCCGTTCATGAGTCACGCTTCACAAGGCCGCTTCTTATCGCAAAACATTGCGCGTCGATGCACAGCGTCTACACCCAGCAAATTACAAGTGACCAGAGTCGAATTTTAAAGACATTCTGAAGAATAATAGATTTCATCAGAGGCGTCTAGGTTGGCACTAGCTCAACATGCAATAAGTAATGATTCCTGGCAAACAAAAATGCTTATTGAATGAGTATTCGGATAGTAATATGTGCTTTATCGTGTAACATGTAAGATACGTATTGGGATTACCGCGTAGTAGGGCAACCGATCCATGAAAAACAAAATAAAATTGAATGGTTGGTTTAATATAGATAAATATTTTTTTTATTAATTTTTCCTCATTCCCTTGTTTTTCTTATTTTAATAATAACAATAACGCATGGCTCAACAGCTCTCGAAGGGTCTTGGCCTATCTCCCGACTGCCAGTCTCCCTCCCACAATCCTTCCAGTGATCTTCAATCAGATGGGGTGACGTGGGATCAGCACGTCGAACCCTCAACCATTATGGTGGTTATTCACCTGATGTTTACATTTTCGTTCCTGTTCGACACGGTCGGGACCCTACTTCTGGTTTTGAAAGAGTAACATGGATTATAAGGATGTAAGGATAATATCTTGCACAAAAGACGACAATCATTGCGTGGCTGTTGGTTGCAATATGAGGTCCAGAACGAATAGTTTTCTCAAGTATCTGTGAATCTTTTTTCGACACACCAGATACGAAAACTCAGTAGATTCAAGCAGTAATGCAAAAAGACTACGAACCATGACATGAGAAACTAGGCCCTAGACACGTCACTTCATCGCCGTTAAATAAACCCAATAAAATATTTAAGTGTTTTTAAATTATAACTTTCTAACGCACATATGTTGGCATAACAAATTTGAAACGTAAATTTTTACAACCATGCATTTTATTATCTGTGGAAGAAAGAACAATTAAGAGAGCTGTGTTCTAGTAGATACACAATGTCGAAAAATTATCCATTCTGATATAATCAGAGTACATTTCAGTTTTTTTTTTGTTTTAAGTACACCTAATGCACAGTAAGGCTATTCGGGACTCAACCTATAGTTTAAAGTGGCCACATTGTGCTTCCACCAGGTATCTAATCCTGGGACACCTTGATTACAAGGCAGCGACGTTACAGCTACGCCATCGGGAGGCTTTGAAGTATTTGAATGTTTATAAATAATGTAAGCTTTATTTCAACCAGCCGAATCCTCCAACTTCCTGCATATTCGTATCATGTGTGGAATTGTCTGTTTTTTTTTTCGTTTTCGTGGAATTAAAATCAACTGGCATAGCTATATATGTTAATGATTAATTAGAATGATAATTATAAAGAATGAGAAGTGGCCAAACATAAATTAGAACCAACTTAAAATACACGTTTATGTAAAAATTGATCTGTGGTTTTATTAATGAGAAATAAAATGTGCACTTTATAACTATTAGGCTAAGTAGAATATCTTTGTTTTTCATCGGTGTATTTAATCTTCCTTTTACCTTTAAGAATTTAATATTATTTACTTCTTCTTTAATATAAAAAAATTGTAGCTTAATTTATAGGCGAATGAACTTTCTTGTTTAATGTATACACCAACGAAACCATTGGGTTCGATACCTGGTGGAGGCACGTAGTGGTTCGGATTCCACTTTAAACTGTAGATCCAGTCCCGATTAGCCTTACTGTGCACAAAGTGAACTTAAAACATCAACTAAAAAAAAACAAAAAAAACGAAACCATTGGAATAGAGGATCAACATTGTCTCAGTAAAGATTTCTATTGTTCCATAAATCATCATCCAATGACTCCGGGAACTGGTCAATTTCTTCGAGGTATCTTAAATTCTCTGTCACTTAAAAAATTCAAGTGATCCATTTTGTATCCCCTCCATTTTAACAAAGTAAGCTCGAAGACAATCTGTATTCCACTAGCTTATATTGGAAACTTGGTCAAACCGGAAGTTATTTTATCGCCTTCGATAATCGAATTGTCTGATCGAGTATTTTTTGTTTACCCAGGAACATCCCTCATAAGAGATTTACGAGACCGGGTTACGCTACTCACTCGTAGCTCCCCAATTTCCTCACGATAGTGGGTTGCCACCGGTCCTATAGGCTATACAGACCGAGAACCCAGAGACTGGACCCAGGCGGACTCGAACCCATGCCGTCCGGCAGTCGGAGTCCAAATCACAGCGCCTTAGACCGCAGGATCACGGAGGAGGACTTTTCTTATTTTACTTTTGGCTAATCGCGAGGATGAGGATGAATAATGAATAGAAAAATAAAAAGAAGGTCATGCACAAAGAACAGGACGGGTCTTCAACCTCTTAGGTGACGAGTTCAAGCCCTAAATATGAGGATTTGAACCATAGACCTCATTTTTTTAAAAAAAAAATATAAACAAAATTACTATTTACACTAAACTTATTATCAAGGCCAAAATAGTTTGTAACTCTGAAACTACCCCCTGAATGCAAATTGACATTTTTTTTTCTTTTTCATGTGAGTAAGAATTAAATGGGTGGCATACAGAGATACTTCTTGCGAAAACAATTAACTGTGCCCTGTTCCAGCATGTCTGGAGCAAAGCCGCGCATAGCGGAAGAGAAGGGGAAAGAGGGAAAGGGATTGAGTGGAAAGAGCGAGGCAGTACACGCTGCTGGATAGGCTGGCAACTGCAGTGGATCTCTTCCCTCCACGCAATTCCGTTCCTCTCATGTGTTCATCGCTGCTCAGATACTTGTTTTGTTCACCTGCTCCAGAGATAAGTGGGGCAGGGAGTAGTTCGCATACATGTAGCAAGTAAGGCAACTTATCTCAGAATGAAAATTCCACAGAGTTTTCAAACGTTTGTTTCAGCAATGATGACTGGACACAGATCACACATAATCCCTTGCCAAAATCTAGTGGTCTAAAATCATTTGAAAACTTGAATGTATCTCTTTACAGATACCAAGTTATAAGAAACTATTTCGTAGATGTTGATGTAACCGTTATAAAAATACAAATAAAAAATATTCACAACCTTTGATATACTAATACCAAGAAAGAAATTCAGAGTAAGATTTCAAATGCATGTGTATAAAGTAATTATAGAAGTACAGAGCAATATGAGAGTATTGAACTTTTTTTTTGGCAGGATAACGTATACAATATTGATTCGAAAGAATAATTAAGGACGTAGTGTATTGGTTAGAGTTCTTGAGAGCATTGTAAGCGGTCCGAGATTCGATCCTCCTTACGAGGTGTTCTCTTTTATTTAATTCTCCTTCTATTAAACAAGAGCATGGCAACATTATTTGTAATAATAGTGTATAGTGGCTAGATTGTCCTAAAACTGGAATTTACGAAAAAAAATAAACAAATAAATGAATTGACACACGTTCAAAGGGATATTTTCACGTATCAGACCTTGAATTATGATACTCTAACGATAATTGTGTTCTGCTTCAAAGACATTGACAAATATTAATGAAATAACCATTTATATTTGTGGCAATTCAGGACACACTAATTTACCCCTTTTTCCACTCGAGTTCAATGCAAAGATACCTTCACAAATATCGACTGAAAAGTTTCCATCATGTGTAATTCTCCATTAAATGTTTTCGCCCAGTCGTATTACCTTCGTTTTCTTTGTTACAAACAAGTATTCTTTGCACATGACATGTAGGAGGGGGGTTGGATCTGTATTTCACATTGGTCAGCTCCTTCTACCGGTGTTCAGGAGCGAAAGCTTGTGGGGTAGTGGTTACCGTTAAGGATTGATAATCTGATGGTCGTAGGTTCAAACCCCTCCGGTGGCAGAAACTTTTCGTATGTTTTAGACATATCCCATTGCGTTCATTGTCCACGCCGTGTGAAACGGAATGATTCAGATTGGAATTAACAATGGGGGGGGGAGGGGAAAAGTTAAATAAGAAAATTTCAACGAACCGAGAAGAGGAGAAAAATTGGATAAATATGAAAATTACATTCATGTTTTTAGTGGTATAATCGCAGGTAAAATCAAAGATCTTACGTGGAAGATTTTATCTTGCTCTGAACTCGGCCAAAAGGAATTTCGCACCGATCTAATACATTCTCCAATACATTATAAAATGTTAATGAATGTTTCATGTCGATAATTTTATCAATGCATCAGTTCTTGACGCCGAGACGTATTTTCTGCAACTACCCCTTCTCTCCTCTCGTCTCCAGTCCCTTCTGTTCTTAACTTCTCCTTCTCCTTCTTCTCTCCCGTCCTTATCCTCTATTTTTATCTCATACCGCCTTCCCTACTTTTCTCGCCTCTTGTCTCCATCTCACTCTTCTCCACTCCTCTTATCTCATCTCCTGTCTTATATTTCCGACTCCACGGCACTGTTCTCCACATCTTTTCGTTCTTCTCTCTTTCTCTCTTTTACTCTACTCTCCGCTCCCCTCTTATCGTCTACTTCTCTCCTCTCCAAACTCATTTCCTCCTCTTCTATCACCTCGCTTTCCTTCCTCTCTTCTCTCCTCTTTGCTCCATTTTCCTCATCTCTCCTCGCATCTTTTTCCTTTCCACTCATTACTTCTCCTATCCACTTCCTCTATTTTCTTCCCTTCTTTACTTTTCCTCTTCTCCTTTTGCTTTCTCTTTTCTCCTCTCCTTTGTTCCCTTTCGTTTCCTCTCTCCACTTTTCCTTTGTGTAGACTCATCAACAATGAAATACTATAAAATCAACGTTGTTTCTTTCTGAGAGTATTGCAACAAATGTAATACTGATTTTTTTCTAGTTTTATGCAATAATATTTGGATATCTTTATTTCGCGTATTTTATAAATACCTAATGTGCATGTGGCAACCCTGAAATTGAGCCTAACTCTACATGCAACCCACCAACGCCTTGTGTAAATTGGGTTGCCTAGTTTAAAATGTCGTTGTCCTAAAACTTTTGAGAGACACTGTACACATATATGAGTATGTCTAATATTGCAAGCTGTTACCGATGGCATTCTATCCACAGCACAGCGCAGTGATGACATGAATGCGGATGCGCTGTTGGATACCGTTTTGCGTATGTCAAGTTGGCCCCCCAAGTGAATGGGCTAGATGAAAACAATATTGGGCCAGAATCTACACTCAATGGGCTAAATGGGCTAACAATTATTTCTGATTGGGCTAACTCCGTTTACGAGATATTCGGATTCAAAAAATGGGGGGCCAACTTGACGCCAGCCCCCCAAATGAATGGGCTAGCAAAACTAACCAATGGGCTAGATTCTCTGTTGAATACAAGGAATGGGCTAACAACAAATTTTGATTGGGCTAACATGGTCTTCGAGACATCCGGTTTCAAAAAATGGCGGCCAACTTCAGCCCAGCGCAACAAAACGAATGGGCTAACAAAACCTATTATTGGGCTGGAATCTCTATGGAGTGGACGCATTGGCACAACAATTATTTTTGATTGGGCTAACACCGTTTACGAGCTACACGGTTTCAAAAATTAGGCGCAAGGCGTCAAGTTGGACCCCCAAATGAATGGGCTAGCAAAACTAACCAATGGGCTAGATTCTCTGTTGAATACAAGGAATGGGCTAACAACAAATTTTGATTGGGCTAACACGGTTTCCGAGATATCCGGTTTCAAAAAATGGCGGCCAACTTCACGCCAGCGCCCCAAAATGAACGGACTTAAAAAATTAACTATTGGGCTGGATTCTCTATGGAATAGACGCAATGGTCCAACAATTAGTTCTGACTAGGCTAACACCGTTCACCAGATATTCGGCTTCAAAAAAGGGGGCGTGGCATCAAGTTGGCCCCCCAAATGAATGGGCTAGCAAAACTAATTAATGGGCTAGATTCTCTGTTAAATACAAGGAATGGGCTAACAACAAATTTTGATTGGGCTAACACGGTTTTCGAGATATCCGGTTTCAAAAAATGGCGGCCAACTTCAGCCCAGCGCAACAAATCGAAAGGGCTGACAAAACCTATTATTGGGCTGGATTCTGTATGGAGTGGACGCAATGGCACAACAATTATTTTTGATTGGGCTAACACCGTTTACGAGCTTCACGGTTTCAAATATTTTGCGCAATGCGTCAAGTTGGCCCCCCAAATGAATGGGCTAGCAAAACTAACCAATGGGCTAGATTCTCTGTTGAATACAAGGAATGGGCTAACAAGAAATTTTGATTGGGCTATCACGGTTTTCTAGATATCCGGTTTCAAAAAATGGCGGCCAACTTCAGCCTAGCGCAACAAAACGAAAGGGCTGACAAAACCTATTATTGGGCTGGATTCTCTATGGAGTGGACGCAATGGCACAACAATTATTTCTGAGTGGGCTATCACCGTTTACCAGATATTCGGTTTAAAAAAAGGGGGCATAGCATCAAGTTGGACCCCAAAATGAATGGGCTAGGAAAACTAATCAATGGCTAGATTCTTTGTTGAATACAAGAAATGGGCTAACACCGTTTACGTGATATTCGCTTTCAGAAAAGGGGGGCTTGGCGTCATTTGGCCCCCCCAAAGGAATGGGCTAACAAAACTAACCAATGGGCTGGATTCTCTATACAATCGACGTATTGGCCCAATAATTATTTCTGATTATACTTACATGATTTTCGACGTATTCTGTTTTTTTTTTTTAAAAAAATATGGCAAATTGCATCAGTTTTGTTTACTATAGAAAGGTTTACAAAAATAACGAAAGAGCTGGATTGTTTGTTGAATGAATAGAGCGGGCTAATATATTTTTTTATTGAGGCCATTTTAGATGTATTCAGTTTACAAGAATTTTTGATGGGGCCGTGTACTAACGAATTTGCTGGATTGGATAACTGACGTCGATGTCAAAATATGACACAGGATTGAAATAAAGACTAACTTAAAGGGACAACGGTAGATGGCAGCACACAACATAGAATAACTTTCAATTGGAATAAAATGTTCGGTAATGAACATTTTTCAATGAATTTGGTATAGTAAATTTAGCAAATAAGTGTTATAATGAAATTCATAAATATGAAGCATGAGAAATCATAAAACGAGTCACAATTAATGTATATGCCTTAATTGTTGTGTACAGATAAGCAACTTTTGCCTTAAATCACCGATTATTTCCAAAAAAATTTTGAGTCCATAAACCTATACATTGGGATTGATTAGAACGTGTCAGTTAGAAACAATAATAGGAAACAGGACACAAAATTAAATTCTTTATCATCTACAATAATCTGCTAATAAGTATAACTTTTGTGCTAGATTCCCCTGTCCTGTAATAAGAATATATTTTTTAGATATTGAAGTTAGCACGTAAAAGTTTAGGTTCTTATAAAAAAGAAAAATAGTCTACTTTTTTGTATATAATCTTTGTGTAGATTACGCGTAGAGAATGTATGTAGACATAAACTTATAGTCTACGGCACATCACGGCCCGGGACATCTTGATTACAAGGCGAGGACGCTACCACTGCGCCATTGGGGAAGCCTAAAATAGAGCACGTAGAAGCATGGGAATGAATGTAGAAGTAAATCGGAACCTTAGTAGAATGCATTTAGGGACTTTATGTTAATGCTAAGGGAACCAAACCTAACCACGAATGGCTTCAATGAATTAATATCTAATACCGTCTGAAATGTTATTCAATATCACGACATTCAAACGTAAAGAATAGTTAATTATTAAATTTGAATCCGAACCACTATGTGCCTCCACTGGGTATCGAAGTCGGGACCCCTTGATTACAAGGCGACGGCGGAAAGAGCCTATGTGATGGCGTAGTGATAACGTCGTCGCTTTGTAATCAAGGGATGCGGGTTCAACATCCGATGGAGGTAGATGGTAGTTCGGATCTAGGTTTAGTTCTGGTTAGCCTATCTGTGCGTAAAGTGGACTTATAACAGTCTCCAAACTAATCGGGGGCTGAAAATACCCTCCCTCCCCACAGAAAACCTGCGCTTATGCCTGACACATACTTGTAAATCCAAATGTTATTTACCATACGGTGTATGGAATGTTAGGCCTTATAAGATGGTTTCCGTAAAGGGAGAGATCAATTTCAGTCCACCCAATGGACAAAAGAAAACAGAGAAAGATCATAGGAGTAGAACCATTCTGTTCTGTAATCAGCATTTTAACATCCTTGTGAACACTATATTTATATATATAAAAATGTGATATTTCAGTTCAGCATACATTATTTATCTCACATGAATAAGATTTTCGTCATTTTTAAGATCCTTACATACAAAAGGTCCACGTTTGAAACAAAATCGAAGAGAGTAACTTCCACTTATTTATTTTTTATAATAAATTTAACAGAATCAACAGCTACAATGTGTTTATTTTCATGGGATACGTCATCTACATTTCTTGCAATTTTTTCTACGTGCTCTATTTTAGGCTTCCCCAATGGCGCAGTGGTAGCGTCCTCGCCTTGTAATCAAGATGTCCCGGGCAGTGATGTGCCGTAGACTATAAGTTTATGTCTACATGCATTGTCTACGCGTAATCTACACAAAGATTATATACAAAAAAGTAGACTATTTTTCTTTCTTATAAGAACCTAAACTTTTACGTGCTAACTTCAATATCTAAAAAATATATTCTTATTACAGGACACGTAACAATTGAAAAATATCAAATAAAGCAACACTGCCATCTGTTATTCATAACTGATATGAAATTTTATTAACCTGATCACGGTAAATAATATGGTATAAAAATAGCGCAAAATGCGCTTATGCCTGACACATACTTGTAAATCCAAATGTTATTTAACGTCTCAATTCAGCCAAAAGCAGAGTAACATAACTGGAGAGGTCCGTGTCATTATTATTGCACCCACGGTTTGTGATTTATGGCTTCAATGAATTAATATCTAATATCGTCTGAAATGTTATTCAATATCACGACATTCAAACGTAAAGAATAGTTAATTATTAAATATGAATTACATTACTAAACTTTTCCTCTCCGATGAAAACTGCAAAATGCATCATATCCACGACAATTTAATCGAGTGTACTAACTTTTCTCTACAACACAGAAATTGATAATTCGTAGTTGTTAAAATGAATTTCATTTTATACACTAAGTGAATTCTTTCGTTTGGAAATATATTATCGTTCAATCTAAGAACATACTGAAAATTTTCAGCTAGATCTTCATCCAATGCAAGAAATGTCCAAAACAAACGCCAGAGATACATTACATCGGTAGTGTATATATCTTTGCAAGTAACATGCGAATACGTTTGAAGTAAAAACAAAATGGTTGAAATTTCACTTTGTTGCACGTATTACTGAATTAATCCCACACATAAACTGTCAGTTTCAGGGACAATCTGGAAAATACTGTTGGGGTAACTAGGAAGGAACAATATATATACACATATTTTATAAAAGAAGGTGTAGAGTGTAGTGTAAACAGACGATCCGCAACAATTTACGTAATTGTCTATTAGATGCAACATTAATGTTACCTGGCAAAAGCCCTCGAACATGCTCTGTTTTTCTATATGTGTTAATCCTACATTTCGTTGTTTACATGAAGTAAATAAGTGTTCCTAACATATTCTATTTAGGGAAGAAATGTAGATGACGTATCCCATGAAAATAAACACATTGTAGCTGTTGATTCTGTTAAATTTATTATAAAAAATAAATAAGTGGAAGTTACTCTCTTCGATTTTGTTTCAAACGTGGACCTTTTGTAGGTAAGGATCTTAAATTGACGAAAATCTTATTCATGTGAGATAAATAATGTATGCTGAACTGAAATATCACATTTTTATATATATAAATATAGTGTTCACAAGGATGTTAAAATGCTGATTACAGAACAGAATGGTTCTACTCCTATGATCTTTCTCTGTTTTCTTTTGTCCATTGGGTGGACTGAAATTGATCTCTCCCTTTACGGAAACCATCTTATAAGGCCTAACATTCCATACACCGTATGGTAAAATTATGCAGTTACAAGCGTTGAGTATTTATGGCAATTGTGGTGCATTAGGTGGTGAATCTAGCCCAATATTTATCTTTGTCAACACATTGTTGTGGCAGATAAGAAATAAAATTTTGTCGACTGCTTCCTCAAATGTTTTTTCCTTGCATACACATTTCCCCTGTGTCTTATGGAGCAACCGTGACGTTCCAATTAATCCCCATGAATGTATATGTAGATGAGACCGTTCGCAATCCATCCAAATATTCTCTTTGGATATCACATTGTTTTATTACAGTCGACATTGTTTGCTACCTAATCGATTTATTTCAGGTTTTCCATAGATGGATATCTTGGAGAGATAAACTATTAACGTACACGCATTATGATGGTAGTGTATTTCGTGGGGAATCTAGCACAAAAGTTATACTTATTAGCAGATTACACCGCTCTGCAATTTGAAATATTTTTTTTGATGTTTTGGTTTCGAATGTCGTTTCCCCCTAATTTTGGGGCTCTGATTCCAAATATGTAAGCAGTTTTCTTCTATCACGTCCAGATTGTTGAAAAAAAATGAAAACAAAATTTGCATATTGAACCATTACCGACATATATTTACACCCTTCTACAAGATCATTGCCATGCTTAAAAACGTGGTGTATATTATAATTATGTAATTGCAAACACAATGTACGTACAGTTCACAAGAACTACCAACAAGTGATATTATTTACAGTGACCTCACTTATTTTACAGGCAGGAATTTTCGTCTTTTTGAACTCCTTCCATATGCATGAGAAGTATTTTCCCTTTTCGGGGACCAACAGTAGTCTGCCATCATGTTCACAGTCCAACCATCATGGTATCTTCTTTTCATGTCTTTCAAATACTGATGGAAACGTTCACCCTGTTCCTCGCTGTAAAATCCAAAACAGGTATCTGGAAAATAGTCAGTGTGAGCATGTAGGAAGTGTAACTTCAAACTCATGTTACAACCTAGATTTCTCAAATTTTCCAACATGGTTTCACAATGGTTTTGTAAGCTGGACTCCTTCTGTTTCCTAGGAAGTTTTTTACATCTTTGTAGCTCTCCCAGGCTTGCTTTTCCGTTTGGCTCATTGTATCCTCAAAATTGGGGTCACACATTAATTTCCTGATCTGAGGTCCAGTAAAAAACACCTGCTTTCAGCTTATCTAGGGTCATTCTCTGATAAACACAACTCACTGTCCTTATCTAGGGCACGTACAAACTGGCTCATGATACCCAATTTAATGTGTGGAGGAGGGAGAAGAACTTTTGTGGGTTCCACAATGGGCACATGCATAACATTCTTTGCTCCGGGTATCAAGGGTCCTCTGGTTGGCCACTGCCGCCTTTGCCAGTGATTTTGTCTGTCTCGACTATCCCACTCGCACAGGAAACAGGGCATTTTTGTGTATCCCATTTGTAGTCCCAGTAAAAGGTTGATAACTTTGAAGTCACCACATACAACCCACCCATACTCGGAGTACTTCACACACTGCAATAGAAACTGCAAACTTTCATATGATTATTTCAAAGTAATAGAATAAGCAACTGGTACAGATCCGCGAACATTGCCATTGTGGAGTAACGCACCTTGCAGCCTGGTTACAGAAGAATCTATGAAAAGCCTTCATTCAGAAGTTACATCCTTTACACCAAGCCACGTTACATCTTTCGGTATGTCATTGCAGAAGATCATAGACCTTTCTTCTGAAAATAAAGAAACTATTTCTTGTTCCCGGGATCTGTACCATGAAATGTTAGTACCAGGTAACAATAAATGACTGTCTTTCAGTACAGAAGCTAACAGATCAGAACTTTCCTTTGGTAACGCAAGATCACGTACCAAGTCATTCAGTGCGGTCTGACTAAATAAGTGTGGGGTATTATCACTTGTACTGATCCACTGATGTCCGTTGTATCGCGTACAACTTCCTTTCGAGGCGATGTACAGCTTGAAGATGGACGAGAAGGAATAGCTAGACTTTCGTCATGTTTGATTGGTCTCATTGCAGATCGCAAATGTGGATACACTATGTCACTTTTGTTCTTGGCACTAAAACCTTGCACTTGAACTTGACAAAAATAACAGTCATCCGTATGGTTTAATTGTTCCCTCCATACCAATGGCAGAGCAAAATAGAATTTCTCTCTTTGTCTGTTCATCCAGAACCTCAAACCTTCAACACAAGTCTTACATACTTTCTGGGGTGCCCATGGTTTATTTTCATCACCAAGCACAAGTCCAAAATACGCAAGGTAGGCTTCTTTTTGTCCAAATATACACAATTTGTCACTTCATGCAACCGTTCAGCACTAGGAATACAACACACTCAACCACCTGTGCAACAAAAAACTGTTGAATTAGTGTTGCCAGACCAAATACAAAGGTGTAATCACAATTTAACTCTAAATACTCTCCATGCCCTCCTATGGTATATAAACGGGACTTTTATGAAACACAAATTCCTGATTTTCTCGAAAACCTGACGTGATAGGAAAAAACGGATTGCACCCTTGAACTCAGCGTGAAAATTCCATTTAGGAACACTCATTCATTTGAAAACCTCATTTTTGCTGCAGAGCAGTGTTATTGTAGATGATAAAGAATTTAATTTTGTGTCCTGTTTCCTATTATTGTTTCTAACTGACACGTTCTAATCAATCCCAATGTGTAGGTTTATGGACTCAAAATTTTTTGGAAATAATCGGTGATTTAAGGCAAAAGTTGCTTATCTGTACACAACAATTAAGGCATATACGTTAATTGTGACTCGTTTTATGATTTCTCATGCTTCATATTTATGAATTTCATTATAACACTTATTTGCTAAATTTACTATACCAAATTCATTGAAAAATGTTCATTACCGAACATTTTATTCCAATTGAAAGTTATTCTATGTTGTGTGCTGCCATCTACCGTTGTCCCTTTAAGTTAGTCTTTATTTCAATCCTGTGTCATATTTTGACATCGACGTCAGTTATCCAATCCAGCAAATTCGTTAGTACACGGCCCCATCAAAAATTCTTGTAAACTGAATACATCTAAAATGGCCTCAATAAAAAAATATATTAGCCCGCTCTATTCATTCAACAAACAATCCAGCTCTTTCGTTATTTTTGTAAACCTTTCTATAGTAAACAAAACTGATGCAATTTGCCATATTTAAAAAAAAAAAAACAGAATACGTCGAAAATCATGTAAGTATAATCAGAAATAATTATTGGGCCAATACGACGATTGTATAGAGAATCCAGCCCATTGGTTAGTTTTGTTAGCCCATTCCTTTGGGGGGGCCAAATGACGCCAAGCCCCCCTTTTCTGAAAGCGAATATCACGTAAACGGTGTTAGCCCATTTCTTGTATTCAACAAAGAAACTAGCCATTGATTAGTTTTCCTAGCCCATTCATTTTGGGGTCCAACTTGATGCTATGCCCCCTTTTTTTAAACCGAATATCTGGTAAACGGTGATAGCCCACTCAGAAATAATTGTTGTGCCCTTGCGTCCACTCCATAGAGAATCCAGCCCAATAATAGGTTTTGTCAGCCCTTTCGTTTTGTTGCGCTGGGCTGAAGTTGGCCGCCATTTTTTGAAACCGGATATCTAGAAAACCGTGATAGCCCAATCAAAATTTCTTGTTAGCCCATTCATTGTATTCAACAGAGAATCTAGCCCATTGGTTAGTTTTGCTAGCCCATTCATTTGGGGGGCCAACTTGACGCATTGCGCAAAATATTTGAAACCGTGAAGCTCGTAAACGGTGTTAGCCCAATCAAAAATAATTGTTGTGCCATTGCGTCCACTCCATACAGAATCCAGCCCAATAATAGGTTTTGTCAGCCCTTTCGATTTGTTGCGCTGGGCTGAAGTTGGCCGCCATTTTTTGAAACCGGATATCTCGAAAACCGTGTTAGCCCAATCAAAATTTCTTGTTAGCCCATTCCTTGTATTCAACAGAGAATCTAGCCCATTGGTTAGTTTTGCTAGCCCATTCATTTGGGGCCAACTTGACGCCTTGCGCCCAATTTTGAAACCTTGTAGCTCGTAAACGGTGTTAGCCCAATCAAAAATGATTGTTGTGCTATTGCGTCCATTCCATAGAGAATCCAGCCCAATAGTTAATTTTTTAAGTAAGTTCATTTTGGGGCCCTGGCGTTGAGTTGGCCCCCATTTTTTGAAACCGAATTACTCTAAAACCGTGTTAGCCCAATCAAAAATTTTTGTTAGCCCATTCCTTGTATTCAACAGAGAATCTAGCCCATTAATTAGTTTTGCTAGCCCATTCATTTGGGGGGCCAACTTGATGCCACGCCCCCTTTTTTGAAGCCGAATATCTGGTGAACGGTGTTAGCCTAGTCAGAACTAATTGTTGGACCATTGCGCCTATTCCATAGAGAATCCAGCCCAATAGTTAATTTTTTAAGTCCGTTCATTTTGGGGCGCTGGCGTGAAGTTGGCCGCCATTTTTTGAAACCGGATATCTCGGAAACCGTGTTAGCCCAATCAAAATTTGTTGTTAGCCCATTCCTTGTATTCAACAGAGAATCTAGCCCATTGGTTAGGTTTGCTAGCCCATTCATTTGGGGGCCCAACTTGACGCCTTGCGCCGAATTTTTGAAACCGTGTAGCTCGTAAACGGTGTTAGCCCAATCAAAAATAATTGTTGTGCCAATGCGTCCACTCCATAGAGATTCCAGCCCAATAATAGGTTTTGTTAGCCCATTCGTTTTGTTGCGCTGGGCTGAAGTTGGCCGCCATTTTTTGAAACCGGATGTCTCGAAAACCGTGTTAGCCCAATCAAAATTTGTTGTTAGCCCATTCCTTGTATTCAACAGAGAATCTAGCCCATTGGTTAGTTTTGCTAGCCCATTCATTTGGGGGCCCAACTTGACGCCTTGCGCAAAAATTTTTGAAACCGTGTAGCTCGTAAACGGTGTTAGCCCAATCAAAAATAATTGTTGTGCCAATGCGTCCACTCCATAGAGATTCCAGCCCAATAATAGGTTTTGTCAGCCCTTTCGATTTGTTGCGC
Organism: Lepisma saccharinum; assembly: GCF_977018435.1. Taxonomy (NCBI): domain Eukaryota; kingdom Metazoa; phylum Arthropoda; class Insecta; order Zygentoma; family Lepismatidae; genus Lepisma; species Lepisma saccharinum. The sequence goes on along the minus strand of NC_139232.1, from coordinate 86,100,854 downwards.
TGGGCTGAAGTTGGCCGCCATTTTTTGAAACCGGATATCTCGAAAACCGGTTAGCCCAATCAAAATTTCTTGTTAGCCCATTCCTTGTATTCAACAGAGAATCTAGCCCATTGGTTAGTTTTGCTAGCCCATTCATTTGGGGGCCAACTTGACGCCTTGCGCCCAATTTTGAAACCTTGTAGCTCGTAAACGGTGTTAGCCCAATCAAAAATGATTGTTGTGCTATTGCGTCCATTCCATAGAGAATCCAGACCAATAGTTAATTTTTTAAGTCCGTTCATTTTGGGGCCCTGGCGTTGAGTTGGCCCCCATTTTTTGAAACCGAATTACTCTAAAACCGTGTTAGCCCAATCAAAAATTTTTGTTAGCCCATTCCTTGTATTCAACAGAGAATCTAGCCCATTAATTAGTTTTGCTAGCCCATTCATTTGGGGGGCCAACTTGATGCCACGCCCCCTTTTTTGAAGCCGAATATCTGGTGAACGGTGTTAGCCTAGTCAGAACTAATTGTTGGACCATTGCGTCTATTCCATAGAGAATCCAGCCCAATAGTTAATTTTTTAAGTCCGTTCATTTTGGGGCGCTGGCGTGAAGTTGGCCGCCATTTTTTGAAACCGGATATCTCGGAAACCGTGTTAGCCCAATCAAAATTTCTTGTTAGCCCATTTTTTGTATTCAACAGAGAATCTAGCCCATTGGTTAGTTTTGCTAGCCCATTCATTTGGGGGCCCAACTTGACGCCTTGCGCCGAATTTTTGAAACCGTGTAGCTCGTAAACGGTGTTAGCCCAATCAAAAATAATTGTTGTGCCAATGCGTCCACTCCATAGAGATTCCAGCCCAATAATAGGTTTTGTTAGCCCATTCGTTTTGTTGCGCTGGGCTGAAGTTGGCCGCCATTTTTTGAAACCGGATGTCTCGAAAACCGTGTTAGCCCAATCAAAATTTGTTGTTAGCCCATTCCTTGTATTCAACAGAGAATCTAGCCCATTGGTTAGTTTTGCTAGCCCATTCATTTGGGGGGCTGGCGTCAAGTTGGCCCCCCATTTTTTGAATCCGAATATCTCGTAAACGGAGTTAGCCCAATCAGAAATAATTGTTAGCCCATTTAGTCCATTAAGTGTAGATTCTGGCCCAATATTGTTTTCATCTAGCCCATTCACTTGGGGGGCCAACTTGACATACGCTTGCGTTTTTATAAATTAAAAGGCAGTCTGTTAAATTTGTTAAGTACCCGCACATGTAAACCATATGGCCAATGATTGAAATAAGGAATCATAGATGGCAGCACGCGGAAGATATATTATGGTCGCAGATTATTGTAACAATGCGCAGGCGAATTGAATGAAAGTGTTTGGTGAACTGAAATTAATTGTTCTTACATAAATTTATGAACTGAGATAAACAATGGAGATGGATAAAGGCGAGATAAAGAAATGATCGCCACGTGCAGCATATGTGATTGTATGTAAAGATTAATGAAGTCAGAAAGCGATTACAATTTTATGTAGTACCTTCCGTAGTAGGTTAAACAAGATGTTTCCTTTGTTCTCCTTTCTCCTAAAATAAGTTATGGATCAGTTTTAGTGATGGGTTATGGCCGTTCCTTTTCGGGAGTCAGTTCACCGGAGCTCGCTCACCGCAAGGAGTCGTTCAAAGGAACGATGCAGCTCCTTTTTTGCGAGGCAGTTCACTGGAGCTTGCTCACTGAGGGAGTCTTTCTAAGGAACGACCGACACCACTGTAGGTTTTTTTCGTGCAGTTGAGCGAAGGGGGAGGAGAGGATTGTTGCTGGAGTTATTCTGAGTGAAAAGGATTAGAGAGGGAGGGAACTTCGCCTACTACTCCACATGAAAAAAAAAGAAGAGAACATACACAGCAGGAAGGAAACAATGTACCGGTCAGGGTGCGAAATCATTGAAGACTGATGGGGAGGGGGGAAGAAGATCTTAATGTATTTCAACTTATATATATTTTTTTGTGTTAGATAAGTTCGGAGTCTTCTTTGTTGGATTCAGGTACGTAGCTAGGGGAGGGGCTCGGGAGACTGAAGCCCCCCCGAAATCCTACAAATGTGTAACTTAATTAGTGTACTATGGTAATTAATTTAGCCCCCCCCCAAGATTAAACACCTTGTATAATAAGTTGTAATATACTAAGAAATACATCTTCATAGCATCTACACCCCCTATCTTCTCCTTTAGATGGCGGCTGCTGATAAGAGATGAACCCCTCCCCGAAATGAAATTTCTGGCTACGGGTCTGGTTGGATTCGTTGCTTACGTTGCGTCACATGCATTTTCGTACCGTTAGATTAACTGTGACAATTAAACATGGACGTACACAGTATCTTTTTCTGGAGGGAAGCAAACGAGTCATATTTATCCACGTAATAGTGGGACACTCCTTCAGTTTGAAATTGTCATGCTCCTTTTACACCATTCTAATAATGAACAAGTTACTGCGACTGAAATAAAATAATATGTGTTGAATACAATTGTATTTTGCAAATCATTTTTCAGGGGGTCGTCGCCCCCTTGCCCCTCCAGTTACTGATGTCCATGCATTTGGATAAAGGGTCAAACAAACCCCCATAAGAGAATGGAGGACACAACGCTAATACTTGGATTGCAAATAATAGCTCTTTAATTCACACGCTCTCCCCAGTCCTCCCGGACATACCTTTTCTTCACGATAGTAGTTGGGGGCGTTCTGCCGATTGAAACACATTTCAATAAAAAAGAGCACAAAAAAGGAACCCTGTGTGTTTCATCGGAGCTTGTTTCCACCTGCGAAGTTCCTTTTACAGTTATTCTCACATTGCGAAAACATGTCACAGTAAGTGTTAAAAGTGAATAACCAGCCCATCCCCCACTCCCTTGTTGTTCCGCTACTGTATTGTTGTTATAAATAGAGTGGCGCGCATTTCTCTGTGGAAAACCGCCACAACAATAATACAGCAAGCAGAAACAAAACACGGTCGCTCTCTCTCTCGCAGAAACAGACGGGATCAAATGAAATGTACTTCCCTTTTCCTACCAATTCAGAAGCGAGTTGGAAACTCTTTATTGATCCTGTGTAGATAAGAAAGTGGGGGAGGGCAGTAGCAGACAAGGCCATCACGCAAACTTGTTTCCGGCAAGCTTTCTGTTGAACTCTTCGCAGTTTGTGGAAGGATTTTGTGTTCTTACCCCCCCCCTTTCTCCTTGGATTGAAAAACAGGGTGCGACGATTATGCGATGAAATACGGGTAATATATAACGATAGTTATTTGAAGATGATGATGATGATAATAACAACAACCCGTGGCGCAACAGTCGGTGAGGGCCAGGCCCTACCTACAGACTGCCGGCCTCATTTCCACCTGCCGAGGTGGGAATTATGGGGTGACTTGTGGTCAGCATGACAAGCCTTCAGTCATTGTAAGTTTCCGTGACCGCGTCACGCTACTCATTTGTAGCTCCCCAATTTCCTCACGACGGTGGATGGCCACCGGTCCCATACACAGGCCGAAATCTCAGGACAAGGTTTTCCGGGTTCGAATCTCGGCCTGGGCATGGATGTTTGTGAGTGTCCATTCATCAATTTCATCATATCATCACTCATCCTCCATCTTAGACAAAAGTTGCACAAAAAGGGAAGTAAAATAAAATAAAATCAATCAATCGTTAGGGCAGAACCATATATCACACAATGCAGGTGAAATTGTTGTTGGTTGACGTGAATTGTTAATATGCCTAAACCCTTAAAATACTCTAATATCAGGTTTTCTGTTGCAATTATTATTTCGGTCCCGGTTTCGATACCCAGTGGAGGCACATAGTTGTTCGGATCCCACTTAAAACTGTAGGTCCAGTCCCGATTAGCCTTACTGTGCATAAAGTGGACTTAAAACACCAAATGAATGCAATGTAATTATTATTTCAATTTTGAAGGCCTCCATGACCGAGTGCTTTGCATACTGCTCTATGAAACATGAGACCCTATGTTCTATTGATTGATTGATTTGCTTTATTTTAATTCGCTTCTTGTGTCACTTTTGCCTAAACGCGACGATGAGGATGGTCGATGAAATTAATGAAGGGAAACACTCACAATGAACACCGAATGAACACAATGCCAAAGCCGGTGTTTAAGCAAGCTGTGCTAACCACTCTACCAAGGAGGCCGGAATCCTTGTTAATGTATAGGAGAAATCGTTCATTGACATCGAACTAAGAACTGTTATTATATTTTAAATTTCGAACCATCAATTAAGATTTATTCTTAACCATTCTTTTGTCTACATTAAAACTTCCACACAATAAGATCAATTACACTAAGGACAACAGCGTTAGAGTCTATGCTTTAAGGAATGATTAATCACGCACGATGATGACGGAAAATAATTCACATGATTATAGTGATGCATTACATCAGTGAAACATTAATTTTCGGTCATGGTGATAAATTGAAAAACGCAGGGACACAATAACCGATTTATTTATTTTATTTCGCTTTTCTTCCACTTTTGGTTAATCACAAAGGATTGGATGAAAGGTGTGTTAAGATGACATTTGTGAATGGAGAACTACAAACGTAGGTGGATAGGACACAGCCCAAACCCCACAGACTATTATACTGACCTTATGTCTAGACGCCAGATCCTCGTTAATCTGCAAAATGCACTCCATGGTCACAACGACGTAAGCATTCGTAGAATTGATTTGTATATCATTCCTTTTTTTTCGAAAAACACGAGCTAAACTATTGCGGATTATGTGATATGCTCATTACATCTCAGGAACATTCGCGACCTTCAACCAGTTTTATCCTTAAACAAAATTGCGGGTTAGGATGTTAACAGACACTTCCAAGACAATATCCAAAGAATACTGTCACATAATCAAAATGTAAAACATTTTTATTTTCTCGTTTTTACTACATCCCTTGGGATTAAACACGGCTGGAGCTATGTGCTGATTATATGACCTCCAAAATGGCCGAACTCGAGAATATGCGGCCACTGCCACATCCTCTAAATGCGCCTTCATGGCACGATTCTATACGCATGAGGAACTTAAAAGAGGTGCGGGGGGGGGGGGGGATAGGAACACAAACTGCGAAGAGTCCAACAGAAAGCTTACTGGAAACAAGTTTGCGTGATGGCCTAGTCTGCTACTGCCCTCCCCCACTTTCTTATCTACACAGGAGCAATGAAGAGTTTCCAACTCGCTTCTGAGTTGGTAGGAAAAGGGAAGTACATTTCATTTGATCCCGTCTGTACTTGGGAGTGAACGACTGGGAGCGGGAACTGCCGGAGCGGCTGGCAACACACGCAAAGCTCACGACTCCGAGGAACGGTGAACGACCACAGAGGAACTGCTCGTTGACCCCGAAGGAGCGGGCAGTTCACAGCTCCCAAGAGGGAGTCGTTCAAAAGGAACGACTCGTTCACGAACGACCCATCACTAATCAGTTTTAGTTGCCCTGAGAATCTCATGTTTTACCCTGGCTACAGCGCCTAGAATAACGTAGTGTGGAAAACGGCATGCTTCTGCGCTCTCTGGATGGTTCCACTCCAAAATGATCCGCTAGAGGCGCTGGTGTTGACCCCGGTGCTTGGTGTTCGACTGCTTATAATGGAAGTAAATGGAGTTTTCGCTGCAACGTCTGATTCTTTTACATGAAGCATTTCTATGAATTTCATAATTGCTATGATATTTGGTACAGTGGTCGCGAAGATATTAACGAACATTCTAGACAGTCGACCACGTCCTGTTATCGTCATACTTTCGTTAATAATACGGGAGAAAAAATACGCGTGGAATGCTCTTGGCAACTAAATTTTTGTGTATGAATTAGGTTCGTTATTATTATCATCATCATTTCTTTTAAAGATATACACACTGAAGCATTTGTATTTTTGATATTTACTGTCTCTTTTCTTCCGCTTTAAACTAATCGCGGCGATGATGATAATGATGATTGCATGAAACGACAAGGGGAACCCCACAAAACTTTCTTAGTGCCATCGACATGATTGTAAGGCAACTTTCAAACCAATGGGACAAGCGACACGGGATGTTCACACTGTCACACTAGTGACACACACTTCCAGACTGTAAAATAGCATTCATTGCACATGAGGGTCCAAACAGCAAACGACACGTTCATATGGCGTATTCGTGTGCTACTTGTTACTTCGGTCGGAAAGCTCCTTAAAGTAAGGGTGCTGAGACCGAAAAGACGCGCTACAGGGGGAGTTCTCAACTAAGTGACAAGCGACATGGTGCCTTCAGTCTATTAGCAAGCGTTGCTTGCGAACAACAGATAGGCGACACGATAAACCGCACATTACAACTACAGATCTAGGCGACGCGATAAACAACACGTGTCGCTTTGTCGCTTCTGCGTCGCTCAAACTGGGCCATTTCCTCAATAGCTTGCAACATGTTGCTGTGGTTTGTTGTTCGCGCATACGCGATGCAATGAGTGTCTTGCTTTAGTGAGATTGCGAACCAAAGCGACAAGCGGCACGCGACACTTATCGCTTGAGGATTTCACCAACCGAACACTGGCCTGTGCTTCCCGTCATGCCGCTACGATGTGAAATGTTGCTCTTGATTGGCTCGTTTCCAAGCAACATGTGTCGCTTCGGTGTGAAAGTTGCCTTGGACCGAAGGACCCGTGTCGCTTTGGTGTGAAATCCTCGTATCGTTTGTCGCGTGTCGCTTTGGTGTAAAATCTCCTTGAGGAAACGGTGCAGTCAGAGCTTGTGTCCCTACGGTTCGAAAGGCTGCATTGATTCCCGACTGCTCGCTTTCAAGCGACATTTGTGGTTTGTCGCCTCGGTATGAAATATCTCTCAGGATACTATTTATATTCTAATAACATAGAAAAATAAACTCTAATACACAGTCCAAGACCTGACGTCCGGAATCACATTGCGATGTTTCTTCTTGTGTTACGCATGCTATTTATTTATTAATTTTATTTTACTTTTCTTTCCAAATTAATGTCGTTTCGTGACTGCAAATCACTCCACAAATATAACTGTTTCCATCAATTCACTTACCGCCTTTCTAGAGAAACAAATTTACACAATATATTCCAAAAACTAACTAAGCCACATTACTTTCATAACAAAATTAAAACCTGGGTCGATCGCACTGCCATCTACTTGTCATCGTCTCGGGGAACCAGTTTCTTGGGTCGTTTTCCACACTACGTTATTCAAGGCGCTGTACCCTGGCCTAAGCCGGACTGGTGTCACCTTCTCGGGACGTGGCAAATTTTGGCGTCCAATTTTACGATAACATCTAACAATATAGTAGTAGAAAAATACATGACAAGAAATCTAGAAACAATAAAAGTAATTGCTTTTACATAACGTTGTACTATCAACTTTACATTCAATATTGCTTTCACATTTCACTATTAAGATTATTTGTTAATTAATAACAGCTTAGCAAGAATACTTTACGAATACCAGTCGGTGTCCATTTAGGAACTATGTTTTCAAACTTACCTCTTGCTTTTCCTTGACGACACCTTCTGTGTTAAAATCCATAAGTGTGAGGGTCATTCCTTTGTAAATATTGTTAAGATTCTGAGGAAGAAAAATTAATGAACAAATTAAGAAAACTAATAAATAAATATTCCCGCAAATTAAAGTATAGCTGGTTAATAATATATCGTATCAGGGAAACATTCCATGAAGTTAAACATGTAGGGAAACGCGAACGAACAATAGCAAACCTGAGCAAACTTTCTTCCGATAATTTTAAAAACAAATAAATTATAAACGGTTTAGAAACAATAAAACAAGTAATATGGCTGGAGCAAGTTTAGAGGAGGACGACTGAATGAATGCTTATATTTATAGAGTACGGTAGATACACAAGAGAGAGCTTATGTCAACACGAAATAATACATAAACGGATATATAGAATTCGGAATATTACAACCAGTCAGGATGTTTATAATACAATTTTCTTTTCGTTCTGTATTTAAGTTAATGTACTTGAAATTATCTATAAAATGTTATCATAATTAAATATGTTTCAATGATGTGACATGTCTTAAAAAAAATATTTAGGTAACATTCCCAGACATGTACAGTTTAGTACTTATGCTGTGGAGAAGAAAATTGGATTTAAAGTTTTGTATAAAAGTTACTGTAATCGTTTTATAGATGTATTTACCACAAGTAAATGAAGTACACTGCGGAGATCCCATTGCCTTGTGAAATGGTCACATTAAAAAATGAATAACTGTGCTATGGGCTAATGCTATGTGTCACACCCTGAAATAGTAGAGACATTCGTACTTCCCGCTCTGGGTACATGCAGTCAGCACCCAAGAGAAGAGAAAGGTCGTTAAAAACTTTACTCCTTTTGTTATAAAAAGGGTTGATTGATTGAATGTTTGACTCCGTCACGGAGGCTGGCATAAAGAGATAGTAATGAAGCAATACTTACATTTGAAACATCTCGAAGGGTGTCTCTGAAATTGTTCGCCCATTCCTTTAAATTTTCTTGCGAGTTCTGAAACACAAAAACAATATGTCAAATTAGCATTCATGTAGTTGGTGATTTAATATACATTTCAATAAATTACTTTCTATCTGTTTCTCAAATATATGAACAGTAATATATGACTAGGAAACTAATACAGTCGACAGTATTTCATGAAATTCCTGGCAACCATTGGCTGCAATTTTTATTTTTACCTCTGTTTTCCAGACACACACACACGTCTACAAACTTAAATAATAAGAAACGGACGCTAGAAAACTGTCAGTACGTATTATTATTTACTTTCATATGTGTATATATTTTATATTTAGAAGTGTGTTGGCAATGTTCCCACAAATCCTTTAAAGATAATTCATCACTACTATATACATAAATCCATTAGAAAAGACCAAGGTTTGATTATAATTTAATCTGACAACCTTATATAAAAGTGTCTCCGCCGTCTCCCCCATAACACTTTATGCTCAGCTAGACTAATTGAAACTGTCTTAATTTACATTTTAGTGTGATCCAAAACATCGTGCAGTGTGCCTCCACCAGCAACCAAACCCGGGGCTAATTGATTACAAGGATACTTTGCTACTAGTAAAAATATTCTCAGGAGCCTCTTGTTTACAAATTTGTACTACGAGCATATATACTACCTTCCCTATGGAATTCATTTATTGTAAAATGTTCAAATTCTGACCAAACGAATCAAAATGAAATGCTACGCAACTTTTATTTGATTCATTGACATTATGCCATTGCACTTTACACCGTGATTTACTGCACATTGCCATAATATATGAAATTAAAATTAAAATGGATTCTTACCTTGTCACCTCTTGCCGCATCTGTAATTGCTTTCTTCTCTTTTTCCGCGCTTTCATTGAAGAACTTTTCTACAAATTTCGAAATTGTCTGCTTCGCTTGCGCTACCTGAATACATTGTAAGGTGAGAATTGAATTTTAGTCAGCTTTATTCACATTTCAATCTTCTAAAGTATTCTTAAAATTAGGCTCAAGAGTATGTATGCAATGAACAGAATTATACACTGAAGATACGGTGCGTTCTTTTTGGCTCTGGGCCGAGATAGCACGTGCCTGCAGACGGCACGGCATTGCGCGGATGCCGGCATTTTCGACTCGTGACGTCCCGCCTTTTATTTATGTATATATATTTAGCACGCAGACAATTATATTTATATTGCATAACCTGTGTTATAAGAGTTTTTGAAAGTGGTGGCCAACTGCATTCACACATTCCCGGGATCTTTTGATTTTTTGACTCGGAAAAGTTCCTCTTCCGAATTCTTGTAAGTATTTTTTCTCTTAATCTCAGAACAAGTTGCCGAACTGTTTCTCTGCCCGCAGCTGCAACGCCAGGGAATTTATGTGAAAATTGCCCACAAACATGATTCGGTTTTCACATAAGTGTCATAAAATTCCTTTGTTCAAACGAACTTTTCGGCTGGTATTATCAATGGTCACACAATCTTATTGAACATACACAAACACACGGATTACACAGAAAAAACTAACACTGGTGTGATCTATGAGACTGGACAAATCCGCACACAGGCACTTAAACAGAGAAAAATTACACCTCCAAGCTAAAACAAACAGACCTGTACTGAGTGATAAGCGAGCAACAATTTCGCCTACAACACGAGTTACAGAGAGGTTGTAGCTCTTCCGGCGTCTAAACATACAACTTTTGCCTGTCAATGCGATGGCGTTTTCTTTCACAGAATGATCAAAAATAACAACACCGTAACAGCGCTGACAACTTGCGTCTAGTGTCTAACCCGTAATGACGTCCATGTGAGTAAAAACTTACCCAGTCGATTGTTAAATATATTTTTTGATGACTTCCGATTATTGTCTGACGCCACCCTTCTCAGTATCTTTCCAATGAACCCTTCGGAGAGTCGTGACCTTGAATCGGCTGTCAGTTCCTTAGTTTCGCTCGCAGGGCTGTAGAAACACTGCCTTGGCAAATATCAATTAAACCGTTCAAAGTTAATAAAATTATATTAATAATTGAAGATATTATTATTTACTTACTTTGAAACAATTAAAATTCGGACTTATGAAGCAATCTTCTAGGTATTTTTTTTACCCAGCGCGCGTACTGCCGGGCTAACAATGGCAAGAAAACAACTGGAAAACAATAAATATGCCAATCAAAATTTCATCAAAAGATGCTGGGAATGTGTAAAAGCAGTTGGCACCACTTTCAACAACTCTTATAGCACAGGTTAGTACTCGTTATGCAATATAAATATAATTGTCTGCATGCTAGAGATATGCGCGTCAATATAAACGTGACGTCACGGGTCTGCAGTCAGGCACTCTCTCCGCCCAGAGCCAAAACGAATGCACTATATTAAAAAAATGAAAATAATGTACTCAAACTTATTACAAGTCTCGAATGAAATGAATACGTAAATGACTCACAAGTGGTAGGGTATATATTGTAAAAATATTTATACGTATTATAAAGATTCTGAATCATTGTCATGTTTTCTAATTTATATTAAGTTCTCACAAATTGCATAAGTTTCTTCAAATAAGTAACTCAATTTGCAAATAAGAAACAGTGAAAAACAATTCAGAACATTTTTATAGGACTTACTTCTTCTGACATTTTCTTAAGCCCCTCTGTAATTGCACTCAAATTTCCAATATTTGCCAACTGAAATATAAAATATTGAGGAATAAAAATGACATATACAAACATCGAATTAATTTATATTAGTACATTTGGTATTATAGTTTGTCATATAGAAGCAATCTTACTAAAATATAGTTGTAGAATATTGTTTCACTCTTAGGGAACTTGGAACAATACTAACGGTTGGAATCTCAGGGATTCCCTTCCGATGGAAACGAAAAAATTCCATCCTTACCAAGTTGATTCCATCTTTCCCAAGGGAATATTATAGCTGGCACAAATATTTACACAGAAGTTTAGTTTCAGATGTAAATTTCTTTCTGAAGTTACTATCGTTTCAGAGGTCACTAGTGTAATGTGCAACCGTTGACAATATATCATATGTATATAAAACTCTCTGTATATGCTCAGATTATAATGAAGAAATAGTTAACAAATATTGTAGTTTTCTTACTGTTGGGTAAAGGATAGAAACATCAGTATTATTAACGGGATATTCCATATCTACTACCTAAGATTACAATACCGGCTCGATATTAATCACTTAAAAGTAACCACTCCCCTCTCTCTATTAGATTGCATAAACAATAAAATGTTTAAATTTGCTCTTGTGACATTACAATGATCACTTGAAGCATGGTCAACAATTCACTCAACGAATGTAACAGTTTATAGCATGTACTATTGATTTTGTGACTTTTAGTATGCTTATGGTGTAATATGTTGCAAAGAGTTCTTTTTTTGTAATTTTGAATGTATCGTGTGTTCGTATGTTGTACGTACATTAAACTGCTGTACAGTGTTTTAAGCAGTAAATTCTAATTACATAAAGTAAACAAATTTAATGCACGAAGTTCAAAGTTCGGGAACTTTTACAGCATTACTAAGCTTTTTATTTCCTCGTTCTCTCATTAAAACCTTGCACAAAATGTTGGAGACTGTGAATTATATTAGTTTTCATGCGTAAAGCTACAACAAATGTTGAATTAATTTAAATAGCGCAGAGTGAAGTTAAAACTGAATAGCGTTTTCTCTGTGAAAATAATTGTTTCATGATTATTTAATTGTTAGTTTTATAGGTTTTCTTTTAGTTTATTGTTTTCATTACTGTTAATATTGTCATCATTAATGTGCACATTTATAACCCTGCAGGAAGAGAGACGATTTCTTTGAAAATAATTGAAATTCCTGTTTTCATGTGAATTCAAGAATGGATGGAATCTCGCTCACATGAAACAAAAAAAAGTTTAATTTACACAGTTACACTAACAATATAACATGTAGTCTACATATGAATAATTCTATTATTCCTACCTTCAAAATCGAACATAAGTCTGGATTGTGCGTGTGTGCGTGTAAAATAATAATTATAATAATAATTGTTTATTTTAAGTGCGGAGCACAGTATATACACTAATAGCCTAAATCTACTAAAAGTTAGACTATGCCTACAGCCCTAAGTCTAGTAAATTCTAGTAGAATGATGCATCGAGAGTATCATTAAATTTCAAGATTATTTAAAACGAGATATTCAATTATCTAATTATTATTATTATTATTATTATTATTATTGTGTGGGCACTGGTATGAAATAATCTAGAAACCTATAGTCAATCTTTCTCCGCCAACTAATAAACGTAAACACTGCTTCTGCTACTTCAAATGCATATTAACTCATGATTAGGGCCCGGACTTTTAGGATTTTATAGACATCATTTTAGGCTTTATAAAGAGATGATTTAGCCGTTTTTAGGATTTTTTCCCTGCCCGTATTTTTATTGAAATCAATCCAAATATTTCCATTTACATGAGCATCAATACTGCAAACACATTTTCCTTCACATATTACATGTTTACTAAACTTAAAGCATACAAAAAACACAGTTTTTAGAAAATACAGAAAATAATAAAAATTTAAAACTCGTCATTGTTAAGCTATTTCTTTTGTAATGCAAATTTTGCTTCCCTTTTTCTCTCATGCCCTTTCCCTTATCTCATTTCCATTCTCCCTTCTGTGTGTGTGTGAGAGAGAGAGAGAGAGACAGAGGGGGGGGGGGGGGAGAATACGTTTTTATATTGCCGTACAGTTAACAATGTGTTCAGTTCGCTCTGATGAAACAAAACAAGGTTTTAGCATTTTTGATATTTTTTAACATTTATTTAGCTGAAAAGTTCAATTTAGCCTTTCTTAGGATCATAACTTCTTTTAGCCGTTTTTAGAACCTATAGGATTCATGTATTTCATTAAGAAATGGCTAAAATTAAAATATATGCTAGAATAGTGACGTTACCAAGTAAGGAATAAAATAGGTTAAAACATATTTAAGGAAACAACTATAGAAATATTTTATGATATTTGTGTTAATACAGAATTTACTATTATTGCGCGCTTTTTTAATGTATATAGTCTAACGTATACAGATAAAGTAGAAGAGTATTAGATCTCATCAAAGCAGCAATAGAAGAAAAATTACGTTTATTTGTTTATTTGTTAGGTATTTTGTTTTTATCAAGAAACGTAACTAAATTATATTAAATGAATTAAAAGTTCGACTCTACTAGGTTGAATTTCCGTAATAAAATACATGCAGTGTTAATTGTGCATTATCTATTGTCTATTGCTCCTAAAGGTCTTTTCCACTGTTACGGCGCCTGGTCATACAATTGGATTAAAAATTATAGATACTCGAGTTTAGACTCCAATTTAAAAAGTTACCAGTAGACCTACAAAAATAAGAGTTACTTCAAAATTTAGCTTATTCAATTCTGCGCTAATCTGTGCTAATCATTTTGTCTTCGAATATGCCTTATATTTTTTATCGTCGTGAGAACGCAAAAAGAGATCCGTTTTTCTTAGTTTTGGAAACGATCGTTCTTTTTGAAATTCTATAAATCAAAAACGGGTTGTCCAATCGTGATGAAATTTCAGTATGGTGCAGGCAGAAGGTTTATAAACCCAAATCTTAATTTTCAGATTTTTTAAAATTTGTCAAAAAACAGTTATCCTCAATTTTTCGAAGCAACTTTTTCTTAGTATTGGGTAGTCCTACAAACACAAAATTGGTCTTGTTTTGAAGCTCTTTGCATCTGTTTTCAAAATTCATTATCGGTGTCAATTCACATTGAGAAACCGATTTTATACAGATTTTTATAAAGATGTACGCGAAACGTGGCAACACGGCACACAGCGATGTCCGTTGAATCGTGCAAACCGCTGGCTGGCACTGCGAGTCGGTGCTTGCAGTGTTGCCACGTTCCGCGTACATCTTTGCTGCGTTTCTTATCGTGCTGGATAGGTCGCTTCCCCTCTCCCCTCTCCCCACTTCCCTTCCCAGCATTAGGATCGGCCACCTTAACAGTACAAAAGATCTATAACTATACTTATTCTAACACTACGTTTCGAGAGAGAAACTCTTCTCTCCTTTGCAGGGAAATACGCGTAATTTCTCGGTGGTAGGAATTGAACCTACAACAGACCTTTCCGCTGTGGAATCCAGCTACTTCACGGGGTTCCCCGGTATTATGTTCTAAATTTGCTTCACTTATGCTACTATTTTATTTTCTAAGGCATGGGAACCATACTTTTGCTTGAAAGCTACACTGGGATGACTGATGAGCTTTAGACATAAGACCGACAGAATAATTCTAAGTAATTCTGTACGTAACAGAACTGAAACACAGTTCGTTGAAAATATGGTTCCTCGTACGTGTAATTTACGGCTTATGTACGAGGCTGCAATCTCGGTTTCACACATACTAGACATTGTGAATTGCAATCTATACGATACTGTCTGAATAATTTTTAAAGAACTTACCTCGTCAGGTTTGTCTAATAGATTTTGCAGAACTTTTATGTCATCGTTTATAATCTCTTTCACTTTCTGTTTAAAAAAGAATATGAAAAACAATTACTGTTGTTCGAAAATTGTTATTGATGAGCATAACTAATTTACATACAAGTATAAAATATGGAATTCCTACATCGAAAGTGATGTGATTGTAAAATGCTGACAATTAATTCACGTATGGCACTATATTCATATCCTTCATATATTCTTGTGAAATATAATTCTTTCACAACGGAGCATTGCAATAAAGTGACTTTAGGGGGCAGTAGCGTTTAATTGTTTCCATGATGATTGCATTGAATATTTTTCAAATTTGTAAATTTAGGTTATGCTGTTGTAAGCAGTTAAAACATCACAATATCATCTTTCTCTGAAATACAATTATTACGTTATATTAATATCTTTGATTAAACTTTAATCTCACAATTGCATACATTTTCACTACTGTAGTGCAATATTTACTTGTATTTCGTACAAGAAAAAATTCTCATTATCTTCAGTGGTGTCCCCAAGCAATTTTATTCTGGTAGGTTCAAAGACAGGAGGAATATATTTGCAGGTGGGCTCTGCTTTGGTGTCTATGGGTGCAAAGATCCTCCTACTTGTCTCTCTTTATTTCTTTCTTGCCCTCTCTATCTACTGTACTCTCTCTTCCCTTTTACTTTCTCTATCTCTCGTTCTTACCCAGTTCTATTACATACTATTCTTCTGTCACCTTCATCTTTCATAACCTTGCTATCCTGAAGAATCCCAGGATTAACCTTTCCACACAACGTCACAGCTACCCACTCGACTCCCAACACTATCTCAGTCAAATAGACACCCACTACATACCTAAGAAAACGACCACAAAACAAGTATCATATTAACAAACTTTGTAAACCGGTTTTGTTCTGGATTACCGAACAACCTCGGTACAAGATCCTGCGGATTACATTGTAACTTGAAGAAATGTATCTATATGTATTCTTTGAACCAAATAAAGTCACGAGGAAATTAAAACGGAGGAACCGATATTCATTGGGAAACACGTTCTGGTCTTCTAGGTACCAGAACATTAGCGCATACCCTCGAATGTATGCGGATAGAGGGGGCCATCTTCCGGGGGTTCGTGGACTTAATACATCAATTCAAACTCAAATTCAATCTTTCTCAATCGTATTCTTTCTCTCTTTCTATCGAATGGTTTCACTTCTCAATTTAATCTCTGTCTGTTTTTCTGTCTCTCTCAAGCCTTCTCTTTCTATATCCGGGTATCATCCTTTGTACTTACTCTTTCGATTATCCTCTCTCTCTCTCTCTCTTTTCTCGCTCTCTCTATCTCAATCTTTCTATCCTACTCTCTCTACAAGGATTCACACTATCTACTTACATTCTCTCTTTATATGTTACTCTATATCTCAATCTGTTTCCTTGGTTTTCCTCTGTTCATTTCCATTGCATTCTGTCTACCCGTCTTTTTCTCTATTCTTCTTTGTTTTTTCTGTTTACCTCTTGCTTCCTTTGTCTCTCTATCCTTCTCCCTCTGGTCTACCAATTTATCAACTTCTACCTCTAATTAGTTCCTTCCTTTTTGTATCCCTCCCTTTGTGCCATTCTTGCACTACCATTAATTCTGAAAGTTTCCCATGTATGTCACTTTTTTACACTGTTAAAGGAAAATAATCACTTCAACTAAAAAAATAAAAACGAAATGGAAAATAGAATGAATTTTTCACTCTGGAAGAACTAATAATTACTGTATTTGAATCGTGAATTGAATGGAATTTTTAAAATAAATAATGCAGCCTGTATCATATACGGATTGTTTTTTGTATTTCTCTGTGGCAATGAAAGTAATATTTACCTCTGTGTCATTCGTTCCAACTATCCATTGAATATATTCCACCATTTGGTCATCTGGAATTGTTGAGTTTTCAGTGTTGTCCTAAACCATTTCAGAAAATCAATAAACATTGTTCAGAAACAAATTAATATTTTCTTATTTCTATAGATGCTAATTAAAGTAAGTACAGACTACACTAAATATTCATGAGTTTATTTCCTTATTGAAAAGTGTAATCTTGTCATTCGACAACAAAGAAATCCCCATGGTTAGTAATAAAGATTACGGCCTGTTTCGCCTTATTGCGTTTTCATCCCTCTCCCAATACAATTTCGCCTTATCCTGTTTCACCTTACACACAAAGAAAGTTCCACCAGAAAATATTATCGACATGAAGGGTCATTATTATTAATGTAATAAAACACCATGCTACATTGAAATAACGTAAATTTATTGCGTGTTTCTTGGGACTCATTCATTCAATTTCTTAGGTGGATACAGTATGGTGCAGCATCTAAATACGCCATTACCTAACATAACATAACCTAACCTAACCAAACCCAAGGGCTGGATGGCAGTTGGGCGAGATCAAGGACGGACCAGAGACACCCTGGCGGGGAGCGTTGGTCGTTATTAGAACGGCCGCTTGGTCCGACTGAGAATCGCACGGATGAAGATTGGTCGAGGTCGGTGCTCCTGGGGTTCGTGGCGAGTAGCCAAGGTAGGCAACCTCACAAGCTCTGCGCTCCCATTATCAAGTCGATAAAATTCCCAGGTGGGAAATTGATTGTGTGTAAGGCGAAAGAGGATAAGACGAAATGGGAGGACACGGTTATAAATTGTGTTCCTAGAAGCTCGCTTAGTTACTTTATAGATATTTTTGTATGCTAACATAATGCAGTAAGTACATGGTTATAGAAAAATACATTAAAAAAATGTGCCTAGCTTTTACTTACTGCAGAAGTAGATTCAGGGAATAAGTAGTCAAGCATGTCAGAGTCTCCGCTATCCGCATATTTTCTCAAAAAGTCCTCATTCTGCAAGAAAACATTAGAGTACTAAAATATTCCTCTTGTCTTAAAATATAATGTTACTTTTGCTTGCAATGTTGAACTCTGACTAAATAAATAATACACTTACTTTGAATCACATGAACGGGCTACATATTTCGTCCTTCTAATATATTTTAAAATATTTCAAATGTTCCCCGTCCTCCACCTCGCCCCAAAAGTGGAAAACGTTGCTTACATCATCAGCTCAACGCATGTCAATATATATATATATACAGGGTGATTGGTAATTCGACCTATTCCTGAAAAGGGGTAATACTAGAGCACATTTGCAACAAATTTGACCCTATGCACCAGGGTCGGAAATCAATGTGTTTCGAGTTATTGCAGTTTGTAGATTTTCGTGACATATTCCTACTTGAGACCGAAAAACTGCTAATTGTCAAAAAAAAAACTACTACACCCTGGGCACTTAATTGACACGTTGCTAACAGCTGACGAATGAGTGACTACTGGGAAAAAAATCATGCCTAAAATTCCCATACTCACAGAAAGAAACAGTCTGGAGCACACGTCCTGAAGAAATTTGGAAATTTTCCTTTAAATCGAAAAGGATTACTCAAAAAAATTGTAACACACTTAGAGTAAAAATTACGGAAAAACTTCCTCATTTCATAAGCTCTCCAAAAAGATACAAATGTTGTCAACTGGCACACGGGTTGTGGGAAAATCTGTATAAAAAGCGGAGAAGACGCGTTGTAGACCTCTTTGTAAAGTGAAAAGAAGTTGTCTGTTGTGAGAAATAAATGAACGAAAATGAGAAGTAATAATGTTAATTACCATTCTCATGATTCCAGGTTGTCAGAATTAACCGTTACAAAAACTACAAATCCTGTTTAATTTGCCTCCCCCGGTTACGTATGCAAGCACGCAACCTGCGGCGTACTTCAGACACAGTCACTCGCGTTGACACTCTCTCTCTTATATATTGGGCAACTGCCACAATTCTCTCTCTCAACTCTTCTTGGGAGTCCGTTGGTGTACTGTAGACTAACTCTTTCAAGTGACCCCAAATGTAAAGGTCGCATGGAATCAAATCCGGACTCCTCGCCGCCTCGACCAATCCATCGCATGGGACAATTGTCGTCCAGCCACTGTCGCACACTCTGAAAATAGTAAGTTGGGCATCCATCATGTTAGTAAATCATACCCCTTCTTGTGGCGAGCGGCACATCCTCCAGCAGCGTCGTCAATTCTTCCCTTAGGAAGTTTTGGTAGGTAATGCCGTTTACGTTTTGTGGCAGAAAGAATGGCCCGATCACATGATTGTGGATGATTCCCATCCACACATTTATTGAGAATTTTCTCTGGTTAGCCTTTTCTTTAGATTTTCTTGGGTTATATATGGATATTAACCCTATTTCATCAATTTAAAGTTCCTGTTTGTTGTGACTAACATAGTGCCAGCGTAACATAAAGATTTGACACATTATTAAAATATATGTGTCACGAGATTGAAGTAAAAATGACAGAGTCCGTTTTTATGACAAATGTATAAGTTTAATATATTTTTCTTACCTGTCCCCCATTACGGCGACCATCAACAGAATTTGACACTTGATTTGAAATTTGTCCTACCACATCGGCACCCTGTGCAACGAACTGCTTTATGATATCGACGAAGAACCTCTAAATAACAAGTATAATATATTACTATGTAGACATCAAAATCTGCTACGATTATATACAAGGTATATGCATCAATGTACAAATAAGTTACATTACATCACATTAAAATCTATTGCATAATCTGGTACTTCTTACATGATTTTTTTGTTTTGCTTTTCTATAGACTATTCAGAAAAATTGTTATAAATTCTGTTCAAAGATTTAAAAATAAGCAATTGCTTCATCTATGCCTAGAAAGTTGAATATAATGTTGTTCTTACCTGTCCCACACTACGACGACCATCAACAGAATTTGATACTTGATTTGAAATTTGTCCTACCACTTCAGCACCTTGTGCAACAGCTTGTTTCATTAAATCGATGAAGAACCTCTGAAAGAGTTTATAACAAGTAAATATATTACTATGTAGACATCGGAATCTGCTATGATTATATACAAGGTATATGCATCAATGCACAAATAAGTTACATTACATCACATTAAAATCTAGAGCAAAATCTGGTATTTTTTAATGATTTTTTTTATTTGCTTTTGAATCGACTTTTCAGAAAAATTGTTATAAATTCTGTTCAAAGATTTATAAATAAGCAATTGCCCCATCCATGTCTAGAAAGTTGAGGATAGTGTTGTTCTTACCTGTCCCCCACTACGACGACCATCAACAGAATTTGATACTTGATTTGAAATTTGTCCTACCACTTCAGCACCTTGTGCAACTGCTTGTTTCATTAAATCGATGAAGAACCTCTGAAAGAGTTTATATCAAGTATATATATTAATTACTATGTAGACATCGGAATCTGCTACGATTATATACAAGGTATATGCATCAATGTACAAATAAGTTACATTAAATCACATTAAAATCAATAGCAAAATCTGGTAATGTTTATATGAATGTTTCTGTTTTACTTTCTATCGAATTTTCAGAAAAATTGTTATAAATTCTGTTCAAAGATATGTAAATAAGCAATTACCTCATCTATGTCTAGAATGTTGAGTATAGTGTTGTTATTACCTGTCCTCCACTACGACGACCATCAACAGAATTTGATACTTGATTTGAAATTTGTCCTACCACTTCAGCACCTTGTGCAACTGCTTGTTTCATTAAATCGATGAAGAACCTCTGAAAGAGTTTATATCAAGTATATATATTAATTACTATGTAGACATCGGAATCTGCTATTATTATATACAAGGTATATGCATCAATGTACAAATAAGTTACATTAAATCACATTAAAATCAATAGCAAAATCTGGTAATTTTTATATGAATGTTTCTGTTTTGCTTTCAAGCGAATTTTCAGAAAAATTGTTATAAATTCTGTTCAAAGATATGTAAATAAGCAATTACCTCATCTATGTCTAGAATGTTGAGTATAGTGTTGTTATTACCTGTCCTCCACTACGACGACCATCAACAGAATTTGATACTTGATTTGAAATTTGTCCTACCACTTCAGCACCTTGTGCAACTGCTTGTTTCATTAAATCGATGAAGAACCTCTGAAAGAGTTTATATCAAGTATATATATTAATTACTAT
Organism: Lepisma saccharinum; assembly: GCF_977018435.1. NCBI lineage: Eukaryota > Metazoa > Arthropoda > Insecta > Zygentoma > Lepismatidae > Lepisma > Lepisma saccharinum. The sequence goes on along the minus strand of NC_139232.1, from coordinate 86,079,754 downwards.
GTAGACATCGGAATCTGCTACGATTATATACAAGGTATATGCATCAATGTACAAATAAGTTACATTAAATCACATTAAAATCAATAGCAAAATCTGGTAATTTTTATATGAATGTTTCTGTTTTGCTTTCTATCGAATTTTCAGAAAAATTGTTTTAAATTCTGTTCAAAGATATGTAAATAAGCAATTACCTCATCTATGTCTAGAATGTTGAGTATAGTGTTGTTATTACCTGTCCTCCACTACGACGACCATCAACAGAATTTGATACTTGATTTGAAATTTGTCCTACCACTTCAGCACCTTGTGCAACTGCTTGTTTCAATAAATCGATGAAGAACCTCTGAAAGAGTTTATAACAAGTAAATATATTAATTCCTATGTAGACATCTGAATCTGCTACGATTATATACAAGGTACGCATCAATACACAAATAAGTGACATTACATCACATTAAAATCTATAGCAAAATCTGGTAATTTTATGATTTTTTTTTTTGATTTCTATCAACATTTCAGAAAAATTGTTATAAATTCTGTTCAAAGATTTATATATAAGCAATTGCTTCATCTATGTCTAGAAAGTTGAGTATAGTATTGTTCTTACCTGTCCCCCACTACGACGACCATCAACAGAATTTGATACTTGATTTGAAATTTGTCCTACCACTTCAGCACCTTGTGCAACTGCTTGTTTTATTAAATCGATGAAGAACCTCTGAAACAATTAACAAAAAAATTAAATTTAACGTGTATTTGACAAAATGGTTAGACCCCGCTATATAGAAGGTAACCAAAAAAAATCTTGCCGTTTTTGACGTTCCATTAATCATGAGCTCACAGAGAGGAAACGAAATGACGCAAGTGCCTGCCAAGCGATCGGGAGTTAGTCTCACCATTGACTGTCAGTAATAAAGGCACGTTGCGCACACACAGCAGTCATAGCTCATCCAGTGTCGGAAAGAAATGGAGGTATCCAAGCAGCTTGTCCGCGTGTGTTTGTTGTATGAATTTAAAGTGGGCCTGTCAGCTGCCGCATCAAGTCGCCGCATTTGCCAGGCATTTTGGGGAGAATGCCATGAACGAACGCACTGCCAGGCATTGGTTCCAGAAATTCCATTCGAGAGATATGAGCCTTTCAGATGAACCTCGCAGTGGACAAGCACATGTGTTGGATGACGAGGCCCTGAAAGCAGCCATCGAGGAGGACAGTGGTCTAACGTGTGATGAACTTACAGAAATGTTCCATGTTTCCGTTGAAACAGTCAGACTGCACCTGCATGGGATAGGGAAGTCATACAAGTTAAGCAAGTAGGTACCCCACACATTGTCGGCATCCAACAAGGAACAACGAGTGACAGCCTGTTTGTCCTTGCTCACTCGGCACTTGAACACACCCATATTTGATCGCTTGCTCACTGGTGACGAAAAGTGGGTGTTTTATGACACTCCCAAGCGTATCAGACATTGGTTGTCGCCACGTGAACCTGTTCCTCACACCTGAAGACGACCTCTGCACCCACCAAAGGTATGGTGGAATTGTCGGCACGTGGTGCATTACGAGCTCCTTCCACCTGGTCAGACCATCACTGCAGACCGCTACTCTCAGCAGTTACAAAGGGTGCACCGTGCATTGCGGCATAAGGAGCCGGCATTCGTGAATCGCAAGGGTGTGCTGTTCCTGCACGACAATGCCAAGCCACATGTGGCAAAGAGGACCCGGGAGACCCTTCAGCAACTTGGCTGGGAGACACTGTGCCATCCACCATATTCACCGGACCTTGTACCAACAGATTACCACCTGTATCATTCCCTCGACAACCACCTCCGTAGGAGATCCTTCGCAAATGAGGGAGACCTGCGGAACGCACTCACGGACTTATTTGCATCGAAGCCCGCCGAGTTTTATCACCAAGGTATTGTGCAGCTGCAGGAACGTTGGCAAATGGTGTTGGATGCTGATGGAGATTACTTCGAAACCTAAAGGTACGTACCGTCCACTGTATTGCTCTTTGTTTATCACTGCTCCATAACGGCAAGAACTTTTTTGGTTACCTTGTAAATGAACAATCAAACTTTATGGTTGCATCAGCATTTCTGAAAATTTGTACATCTGATTATTTGGTGGAAGAAAAAATGTAAATGAATCAATAAACATAATTTCACAAGTTGAAACATTTATAAATAACTCGAGGTTCTAGTAAAATGACATTAGAACTTGAAATTTTAGGGCAACATTTATAATTACTTGTTATGTATATACACATAGAATATACAGGGTGTCACAGAAACGTAAAGACAACATAAAAACAAACTACTTTTCTCAGTAACATTTTTCTCGTTGTTGCGTCGTTTCGTCGCTACAGTCGTTTTAAAAAGCCCCGTGAAGCAGTGCGTGCCAGGGTTGCCAGAAACACACCACATATTCTGTTGAAAATGACATAGCTACGACCAGCCACATTATGTACCGTAAAACAAAGCGAAGGAATGCTTTCAGTAAGCAAATAGGAAGTGAACGAACGATACGAAAAACGGTAGAAAAGAAACGTATTCAAAACGAAGTGATAATATCGGGTTTTGTCACTTAGCCTACATATCAAATATTTGTAAATCTCATTACCACGTTGAGATCTCCAAATTCGAAAGATAAGTAACACATAATGTAATGTACATTCACGGCATTACGCGGCAAGTGACAAAAATGGTTGAAACTACAGGGACATAAGTACAGGGTGGTCCAAAAGTCACAGTACAGCCTATTATTTCAGAAGTTGTAAGGAAAATGAAACATTTGAATACACCAATGTAAGTTGGATATGAGGGCCCACCTTTTGCGACATAACACAACAATGGCCGCCATTTTGAAATCCACAACTTTGAATTGCCGTCCATTTTTTTTAAATGGGAAGGGGGTCATGCGGGGTATCAAAACACATTGAAATTTTGACAGGAATTCATTTCTGGAATCAGATGTCACATAACTGTTACGGTGTAGGCGTTATTGGCATCCAAAGTTGACACTGAAGGGCTAAATGATGTGTTCAATATGCCGGCCGTCTTGTTGAATGCATACCTCTAGTCGCGTAATCCAGTCAGCGATTTCACTGCAGCACAGCGTAATTCTTTGTTGCAGATGGTGAACATCACGAATTTTCTCTGCGTAAACGAGTTGCTTCAAATGCCCCCATAAATTAAAGTCCATAGGTGTTAGGTCGGGTGATCTTGTTGGCCATTCCACTGGGCCATGCAGGCCAATCCATTGCCCAGGCAACTGGACATCGAGCCACTGACGAACAATTAGCCCATAGTGTGGCGGAGTACCATCTTGTTGGAAAAACGAAGGGAATATACCATCTTCATTTAAAAGGGAAGGAAAGACAGTGTCTCTCAACATGTGAAAGTACCGCTCGGAATTAAGGGTTGCATCGATGAAGATTGGTCCAACCACACGGCTGTCCCATATCCAACAACACATCACGATTTTAACATCTCCAACAACATTGGATGGGTCAATCCAGTGGGGATTTTCATGACACCAATTTCGATGATACTGTCGGTTCACTTCGCCACTGACATAAAACATTGCCTCGTCACTGAATAGGATACTCTGTTGGAATGTAGGGTTGTTATGATGTTAACGTAATGCCTACGTACAGAACTCGACACGTCTGTCTGGGTCATCATCAGAAAGTTTTTGCAGCATTTGTATCTTAAATGGGTGCCATTTGTTGCTATGAAGAACACGCATAATGGAGGAACCACTAACAGCAATTTCACTTGCAAGACGTCGGGTGCTGTGTTGTGGGCTCTTTGCAAAGGCAGTCAAAACCATCGTCGAGGTTATCTCGTCAGTGGAAGATTTGGGACGATCACTACGTCGCCTGTCGGACACATTTCCAGTTTCCTTGAATTTGGATGTGAGACATGCAACAGTATTATGAGAAATCGGTGGTCTCTCTGGGTGGCGCCTGTTGAAATCTGCTGCAACGACTCGACTGCTTCGTTCCTCAGACATCAAGATCAGCTCAATTCGCTCTTGCTTCGTCAACGCCATCATATGCCACCTGCAACAGAATAAGGTTTTCAGACTTTTGGATGCCAATAACGCCTACACCGTTACAGTTATGTGAATCTGATTCCAGAAATGAATTCCTGGCAAAATTTCAATGTGTTTAATACCACACATGACCCCCTTCCCATTTAAAAAAATGGACGGCAATTCAAAATGGCGGATTTCAAAATGGCGGCCATCCTTGTGTTGTGTACCAAAAAGTGGGCCCTCATACCCAATTTACATTTTTGTATTCAAATGTTTCATTTTCCTTACAACTTCTGAAATAATAGGCTGTACTGTGACTTTTAGACCACCTTGTAGTAGTAAAATAAGCACTCCGACAATTTTTTAAACGACCGTAGCGCCGAAATGATGCACCAACGAGAAAATTGTTACTCAGAAAAGTTGTTTCTATTGATGTCCTCTATACGTTTCTGTGGTCCATGGGTGCCGTTAAAATTACACCCTGTATATTTATTCAAATTCTGTTTGTTTTTTCCCCGATAACTCTTAGAGGAGAAAGTATGTAATTCAGCTACCACATTTACAAATGCAAAACAATGTTTCTTGATTTTTATCAAACACTTAGTCAACTTTACCAGGTTCTAACATATGACAAAATTAATACATAGGGGAATCATACAGGGTTAGCCTAAAATAAATAAACACTTTCAAAGTTTTACATAAAGAAGAGTCTTAAAAATAGAACTGAAATACTTACATGGTTTTAAGAGCACGTCCTAAAGTTTACATTGGTACATGGGGCGTTCAGTATGCTCTAATACTCACCAAGAAAACAAAATATAACAGAAATGAAAATACGGTTATTTTTCAACATAGTCCCCTGCTCTTTCAATGAACTTTGTCCATCACCGCTCCAATACTTCTACGTATACCCTGTTGGAAGAAGATGTCCTCTTGCTCCTGCAACCATGCATTCACAGCATCCATGACGGCATTGTCATCCCGAAAAACCTGCCCACGGAGATGCGGCTTCAAATGTGGAAACAAGTGGAAGTCACTTGGGACTAGGTCAGGTGAATAGGGTGGATGAGGCACTAATTCAACTCCAGCTGTATGAATTGCAGCCATGGCAACACCGGACTTGTGAACAGGAGCACTGTCCTGCTTCAGCAACACTTAAAGTGTCAACATTCCTCGTCTCTTGCTCTTTATTGCAGCTCGCAATTTTGGCATAAGGTCAGCATGACACTGGCCCGTAATGGTGGTTCCATGTTCCAGATAATCCAACAGCAGTATCCCTTGGCATCCCAGAATACAGTTGCCATAATCTTTCTGGCTGACTGTTGAACACGAAATGTCTTCGGGGTTGGGGAGCTGGTGTGCTTCCATTGCATGAAGCTTTGTTTGGATTCGGGGTCAAAATGGTGGACCCATGTTTCGTCCACCATCACAAATCTTGCCAAAAAGTCCTCTGGATCTGCGCGATACATGCCCAAAAGCTGCCTTGAACATGTCACCCTGCTCCTCTTCTGATCAGCATTCAGGTTTCGCGAGACCCATCGTGCCGAAACTTTCTTCTTACACAATTGATCGGTTAAGATGTTATGAACTGTGCCGGTTCACAACCCTGTAGTCTCTGCTAAATACCTGATGGTGACTCGTCCGTCTGCCATAACCATGTCAAGGATCTTCTCAATGTTTTCCTCGGCAGTCACTGTTACTGGTGGCCCACCTGCATGGGCATCTTCGCATGACCGTCTGCCACAGCTGAACTCACGCCATCTCGCAACGGTGGGATATGATGGAGCAGACTGCCCTAATGTTTGTACAATGTCTCCCAAAAGTTTTAGGACAACGACATTTTAAACTAGGCAACCCAACTTACACAAGGCGTTGGTGGGTTGCGTGTAGAGTTAGGCTCAATTTCAGGGTTGTCACATGCACAATACATATTTATGAAATACGCGAAAGAAATAAAAACAAGTGTTATAGTATAAAATTATAAAAACAACACTATTATATATTATATCGCAAATGACAAAATTATTTCTGAATAAAAAAAGGTTAAAAAACTAAAAGTTAAAATATACAAAACAGTAATTTTGCCTGTAGTATTATATGGATGTGAAACTTGGTCCCTTACATTGAAAGACGAACATAAATTGAGAGTATTTGAAAATAAGATCCTTAGGAAAATCTTTGGACCTAACAGGGATGAGGAGACAGGTGAGTGGAGAAGGTTACATAATTTAGAACTACATAATTTGTATTCATGTCCAGATATTATTAGAATAATTAAATCAAGAAGACTTAGGTGGGCAGGCCATGTGGCAGGATTCTTGTTGTGAAACCTGATGGTAAGAGACCTGTAGGAAGACCAAGACGAAGATGGAGGGACAACGTTGAGATGGACCTAAGGAAAAACGGTAGGGATTGAAAAGAGTATATAGAACTTGCTCAAGATAGGGAAAGATGGAAGGCCTGTGTTGCTGCGGCCATGAACCTTCGGGTTTAAGAAGGCTAGGGAGTTAGTTAGTTAGTTAGAATAAAAAAAATGTTTTCTAATATTTCATCGCTGATGAATCTTCAGAAAGGAAAAGAGGTGAGAAGAAACGAAAGGTGACAAAGGAGAGAAGAAAGAGAAACCTAAAGAAGAAGAGAAAAAGTAGACGTGAGAAGAAAGAGAGGATAGACGAGGATAGGAGAAGTGGTGAGAAGAAAGGAAAAAGATTCGAGGATAGATGAGGAAAATAGAACAAAGAAGAGAAGAGAAGAGGAAAACGAGAGGTGAAGAGAGGAGGAGACGAGAAGAAGGAAGTGGAGAGTAGAGTAAATGAGAGAAAAATAAAGAATCGAAAAGAAGAGGAGAAGAGTGCAGTGGAGTCGGAAATCGAATACAGGAAAGGAGATAAGAGGAGTGGAGGATAGTGGGATGGAGACAAGATGCGAGAAAAGTAGGGAAGGCGGCATGAGATAAAAGCAGAAGAGAAGGGGGAAAGAAGAAGGAGGAGGAGAAGAGAAGGCCAGAAGGGACTGGAGACGAGAGGAGAGAAGAGGTAATTGCAGAAATAACGTCTCGACATTAAGGAATTGCTGCACTGATCAAATTATCGACATGAAACATTCAATAACATTTTAAAATGTATTGGATCGGTGCGAAATGCCTTTTGGCTGAGTAGAGAGCAAGAAAAAATCTTCCACGTAAGATCTTTGATTTTACCTGCGATTATATCACTACAAGCATGAATGTAATTTTAATATTTATAAGAATTATCCAATTTTGCTCCACTTCTCGGTTCGTTGAAAGGGAGATTTTGTAATTTAATATTTCCTCTCCCCATTGTGAATTCCAAACTAAAGAATTGCGTTTCACACGACGTGGACAATGAACACAATGGGATATGTCTAAAACTTACGAAAATTTTCTGCCATCGGAGGGATTTGAACCTATGACCATCAGGTTGACAATCCTCAACGATAACCAATACCATACAAGCTTTCGCTCCTGAAAGCAGGTAGAATGTGAAATGTTGTCTTCCTGTGATACTGCAACAGACGAAATGTTTGTTTACTGACGCAGTCTCGCATCCAGAACAGTCTTATGAAATGTATTTGCTGTTGGGTAAGTAACGCGAGATACGAGACCGCTTGCGAATTGCCAAATGTGCGAAAGGTTATACTTAAACAGGCGGAAAATAGTAATCATATAATCACATCAAATTTGACAGTGTTAGTCAAGAGGTATAAGAAGCTGACCAATGTGAAATGTAGATGCAGACTGTTCTGGACACGATACTGCTCAGTAAACAAGCATTTCGTCTGTTGCAGTATCACAGGAAGACAACATCGTTCTGCAATGGTCAAGCCTCTATATATTTTCCATTAATAATGTCTAATCACAATAATAAGTTTGAAGAAATAACTCGCATTTTCACAACTACCAATATTCTCGTTTCTCTTCATCACTTCGAAAATTATTTCTCGAAGATAGCTGCTATACTACAAGACAGCAATTCAAAACTAAAGTAATAGTTCAACTACATGTATACCCAACCTCAGTTACAATATTGGAGGGACAGAATACTTAAAAAATGTTGTTACAACGGAACGAAAGGGCGTGGTGTAGTGGTTAGAGTTCTCGTTTGGGCTGCTAGTAGTCCCAGGATCATTCTCCTTACGAGGTATTCCCTTTTTTTAATTCTCTTTTTATTAATGAAGAGCAAGATGACATTATTTGTAGTAGCAGAGTAAAGTGGTTACATTGTTCTGCATCTGGAAGATTTATATATATATATATATATATATATAAATGAATTGACACACGTTCAAAGGGATATTTGCATGTATAAGATCGTGAATTATGGTATTCTCACGAAAATTGTGTACTACTTCAAAGACATTGACAAATATTAATGAAAAAACTATTTATATTTTTGGCAATTCAGAACATACTAAATTTACCCACTCGAGGTCAATGCAAAGATAACTACACAAATATCGACTGAAAAATTTTCATCATGTGCAATTCTCCATTAAATATTTTCGCCGATTCGTACTACCTTCGTTTTCTTTGCTACAAACAAGTATTATTTGCAAATTACATTACATGTAGGAGCATAGTTTGATCTACATTTCACAATTCACATTCGACCTGCTTTCAAGAGCGAAAGCTTGTAGGGTAGTGGTTACCGTTGAGGATTGTTAACCTGATGGTCGTTCAAACCCCTCCAATGGCAGAAAATTTCGTAAGTTTTAGACATATCCCATTGTGTTCATTGTCCACGTCGTGTGAAACGGAATGATTCAGTTTGGAATTAACGATGGAGGGAGGGGAACATATTAAATTACAAAATCTCCCTTTCAACGAACCGAGAAGTGGAGGAAAATTGGATAATTCTTATAAATATTAAAATTACATTCATACTTTTAGTGATATAATCGCAGGTAAAATCAAAGATCTTACGTGGAAGATTTTATCTTCCTCTCTTCTCAGCCAAAAGGCATTTCGCACCGATCTAATACATTTCAAAATGTTATTGAATGTTTCATGTCGATAATTTGATCAATGCATTAATTATTTTATGCCGAGACGATATTTTCTGCAACTACCTCTTCTCTCCTCTCGTCTCCAGTCCCTTCTGGTCTTCTATTCTCCTCCTCCTTCTTCTTTCCCCTTCTTCTCCTCTGCTTTTATTTCATATCGCCTTCCCTACTTTTCTCGCATCTTGTCTCCATCCCACTCTCCTCCAGTCCTCTTATCTCTTTTCCTGTATCCGATTTCCGCAACACGCAACCCCTTGTGTCAATTGTGTTGCCTAGTTTAAAATGTCGTTGTCCTAAAACTTTTGAGAGACACTGTACCAAGTCCTCAGGAATTTCCTTTGGCTGTAGGTCTTTTCAATTTCAAGTACTTGAGGACAGTACGATGCTATGTTCCCCGGATTATTCTCAATGGAACAACTTACGTTTATTCCTCAACGGCGAGCCAGAGACTTATCAGCCTACTATGAAGCCCTCAGGTTGTGGGAAATCAGATAAGGATATGCTTACGTAAACCTAACTAACTCTCGCACACAAAAATATATTTAGAAGTCAGTTAATGTTAATATATTATACTTGCACTCGCAATTAAACTCCTTATTAGAAACAAAATTGTATTAAGATCATAATTGCTCTTCACTACACAAATTCCCACATTCACATTTTCAAAATCACTTCCATTATTCCAGCAACCTTCATAAATATCTCTCTCCTTACAACCCACAATCAAATCTTTTAAGGTTAGTCCATAACCATAAAAGACTACCCAATTGAACAAAACAAATTACGTCATAATAGACAATTAACATTTTAAACATATCAAACACTTAAAATGATACAATAAGTGGGTGCGTATCATGGCATCCTCCCACAAACAAAAAGAAAATTAACAAAATGAAAATGGAGTAAATTTTCTTTTTCAAAACTCTAGGGCCATCCACTCAACTCAACAACTGCTTCTCAGTTTCTTGGAGTGTAGGACGGGGCAGACGTATTTGAAGTGGTAACATCTAATTGTTTAACACTAGTTTCTCCACTATCGAAATCTTCCGTCTGTGTAGCACTTTCTTTCCTCCTCCAATTGTAGTTATCTCTATACCGGTTATAGCGATGTGGGGAGAAATTATTATTACCATACGAACTTCTTCTTCGGAATGGCGTTCTTCTTTCTTCTCCAGAAGATCGCTGTGATCCCTCGCAGTTCCTTCTTCTGTAGAACCCGCCTCTATTTTCTTCTCCTGAAGGATTGTTACTTTGTCTAGCGCTACCACTAAAGTTCTCATTATCAGATCTTCCGTTACCAGCAGGCACCTTCGCTGAATCGGGTTGATTTCTGGAGAACGTGAATTGCCTAACTCTAGCTTGGTTGGTTCTTCTGTCCTCGAATCTCGGGTTTTCTGTCCTCCATCCGTCGAGTTGCTCCGAGGCTTCATATCTTCCCAAGAAGCTGGTAAGTTGGTCGATGTTGCGTGGATCGCGAGTAAGTACCAACTGACGCACTCGCAGCGGAAGTTGACTAATAACCAAGTTAAGCGCTTCGCTTTGGTCAACGCTATCCACAAGATTACAATAAGAGCCATATGTGTCTCAGCAATATTCTTCAGGTGAGAGGCCACAGCTCCTCGAATACCGTTTGTTTCTCAGCGTTTGCATTTCCCTTTGCTTGGCATCAGCAGAGGCATATTGTTTTCTAAAGGCAGCACAAAAATGTTCAAAAGTCTTCCACTTCTTCTCATTTGCAACAAACCACGCCTTAGCCTTTCCTACCATAAGAGAGGGCAATAACTTCAATCTAAAAATCATAGGGACATTCATTAGATCCAGGTATGTTATTAGCTCTTTTAAATACCTCTCAGCAGAGACAGTATTAATCTCTCCAGCAAACTTTGAAAGAGCGTTAACATCAGACATGCGAAAAGATTTGTAGGAACTATTCTTATAGACATTGTCACGAGATATCTCATCCTGTCCCCATCTCTCAGACTTTCCATTATTATGTCTCTTCCTGGGCTTTGTAATTTTCCTAGTTTCAGTTTCCTCAGAACTAGAGGAAACTGTAGAGCAAGAACTTGACGAGTAACGATTTCATTTCCACATCTTCCCCTTGGAATCACCTCTCGTTGTTGAACCGTTCATTCCCGGTAGAAATACAGCTTCACCATTTTGAGAAGGTTCTAGAACCCGACAGCCTGCCATTAACATCTGTAGTTGATCGGCCTGCCTATCTACAGATGCGACTTTCTCCGTAACTTCTTCAAGTTTATTTTCTTGCCTTTTCTGATTTAGCTCTAAATTATCAAGTAATTCTGAGGAACCCTGTGTTGCTTCTGGTCTTGCAATTATTTCAACACTCTCTATTCGTCCCCTCAATTTCTCAATTTCATTTTCCATTTCCTTTTCTTTAGATTCTCTAGATGTTTTCTCCTATGTCAAGTCTAAGTTCCACTTTTCATAATCCTCCTTTTGTTTTTATTCCAGCTTTAGTATTAATTCAGCTACTTGCTGCCTCTCACACGCAATTTCCTTCCTCAGAGTCTCCTTAATTTCTCTACATTCCTTTCGCCCCTCTTCTATTCTAGATAATAATTCATCCTTATCTTGGCTGAGCAGCTTCATCAATTCTCCTCTTTCTTCATTTCTTTCTTGTTCATTTCTTATCCTTTCCTGTTCTTGTTTATCTTCTCTTCTGATTCTTTCCTGTTCCTCTTTATCTTCTTTTCTTATTCTTTCTTGTTCATTTCTTATCCTTTCCTGTTCCTCTTTATCTTCTTTTCTTATTCTTTCTTGTTCATTTCTTATCCTTTCCTGTTCCTCTTTATCTTCTCTTCTGATTCTTTCTTGTTCATTTCTCATCCTACCCTGTTCCTCTTTATCTTCTTTTCTTCCCATTTCCATTTTCTCCATCAGGGTTTGAAACAACTGTTCCAAACAAGGACTTCCTTTGTTACCCTTCTCTTCACAAATTAGACATTTCAATTCTTCCCCCTTATACTGCGATTTTGGCAAAGGATAACCAGCACAACGTAAGTGGAAGCTTCTTTTACAATCATTGCACTCGACCTCTTCATCATCAGCTTTCCCTTTATCGGAACAGCAACTTAAAGTCTCCATTCTTAACTTACGACGATCACTTCTTAAATTACGCTTCTGCATACCCTACTCAAACACATTTATCGAGCCCCGCGTTGCGGCGCCAAAAAATTTACACCTGCTACGTTCCCCGGATTATTCTCAATGGAACAACTTACGTTTATTCCTCAACGGCGAGCCAGAGACTTATCAGCCTACTATGAAGCCCTCAGGTTGTGGGAAATCAGATAAGGATATGCTTACGTAAACCTAACTAACTCTCGCACACAAAAATATATTTAGAAGTCAGTTAATGTTAATATATTACACTTGCACTCGCAATTAAACTCCTTATTAGAAACAAAATTGTATTAAGATCATAATTGCTCTTCACTACACAAATTCCCACATTCACATTTTCAAAATCACATCCATTATTCCAGCAACCTTCATAAATATCTCTTTCCTTACAACCCACAATCAAATCTTTTAAGGTTAGTCCACAGCCATAAAAGACTACCCAATTGAACAAAACAAATTACGTCATAATAGACAATTAACATTTTAAACATATCAAACACTTAAAATGATACAATAAGTGGTTGCGTATCAACGAACCTAACTATTTTCCATTTTCACCACGTTCTTACAGATGCTCTACTGCCAATACCGGCCAAGAAAAAAGTACAAGGTAAAACATTTTGCATTTCGGCATAAAGGCATCACAAGATGTCTACTTTCTACACATGTTAAAATTATGATTCTACATGAGGAGGAAGGGGGCGAGTATTAGAGCATACTGAACGCCCCTCGTAAGTTACAAGTGTTCTACGTGTGACCCTTTTGTAACACGACAGATATCAATGCGTTAGTCCAGTTCTCCATAAACATAGACTTTTCCCCTTGCACAGGCAACCAATTTCCTTGAATTTCTTACTCCAATCGTAGATTGATTGACTTGTGGGTGGTTGCTTACCATACACCATACCGTATTATAAAACGACACTACACGATAGTAAAAGCATTCGTTTTTGCAAATTCAATGACGCAGAAAGCCTTCTCCACCTGGCCAGCGGCCATACTGCTCGTCAAGGGTGGTCACATGATGCTGACGTCACGAAGACAAACTAAAAGCGGAGGTCGTAAACTTGAAGACTTTCTCCATACAACAGTACTAAATGCTTTCTGATGTAACAAACAAATGCCAATTTATAAAGCGTTTAAACTGTCTATTTCTTTTAGGCTAACCCTATATTTTAAAGGAATAGTCGTATAATTCACCTGTATCTATGAAAGGCAACATATTATATAATATATACATGTACATATTACTCTTTATATATACAAGAGAGAGAGAATCGGAATTCGATGAAATAGAGAAAGTTACGTCCAAGCCATAGGGATCCTTCAGGCTGTAGAAAAACTATAAGTTCGCATAGGCGTTATATGTTAAGAGGACATATTTGGCTTTTCTCATGTTTTCAGAATATAGATCCTAAGTATATTTTTCTCATGTGTTAGAGAGCAGCAGTAACATGGGAATAATTCAGTTTTCTAATAGCATTAGTAGATTATTACAAAGTTTTATTATAACTTTATAAATCAATTTAACTTAAAATACGTTTCGAAAATTTTGCCATACTTCATAATTTTCTTTATATTCTTAGTCAGAATCTAATGCGCTAAAGTCAAAACTATGTGTGAAAGACACTCGGCCGTATAATAGTCATATTAATTTCATCTTGTTTTATAGTTTAATAAATATTAATAAATTTTAAAAATATTAGAGTACGCAATTTTATGCAATTTAAAGTTGCTTTGGGCGTACACAAAAAATATACCTCAGGGATTAAGTTCAATCACATAAAATCGGGAGAAAATTTAGATAATTATGCTATTTCCTATTTTTATATATAAAGTAAACACAAATATTTGTTAAGTATTATATTAAATCTTATTGTCAGACACTTAAAGAAGAAATAGCCTCACATATTTTTGAAAAGAGTATTATATTTCAATCGAGGATAGTTTTCTCACCTGTCCACCATTACGACGACCATCAACCGAATTTGAAACTTGATTTGAAATGTGCCCAACAATATCGGCACCTGTTCCTACCAGTTGATTTATGAAATTAAGGAAGAACCTCTGGAAAAAATAATAACAAATACGTATATCTGTATGTTCAAATTTGAATTCCCTAAGGGTACACATACATTTTCCATAAATGTATGCGCAACGTGAATTAAATCACATTAAAATGTAGTGCAAAGTTTGCTTAATTCTTTGATGTAACCTACATTATAAAGTAATAGATTTTTACTTCGCTTTCTTTCGACTATTCAGACGAATTGTCTTAAATAATGTTGAAGGACTTCTAAAAAATAACGGTTTGGCTTATTAAAAAAACTATTGCATTTAAGTGGACCATGGTCTCTTACCTGACACCCCATTTGAAATTTGTCCAACCGTGGCCGCGGTGGCTCAGTCGGTAACGCGTCTGACTACCATGCTCAAGGTCCCGGGTTCGATCCCCGGCCGGTTCAAATCCGGGAACTTTTCTAACGGTGGAAGCGGCCCCGGCGCCTACCCAGCGTCGAATAACATGGGTACCTGGGGGGTAAAGGCGGTCAGGGGCGTGATGCTGATCACATCACCCCACTCACGACCGGATCAAGAAAGTGTGGGACGTTACCCCCACACCCCCTATACGCCTTCATGGCGTAGTGCTATGCACAGGGGAACACTTTACCTTTACCTTTTACCAACCACGTCGGCCCCTGTTGCAACAGCTTGTTTTATTAAATCGATGAAGAAGAACCTCTGAAACGGTTAATAACAAATAATTATATTAATATTTTCAAATCGAATCTGCTATCGTTACGCGCAAGCTAGACATACATATACAAGGAACTTGCATTGCCATCACACGAAAATTTAGAACAAAACTTTGTAATTCATTGATGTCACCTTCATCTTGAAGTTATTTCTTTTCGCTTTTCTTTTCTCTAGTGTTCTTTAAGTTGTTTAAATTATGTTGAACGATTTCTAAATATAATAGACTTCCCTATTTTTAAAATGAGTATTATATTTACATGGACGATAATTGCTTACCTGTCCCCCACTACGACGACCATCAACAGAATTTGACACCCCATTTGAAATTTGTCCAACCACGTCGGCCCCTGTTGCAACAGCTTGTTTTATTAAATCGATGAAGAAGAACCTCTGAAACAGTTAATAACAAATAATTATATTAATATTTTCAAATCGAATCTGCTATCGCTACTCGCAAGCTACACATACATGTACAAGGAACTTGCATTGCATCACACGAAAATTTAGAACAAAACTTTGTAATTCATTGATGTCGTCTTCATCATGAAGTTATTTCTTTTCGCTTTTCTTTTCTCTAGTGTTCTTTAAGTTGTTTAAATTATGTTGAACGATTTCTAAATATAATAGACTTCCCTATTTTTAAAATGAGTATTATATTTACATGGACGATAATTGCTTACCTGTCCCCCACTACGACGACCATCAACAGAATTTGACACCCCATTTGAAATTTGTCCAACCACGTCGGCCCCTGTTGCAACAGCTTGTTTTATTAAATCGATGAAGAAGAACCTCTGAAACAGTTAATAACAAATAATTATATTAATATTTTCAAATCGAATCTGCTATCGCTACTCGCAAGCTACACATACATGTACAAGGAACTTGCATTGCATCACACGAAAATTTAGAACAAAACTTTGTAATTCATTGATGTCGTCTTCATCATGAAGTTATTTCTTTTCGCTTTTCTTTTCTCTAGTGTTCTTTAAGTTGTTTAAATTGTGTTCAACGATTTCTAAATATAAATAGACTTCCCTATCTTTAAAATGAGTATTATATTTACATGGACGATAATTGCTTACCTGTCCCCCACTTCGACGACCATCAACAGAATTTGACACCCCATTTGAAATTTGTCCAACCACCTCGGCCCCTGTTGCAACAGCTTGTTTTATTAAATCGATGAAGAAGAACCTCTGAAACAGTTAATAACAAATAATTATATTAATATTGTCAAATCGAATCTGGTCTGACCTTCGAAGGGTTCGGACGTGCGTGAATAGCTCTCTCTTTCCGCTTGAGTCGCCCTCTGTGAACCGCATGTAAGAGGGTCCGTCTATCCAACTCGAGTTTGCACGGTGAAGGGAATACTGCGGTCAAAGTACTTACTTTATCGTGAAAATTATCAGTGTTAAGAGCAGTATTGCCCGGAAAATGGCAGCGCATTGAAAACTCCATCTCCACAGCAATAGCGAAGGAACTAAACCAGCAGTTCGGAGACCTCGAAAGACGCATCACCCTGGCTTTTGCAAGTGATGCAGTGCTGAAGGAAATCAAACCAGCGCTGACGACCATAATCAAAACTAACGTGGAGGATGTGATCCATGAAGTAAAAAGCGATCTCGACATGAAAATCTCCGACTTAGACAAACAGGTGAAGCAAGTGCGAAAGGATTTGAATTCCATGGAGCAGTATGATCGTCGCCTGAACCTTGTTTTCCATGGCATCGATGAAAGTGAAGGTTAAAAGTGTGAAGTGATGGTGTCAAAGGTAATCAATGAGCAGGTGAAAGTGAAAGTGCATCAAGATGTGTTCCATCGTGTTCACCGACTGGGAGTACCGTGACGTGATGGAAAACCCCGGCCGATCATTGCACGCTTTGTCACCTACGCCCAGAGAGACTTGGTCTACAAAAACAAAAAGAACGTCAAGGCTACAGGGACAGGCATCTTCATCACTGAAAACCTCACAAAAACAAATCTGGATCTTTTTCACAAGGTAAGACTAAGTAAAATATTCGAACGAGTGTGGACAACCGATGGAAATGTACTTGCCCTACACAACGGAAACTTTGGTTAGGATTAGCGACTCGGAGGACATTGCAATGTTCAGCAGGAAGTAACGCTGCCCTGCTTCGCCAAACTCCCCTCCTAACGGTGGTGTGTCTTTTTTTGGAACCGCTTCCCCCATCAATGACGGACGGGCACCTGTCTGTGGCTGGTCAAAGGTAGAGAGGAGGGGAGAGAAGGAGAACATTCCGCGCCGAACCACAAAGCATGCAAGACTCTCTCAACGGTGGCGAAAGAAGGGCAAGAACCTGTAACATAATAGACTGTAAAATGTAAACAGCCCTCAGCTACTATTCCAACTCAAGCCAGCATATATGCAAGCTCACCAATTTTCAGTTCTCCCATTCTTAGTTATCCACAAATACTTTCATTATTTTTCTTCATTTTGTGCTAGTACTCTCATTTTATACTTTTTCTTAAATTTTTATTTTTTAATTTTTTTTAATTCTTAACTTTTTTACTTTTCTTTACATTTTATTTTTCATACTTTAATTTTTTATTGTAGGTAATAAGTCACTATGAAAACTAGCACATGTTTTTTTTTTAAAATTAAGTGTTATACATATGCACATTTCCATTGCTATTGCCTTATGTAATTATATATATACTCCATGACCAACAGTGGAGGAAACGATAAATATAAATGACCCTACCAATGTAGTCAATGGTGCAGTAACACCACTCCCAATCAGAATTCACTACAGTTACTTTGAGGTATCGCCCATTAATATCCGCCACAGTAATTACAACATAAAGAAACAGCTCGAAGCTGAAATAAATAAATCTGAAAATGGCTTTAAATTATGTCATCTAAATATTCAAGGTTTACTAAACTCCATAGACGAATTTAAACAAATAATATCGGACTTAAACTTTCACCTGATAGCCATTACAGAAAGCTGGTTAAAACCGAACATTAGTAATAATATGATAGACATCGAAAATTACACATTAGTTCGACAAGATTTATTAAACAAATCTAGAGGTGGTGTATGCCTATACATATCCAAATAGCTTAAATGGAAATTTTTAGACGGGTTTGTTAATAATGATATCGAAGTAGAGTCCCTTGTAATCGAATTAACTATCGATAGGAAAAAGATTGGAATTTTGGTAGCATATAAACCCCCTAATGTCAGCTATACTCACATCAGCCACGTAGCCGAAATCGTCCAACAACTATACTTATATTACGATTACTTCATTGCGTTAGGCGACTGGAATATCAACATATTAAGAAAAAAACGAAAGCATCACTAGACTCCTTCAGAGTATAGTCAAGGAAGTTCACGGGAAACAATTAATTACCAAACCAACCAGAGTGACAGCGACGTCAAAGTCATTAATTGATATAATCGTTTGTTCACAAGATTTAATTGTAAAGCAAATTGGGCAGAGCGAGTTACCTGGAATTACAGATCACCATATAACATACTACATATTTGACCTGTACGCACCAAAACAGTTTCAAAAATTTATCAAAATTAGAGATTTCAAAAGCATCGACTTGGACAAGTTTCGAAAAGACGCGGAAAATGTGGAAAGGTGTAAAATCGAAAGAATCGAAAGATAGATGCAGCGGTGGAGGCCTTGAATGATAACATTATCAGGTTAATAGATAAGCATGCCCGCCAGCGAAAAATTCGTGTAACCAAACCTCCCGCCCCCTGGATTTCAAATCGAGTAAAGGAATTCTGGAAGTTGCGCGACTACTTTCATCTGAGGTATGTAAATAGAGAAGACCCAGACGCTCTCCTATCATACAAATACTTAGAAACAGATCCAAAAAAGCAGTCAGAAACGCGAAATTTAAACACACCAGTAAGTAGCGAACAAGTACGTAAAATAATAAACAAAATGAAATCAAAAGCGTGCGGTTATGAGGGCATAAACCTAACTGTTTTATATCCTCTTTTGCTTAGAAGCTCTTACACACGTTATTAATCTTTCCCTTTCAAAAGGTTGGTTCCCTCAAGAATGGAAAAAATGCCAAGTAACAACTATACCTAAAAAATCCAACCCCACAGAAATTAAGATCTAAGGCCCATTAGCATTCTATCCACAATGTCCAAAATACTTGAAAATGTAATTTATGAACAAATACTTCCACATGTTCAAGGTTTCCTACCACACTTTCAATCTGGTTTTAGAAAAATGCATAGTACTTGCACTGCGCTGGTAGATATCGTAGACATTATAAGTAAAGGAATAGACGAAAATAAAGTTACACTGTTAGACTTGTTGGACTATTCAAGAGCATTCGACTCGATCAATCATGAATTGTTATTGGCCAAACTGCATCACTATGGTTTTACCGGAAACGCGTTAAATTGGTTTCGTTCATATTTAGGCAACAGGAAACAACGTGTGAAATATCGGGAACCGGAAGTTACGTACTCTAAATGGTTAGCTGTTCAACAAGGCGTCCCTCAAGGAAGTATATTAGGTCCACTACTATATATGATTTACGTAGCAGATTTCGACTGTGCTGTTCAAAATTGCCACTACCATCAGTATGCTGACGATTCTGAAATATATATTCAGTGTAATACAGGAAACTACGATAACGCGATGAGCAAACTCCAATTTGACCTTGATGCTATAACAAATTGGTCACGAAGGAACTCCCTTCAATTAAATCCAACAAATCTTGCTTCATAATCATAGGAATTCATGGTACATTTAAAAATTTTCACAAAAATGCACCTTCTTCTCCAACTCTAGGCAGTATACCGCTAATCGAAGTCGATACATGCAAAAACTTGGGGATTGTGTTCGATAGACACTTAAATTGGGAGGCACAAGTAGAATGTATTGTGAAAAGATGTATGGGAAACTTAAATCTTTGTATCATTTAAAACATACTCTGGACGCTATTGTTAAATATCGCCTTATGCAAGCACTCGTTCTATCTACACAAGACTATTGCGCTCCAGTGTACAGTAATATCTCCCAGGGTTTAAACTATAAACTTCAAAAAATTCAGAACTGTTGTATACGTTTCATACTTAACCTAGGTCTCCCCGATGGCGCAGTGGTAGCGTCGTCGCCTTGGAAGCAAGGGGTCCCGGGTTCGATTCCCAGTGGAGGCACATAGTGGTTCGGATCCCACTTTAAACTGTAGGTCCAGTCCCGATTAGCCTTACTGTGCATAAAGTGGACTTAAAGCAACAAATCAATCCAATCCATATTTAACCTAAAACGAAAAGAACACGTATCCCCCTACTTAAAGAAACTTTCTTGGCTAAACATTAACAATAGAAGAAAATACTTATTCGATAGGATATGCTCTTGTAAAACATAATATCCACAAGAAACACAATCTAAAAATCCCAAACATAAAGCCACCACCTATAACAAGTCCTTCATTGTTACGGGGATAAGGGAATGGAACAAACTGCCTGCAAGATTGACTAACATTCTTTGCCATCAAAGTTTTAAGAAACAAATAAAGAACTTACTATTGTCCCAACATTAACCTTCATATGTAAACAATTGCACCAGCACTTACACATCACACAATGCATACCTAACCCCCCCCCCCGCCACACACAATGAACTACTGAAGACTTGTTACTTATCTTTCATACTTATCAATTCAATGTATAATTTTATTATTGTATAATCTTTATATTATCTTTATTGTATTATCATGATCAATGGCTATTTTTCTGTTTTTAATCATTTATTGTATCTGACAAGGGTTGGTTGTAAGAACGGTCCACAAGGCCGAAACACGCCTGCTTAAATAAAGACCATTCTATTCTATTCTATTATTTCGCTATGCGCAAGCTAGACAATGTACAACGAACTTGCATTGCATCACACGCAAATTTAGAACAAAACTTTGAAATTCATTTACGTCGTCTTCATCATGAAGTAATTTCTTTTCGCTTTTCTTTTCTCTCGTGTTCTTTAAGTTGTTTAAATTATGTTGAACGATTTCTAAATATAATAGACTTCCCTATTTTTAAAATGAGTATTATATTTACATGGACGATAATTGCTTACCTGTCCCATACTACGACGACCATCAACAGAATTTGACACCCCATTTGAAATTTGTCCAACCACGTCGGCCCCTGTTGCAACAGCTTGTTTTATTAAATCGATGAAGAACCTCTGAAACAGTTAATAACGAATAATTATATTAATATTTTCAAATCGAATCTGCTATCGCTACTCGCAAGCTGTACATACATGTACGAGGAACTTACATTGCATGACACGAAAATTTAGAACTAAACTTTGTAATTCATTAATGTCGCCTTCATCATGAAGCTATTTCTTTTCGCTTTTCTTTTCTCTCGTGTTCTTTAAGTTGTTTAAATTGTGTTGAACGATTTCTAAATATAAATAGACTTCCCTATTTTTAAAATGAGTATTATATTTACATGGACGATAATTTCTTACCTGTCCCCCACTACGACGACCATCAACAGAATTTGACACCCCATTTGAAATTTGTCCAACCACATCGGCCCCTGTTGCAACAGCTTGTTTTATTAAATCGATGAAGAAGTACCTCTGAAACGGTTAATAACAAATAATTATATTAATATTTTCAAATCGAATCTGCTATCGTTACGCGCAAGCTAGACATACATATACAACGAACTTGCATTGCCATCACGAAAATTTACACAGAGAACTCGAAATGCATCAAAGCGAATATGATGCACTTTTAGTGCATCAAATGACACACCTAAACGTGTAATCTTGGAGTATTGGAAATTGCTGCATCAAATCGAATATCGACTGTGGAGCGTGTCTTTTGATGCATCTTAGTGTGTTAATTGCACATCCGATGGAATTTTATACATCGAAATGCACATTTCTCAATTTATACACTTGCATGCATAATTCTTACGAAGCAATTGTTCAGTGATTTTACTTAACTTATTCAGAAAATAAATTTTGATATTACGATAATATGAAAGGAATTCTTAATTTATAAGCTCATAAATTGATCGAAGTAAAAAATATAAAGTATCAGGATCAAAAGTAAATTTATTTTTAAGTAATTAATTATATTTCCTATAGCTAATTGAAATATCAAAATTGGTGCCACACTTGCATGTTCAAGCCACTAATAATGTTCTTTTGATGCATTGTTTCTGCACAGTAAGTAATTTGAACTCTTTGAGGAGGGGTCACATCTTGCCCTCCTGTCATAGAAACTTAAAATTTCCGTTTTATTATTGTTAATCAGTGCTTTCTTTCTGGGAGGAAAGTTCCGTTACTCTTCAAGTTGGTTTGTTCTTGTGTTCATCATAAAAAATACTAAAAATATTTTTTTTGCATGTTCATAAATAAAAAAAGTGCTAGAAAAAAGGTGCTTGTTATTATTATTATTTTACAAAACATAAAATTGAAATTATATTGAAAATACTTTGGCGTTTTTAATAAGTTCAAACTTGTGTACGCTATTTAGGTAGAAACTAGATTCGCTTTGCTTGTTTCCATAAGCATCTAAGTATATCACTTTGTTCATGAACAGTTCTTTGGCTTTTTGTCCTGTTTTACGATATACAGATATGAAAGATCCCTTAATCTGCTCCGCTGCGGAATGTTATCACAACGCGCTACGATGTCAGGGGTCTCGAATTCGAATCCCGGGCTGGTGATTCTTTTTGTGCGCCTCTTCATCAATTTTATGATATCATCACTTAGCTTCATCGTCGGATTAGCCTAAAGTGTAAGAAAAGCGACGTTAATAACAAAAATCAAATAAAGACAAAAGATTTTTGGGGTATTCACTACACCCTTACTTGATGTTAGTAACATCCACCTAATATTTTTCACATAGTCCCAACTTATGGTTATTTTGGCTCTAAATTTAATGTTATTTCAAATCCTCCCCCCCCCCCTTTCAACTTGCCCGAAACGGAAAATTCTTTGTAAACAACTCCTGGGTGACTGATTCATCACTGAGGAATGCTCGCTGACGCTATGCGCTTTCACAACCAGAAGCTTGCATTCCGTTCAGTTTTCGTAGTTGGCGTCTTGTGAACTGGTGGTGATAACGTGTTTTGTTGGTGTTCGTGTGTTTTGCAGTTGTTTGCAGATTGCACAAGGAGAGAAGATCTACAGATTTTCGGAGTAAGGAAAAGTAAGTATCTATCCAGGTTATTTGTAATTTTCCGTTTTGCTTTTTCCGTTGAAGTTCTGATTTCAGTACTTAATTCCAAATGCTCGAGTAAAAATTAAACACGTGTTCAGTCCCAACAGTTGAATTAAAATGGGAATCAGCTTCAGGACCCAATATTTAACATAGCACAATAGAAGTGTTAGGTGTGAACATGGACGTCCGCAGGTTTTTTCCAGGGAGGGGCAAGGAATGTATTTTTTTTTCGAGGGTGGCGAACAAACACATTGTCTCCAAAAATAGGGTTGTTTCCTTGAAAAAACATTGCTTATATTTGAATTTATGATGTTCATGCAATAATTAACACCTATTATTGTGGCTAAAATGAAGTTATATGTGTGAAATACATAATTTTTGGTTGACTTTCATTTTCCAAGGGGAGCACGGCCCCCCCTTGCCTCCCCTTCCGGACGCCCATGGGTGTGAATTGAATGTTTCTTTGCTTTTATCTGCCTATTTCATAATTTATTATTTTTGCAATTGAGGATAACCCCAGTGTCGTGAAGTGAATACATGCATATAAAATTTGGTTCCGCATTTATTTTCTCTTTTTCAAACCTCTTCCATCCTACAGAAGGTCGTTCGGGATCTCTGAGGACAATGTTGGAAGGGTGATAAGTTCATGAAAACCCATGTCGCCACCAATGATCATGCTCAATTGGAAAACCAGCATTCCGCCCTATAGCCCGACAACGTAATTTCCATTGCAACAGACTTTTCGGAAGAGTTATCATGTCTAACGTTTCCAACTCCTCCTGACAGGCTTTCCAGAGGCCATTGAGAGTGCGTGGACGTCTCTTTCCTAAGGCCCGTTTTAGGAGTCCAAATGCACAGAAATCCGTGGGTGACCCATCTGGCGCCTTGACCGGAATGTCGCTGTAAGGAATTGCACGGATGCCAGTTTCCACCTCCATTCGCTGTAAGAACAGAGGAGTCGAACGGGAGGTATGGCTGGATGCTTTATCTTGGTGCACCCAGACCTGGTTTTTGGCCCCCCCATACAGTGCCGGGATATCTATGTTATAAATGGGTGTTAAAACCTCATCCTGATAGTACGTGGAGTTCACCTTCACATTATTAGCTACACGGCGAATTGCTAGCTTGCCATTATAGCAGTATCCAGCGATGATCATGAAACCCCGTGGAAAACTTTCCTGGCATTCTCGATACAATGTTTGATAATTGTTTTTGTCGCGAGGGCGGTAGTAAATCGCGCGGGGTTTGTGACAGTCACTAAGGTAGACATATGCTTCGTCTAATGTCACCACATTTTTCCATCTCTCTCCTGCAAGATAGGTCTCATAGAGCTTTCTAGCGTTCGGTCGACGTTCCGCAATGTGACGAGGCAACAGCTTGTGAACTCGCCGCTTATGCCGCATTTCTAGTTGCAGGTCCTTCTTGATTATGGTGTTCACTGTTGACACAGACATTCCCAACTTACGTGCGATACTTCTTTGGGGGGCAGGGTTACCACCTGACACAAGGGCCTTCACTTTTCTCACTATGTCCGGTGTACGACTCGTAGCTGCTCGTGGATTTGCCTGTTTCTTCCCCTGTGGAATTAGGCCCAGTCAGTCTTTGCCTATTTTGTTGAATACCGCACCGATCCCGTTCTTCGATATCACAAAACCACGATTCTTGCACATTCCTTTGATTGCCGAATAGCTATATTTAGCATCGGAAAGGGCTGTTATGTAGCCCTCCCAGTATGGTTCAATTTTCTTCGGCATCGTTGTAGGTAAATGGCACAACACTCTGCACGTGCGTTCTCGGTACTGACGTGACTCAGCATGCACCGTTTGGACGGACTGACGTTGATAACAGCGCCGCCAGCGGCTTTCAAAATCGTCACCAGAGATCCCGAACAACCTTCTGTATTTACTTCCTCTCGTCTCGAACATTTCTTTTTCTATATTTCTCCTCACATTTTCGGTCTGTGTCTTCATTATTCTTTCTCTCCATTAATCTTTTACTATTCCTCTTCCTTCTGTCTCTTTCTGGCTGCCTTGCTTCTATATATTTCCTTCTCCCTCGGACAGAGAGTGAAGTAGAGAGAAGAGAATCATAAGTGAAAGATAAAGCGAAGTAAATAAGCGATACACAGACATATGCTGAAGATGTGTGTGGGGAAGATGCAAATCTGGGGAAGAGAGGGAGAGGCCGAAGGGAAGTGAAAGACATGGGAGAGAAAGGGGAGGACATAAATAGGGAAACGAGTGAAAGACAGAGAAAGATGTCGAAAAGCAATCTGCGGGTTCCGATTGTCGCCTACACCAATCACCAACCACATCGAATTTACATAAGCTGGATTTTTGTTTTTTTCTTTTATAAAAATTGAGAAGGCGTACATACAGTAAAACTCTAGAATATCTTAATCTTATTTACGAAAGTTCAGAAATATTATTTTAATATCCCTGAATGTTGGAGACAATAGTTCTACCTGTGATTTTTTTAGTAATCAGTCCTCATTTTGCCATCTTTTCGTGCATCTCACGTTCTTTTTTTAAGAGTACTGGGGCGAAGGGGGGGTTATGACCTCCCACCAACCAACTTACCCTTGGGCACGCCACTGGGTTCTACTTTAGCATACAATGTTAATTGGATATTTTCAATTGTCTAGTGCTTTAATATGTGCAGTTTCAAGAACTACACAATGGATAATGTCGAACTAACATATTTGAAACATTAAAAAAATAAGAATGTGATATTTCACTCGTCTCATTAATTAGGAATGAAATGATCGTTCTAGCACTTGTATAAAAAATTTATTTTTGAATGATCTACTTGTCTGTTATTCATTAATGTTAACTATACCATTTAAATTATACTCAACTAGTATTTTGTTTTGATATTAAACTAAGTTTCGTTTTTCTGCTTATCCCAAGTAGATATTATATCCAAAGTTTTTTTGTTTATTTTTAAGGTACTTGTTGTTCCCTTCATGAAGACAATAAAGAAATATTCAGAAGCTCTTTTGCAGAGGAATTAAGCAAATGAACCGACTGAAGAGGGATTATTCTCTGGTTGTTGTTGATACCCACCAACAATGCAAGCAAAAGGTTAGTGTGTGTTACATATTGTTATCCGTAACATGAATATGTGCTAAGAAAATCTCACTTTCCACAGAAAATTTACCATGGTGCAAGTATTGCTCATGTTTCAAATTACGACTTTCAAGTTAACACATGTAAATATAATTTTTCCATGTTGAATTAATTTAAAATATCTTCAGAATATTTTTTTCATTTCATAGATTTTAGGCTCATTAAATAAACTGCTTCACATAACATCTAGTGGCGTGCCCAAGGAGGTTTGTTGGGGATCATAACCACCTCTTTGGCCAAGTATTTCTAAAAAAAGAGAACATCAAAGACAGGAAAGATGACAAATTGAGGGCTTAATAATAAAAATAAGTATATGTACCCCCCTTCTAAAATCCTGATAACTGATAACATCACTCAAAATCCAAACAGCTTCTCATTGGATGACATAATGATCATCTCTTAAGCCCCTTATCACCTTTGATACCTAGCTTTTTATATGAGACTGGGGTTAATTCAATATGCTTAACTGTTAATGTTTGTTGCTTTTCTTTCTCTCCCCCCCTCTCTCTCTATGTGTGTGTAAATTATTATTGGACATGAGTTTCATATTGTATACAAAATTCAAAGAGTTGATGTTATGTTTGTTTCAGTGGTGGAGTTCTTTTGTGGAAAATGATTTCTATACTTATAGGCATTATAAGTCAATTTCATGTTTAATTTTGCTTTCTATCTGCTAATGACATAAGGTCATTTTGGCTCTAAATTTACCCTGCCACCCCTAAATACAAACTTACACCCACATATGGAAAATTCAGCACACATCCCTGAAAATATTATTTTAATGCAACTGATAAATAATTTTAAGTAACTATATATACATAATGGTTAACACAAGATTGTCATGTATTTTCTGTTTCATTTTCTTAATTGCTTGAGATAAGCAATGAATGGCTTTTAATCTCTTTTCATTAGCATACATAGTTTTAAGCACATCAAGCTACCCCTGAAAGGCTTGGAAATTTAATTATTACAATGCCATTAAGTCATGGAAAGCTGTACAGGAGGAGAGGTATCTCTTTCTCCCTTAATTTGCTTTTATTTTTCTGTCATTCTTTCTTATTTTTCTCCATTTTCTTTCTTTCCACCTTCTTTCTCTATTTCCCCTCTCACTCTTTGTCAGAGAGAGATAGACTCCTTCACTCTTTTATTTCTTTCCTTCCCTCTTCCCCCTATATCTCTCTCTCTTAGTCCATTTCTGTCATTTGAATCGAGTTGGGGATGTATTTATCTTACTATCTATTGCTTGAATATTAAATTATGGCATTTGAAACTATATTTGTTATTTTTGGTTAATTTCTGATTTTGATATAATATTAATTACTAGATTTATTTTTATGCTGGAATAACAAGGAGTTCAAAAATGCCGTTTTCTGCATGGTATATATGAGAGTCTCTCTTTTAGAAAGAGAGAGAAATAAATATATGTGCTTGTCATGTCTATCTCCCCTCTCCCTTTTTCTCTCACTGCATTTCTTTCCTTTTTCAGTCTCTCCAAGAGAGAGAGAGAGAGAGAGAGAGAGATTGCAAGAGAGGAGAGAGAAATATGTGTATTTGAGAGAGGATCAACTCTCTCTCCCTCTCTAATATCTTATGCTTGTTATGTGGGAGAAAGAGAGGTGGTGGGAAGGAAAAGGATGGAATGGTGGAGGGAAGAGATGGATGAATTATAAAGGGTTTCCGATTGTAAATCGTATACAAATTACACCATTAAAACTATGTAATATTTTCAGTTCTGCTTGATCTCATCTGTATTAGTCCACATATGTCCATAATTATTTTATTTTTAAAGCTCCAAATCATGTTCCTCTGTGATAAAGTACCCACTCTTTCACATTCATATACAACAGAAAAAATTGCTGTCTTCCATTTATTAAATCATATTTTTATATATTGATGAGGATAAACGTTTATGAACAGAAAAGTAATGTACATTAACTGAATTGAATGTTCTCTATTTGTTTCCTGTTTGTGCTTTTCAATTGCTAATCTTCTTCGTAACTCGTTGGATTTGGAAATTGATTTGAACAGGTTATCAATAAGAAAGTTTATGTTTAACCTGTGTGTATTGTGTAAAGTATTATGTCACTTCATTTTGGCCTATAAGCATATAACAGAATTTGTCTCCTTTAGAGTTTTACAAAATTATTAGTGCTATTATATTTACACCAGTTACATGTGGTAATGTTTTCCCTGTGCCAATTGACGTATGTTTTTTTGTAATAAAATTCAAGGAAAATATCATATTTATGAGTGCTTCATTCATTTATTTTCAGGAAGCATCACCTTTTGCTAACAGAAGATTTTGAGAATGATGCAACTTATCTGGCACTATTGGTGGAAGGATAGTTGTCCTGGTAGCTGGATGCTAGAAAGTGCAATGCGCCACTTTACAAACATTTATCTGTGCACTTGTTGGCATGTACTATGTTTTTGAATTAGACTACTCTGAAAACTGTGGTACATATATGGCAGTAGTCGAGTACATACTATTAGGTCATCAATAGAGACTGTCGCCCTAAGTCATCTATCTTATGTGCAAGGATTTAAAACAGAATGTGCATTAAGCATCAGTGTATCTGTGTCAAACAATAAATGTTTTGTCTCAAGATCATCTGTAGGCTATCATTTGTTAGTATGAATAGCATCTAAGTTCTTTTATTGTTCACTAACAACATTGGTGTGATTGAAAATGGTATTCATAGATTTTCTATGTTATATATTAATTTTAGGTTACAGGGTGTTGATTTTTTTTTCTGTTTAATGACGATGCATTTTACTCCTACGTCACTTAATTCTTGTTCATAATTGAAAATTATTTGCTTTTTTGATTTTTCTGTGATTGTTAATCTGCATGTTCACGGCAAGACGTAAACATGTAGATTAAATGGAAAGGAAAATAAATGTACTTCTTTTTCTCAGCCTAAAAATTATTACAATCTCTCATTTTGTGCAAAAGTTATTTTCAGTATGTTCTGAAAGTGTTATTTTTATGTATTCAATTCAATATTTGCACATACAACCATGAACTCACAAGGCCATGCCACAGTGTGTTTATATGTGCAGAAATGTGAACAAGAAAAGCATAATATTTAGTTAAGTGTAGCTTAACACACTAATTCCCTTGCACTAAAGAAATTTACACTAAGCATCCCTCCATCTAAAAATTTCCAGTAATAAGGAATTTGTTCATTGTGTGCTAAGAAGTGTTTTCAGCATGTTCTAAATGTGTGAAATGTACTATAAATGATCAAAAATAATTAATAATTTCTAGAATGCACT
This sequence comes from Lepisma saccharinum, assembly GCF_977018435.1. NCBI lineage: Eukaryota > Metazoa > Arthropoda > Insecta > Zygentoma > Lepismatidae > Lepisma > Lepisma saccharinum. The sequence goes on along the minus strand of NC_139232.1, from coordinate 86,050,185 downwards.
TTACACATTTGCAGAATATTTAATATTGACAATACTTCTTTCTATAACTTTTTCAGCAATTTCTACACTTCTGAAGCACATTAAATGTGAAGTGCTTCAAGAAAGTATTTGTAAAATGCAATATTTTTTACAGTGGAGAAATGTATTGGAACTTTTCCCTTGCAGGTATGCAACCCCCTTGAGTAAGAAAAGGGAAAAAAGACGCATTTGAACGTGTCACTCTACACACTAAAAGTGCATCAAATTTTTTGACTCCAACGACACGTTTTGGTGCATCAAACGAAATATCCACTTTAATGTGTCATTTGACACATTTATTTTGATGCATTTAGGTGCATCTTTCAGTTTGATGCATTTTAGTGAATCATTGGACACATTTATTTTGGTGCATTTAGGTGGATAATTCAGTTTGATGCATTTTTAATGTGTCATTGGAGTAAAAAAAATGATGCACTTTTGTGTGTCAATTGACACACTTTGAGTTCTGTGTGTAGAACATAACTTTCTAATTCATTGATGTCGCCTTCATCATGAAGTAATTTCTTTACGCTTTTCTTTTCTCTCGTGTTCTTTAAGTTGTTTAAATTATGTTGAACGATTTCTAAATATAATAGACTTCCCTATTTTTAAAATGAGTATTATATTTACATGGACGATAATTGCTTACCTGTCCCCCACTACGACGACCATCAACAGAATTTGACACCCCATTTGAAATTTGTCCAACCACGTCGGCCCCTGTTGCAACAGCTTGTTTTATTAAATCGATGAAGAAGAACCTCTGAAACGGTTAATAACAAATAATTATATTAATGTTTTCAAATCGAATCTGCTATCGTTACGCGCAAGCTAGACATACATATACAAGGAACTTGCATTGCCATCACACGAAAATTTAGAACAAAACTTTGTAATTCATTGATGTCGCCTTCATCATGAAGTTATTTCTTTTAGTTTTTCTTTTCTCTCGTGTTCTTTAAGTTGTTTAAATTATGTTGAACGATTTCTAAATATAAATAGACTTCCCTATTTTTAAAAAGAGTATTATATTTACATGGACGATAATTGCTTACCTGTCCCCCACTACGACGACCATCAACAGAATTTGACACCCCATTTGAAATTTGTCCAACCACGTCGGCCCCTGTTGCAACAGCTTGTTTCATTAAATCGATGAAGAAGAACCTCTGAAACGGTTAATAACAAATATTTATATTCATATTTTCAAATCGAATCTGCTATCGCTACTCGCAAGCAACACATACATGTACAAGGAACTTGCATTGCATCACACGAAAATTTAGAACAAAACTTTGTAATTCATTGATGTCGTCTTCATCATGAAGTTATTTCTTTTCGCTTTTCTTCTCTCTCGTGTTCTTTAAGTGGATTAAATTATGTTGAACGATTTCTAAATATAATGGATTTCCTTATTTTTAAAATGAGTATTATATTTACATGGACGATAATTGCTTACCTGTCCCCCACTACGACGACCATCAACAGAATTTGACACCTGATTTGAAATTTGTCCAACCACTTCAGCACCTTGTGCAAAACTACTCTGTAACACAAGTACCTCCATAGTTTTAACGAAGTTAGGTTAATTTATAATAATACTTAATATTGTGTATGCTAAAAGTTTTAACCTACAGCTAACAATTTATAATGATTTGGTAGTACAGCAGAATGTTTAACAGAATAATTCAATTATTCAATGAACGTCTGTTTATCATGAAGTGTTTCATAAAGCATTATGTGGCTATTCAATTTTAATATAGAGGGCATGTTTTAAATAACTGAATTATATTCAATTGAGAATATTTTTATTACCTAACCCCCACTACGGCAACCATCAACGGAATTTGACACCTGATTTGAAATTTGCCCCACAACTTCGGCACCTTGTGTAACTACTTGTTTGAGGAAATCGATGAAGAATCTCTGGAAAGTTCATAACAAAAAAAATAATGTGTTACTTCCTTCAATTTATTTTCCTTGAAGTTACACACAAGTTATCTGTAGATGTATCAATTACATAACATAGTATTAAATTCTACAGCACAATTTGGTAATTCCTTAATTTCAACTACATCATAAAGTATTCGTACATGTTTTGGTTCTCAATAAAAAATTTAGGTGAATTCTTGTAAATTTTGTTGTAACATATTTAATTAAGAACAGGGATTTCGACGTTAATACAAGGATTTCTCTTCTTGTGCTATTGGATTTTTTTCGTCAATACACGGATATATATCCTGTGCCATCGTTAGTACAGTGGTTTCAAGAAGAATAAAATAGATGAAAGCTTTGTCTTCATGGGCTTGTTACCGGTTATTTTACTGCACAATTCTAGTATATTTTGAACATCGCTTATATTTGGAATGTCAGCAGGTTTAATGAGCATAACATGGATTTCCAATATTTTGCGAATACATTCCCAGAACTTTGTTGGTCCCTAGAGGCCTAGACACAAACTACTGTGTCTAATACGAATTCGAATTTCGGGTAAGTTGTTGAGTTTATCGTGAATCTCGTCATTAAAGTTAAAGTGTTCCAAATGTTAACCCTTTTAGAATGTCTCCAGCAGATCCTCAATGTTGATATTCTTTATTGGTGACACTATCCAAGTTCGAGTTCTTATCTTAAGTTTACCTGATGTACGTACAGATAGCGTAATCGGTACAGGACCAACAGTTGTCCACCACCGGATGTCGAACCAGTAGTGTAATTGATGATACAACCAGCTCGATAAATGATGAGCCCCCCTCTGGCAGAATTGGCCACACTTAAAACAAGCTCAACATGCCCATATGAGCTTTTTGCTCAAGTGTAGCACCCTGTCTAATCCAAGATTTTTGTAAAAATGCCCTCGGGAAGTTCCTGTGAAATGATGAGCCCCCTCAGATTGATTTGTCCACACTTACAAAAGGCACTTCTGTCAGATTGTTGTCCATAAACTTGTTAAAAATATGGCTCTCTTGATATTTTTTTTGGCCACACTTAAAATTAAGCTAAAACCCATACCCACCCATACATATTTACTTCTGGTTTAAGTTTAATTGGACCCCAGCCTCAACTTGCATATCTAGTATTAAGATAATATATTTCTTCTAGAATTGTTCCGTGACTCTCTCATTTCTTACATCATAAAGATAAGATTTTTCCCCTATGAGAATAACACTACATATGGTGTCATCAGGTAATGCCTCATGGAATTCACAGATAATTTTAATGTTTGTCCTGTCATTAACCATAACTTGTTTCCTTTTTGAAGTGTTGATTACAAACATGGGCCTCTGTGCTTTGAATTCATCTGGTGTGTAATACATGTCAGTATTGCCAGTAGTGACCCTTTTGTATGCTGTAAATGCTTCATATAATTTAAGGAAATCATCCTTGGAAATGTCTAAATTATAATTTTCTCTAGGAAATACCTCATTTCTGCCATTTTTAAGATATATGTTCTTGATGTTGCAGTTATCAAATTTACTTGAATTTTTTTCCTGATTATTGTGTCTTCCAGTCTGAAACAATACCACCACAAAATCCGGCATGTCATATTGTATACTGGAGAATGAATTTGTAGCATCAAACTCATAATAAGTACCAGTTGCGGGCTTCTGTACACATTGATATGTATAAAATTGTAAAGGAACCTGTGGATTTTTTATTATATCTGCTTTGTATTTAAGAGCATAACTGGCTTCATATTCAACAACTGGGATTCTTAGCTCCATAGTCTGAATAATGCATTTGCCTTCATCAGGTAGGGTATTAGGCATAGCTTCCCCTGTGGAGTTTATTGCACTGTACCTCATCAAAGCATTATTATCATTGGCAGCTCTTCTAAATGTGATTCTTAAACCACCCTTCCACATAATATCTTTGTAATCTGAGAAGAATCCTGGCAACAGGCGCATAGGGAACAGCACAGTGTGGCTCTTAGATATAATTTTATCACCAGCCTCAAATCCACCTATTTTGTAGTAAGAAGCCTCGGTTTTGGATAATTTTAGTGTGGCCAAAGCTGTGGAGGTAATGCCGGGATAATCCACTCTGTTTATAACAACACCATGCTTTCTGATCTCAATTTCAGAGAACAGATGCGGCACAAAATTGTCTACCAATCTTATATTTGAATTTGCCGGATAATCTGTTCCATCCAGCTTTACAACATCAAATTTGATGTATAGATCTGCTCTGTGGGGGTGTATAAAGCCATCCCCTACATCAAGATCAACATCAATCTCTGTGTTGGGTTGATTTAAATTTGCAAATGTCCTCCTGTTTGGAGGGAATGATTGTAGCTCATAACTCTCAATATTTTCCATTGTATGTATTTTTATTTAAATATTAATTTCTATGATTGCAGTTGTTGTGGCTCCAGCAAAATCAACTAATTCTTCTTTTTCATTAGTGACCATCAATTCAATATAATCTATTCTATTATGGCACACAGGAAAATATAATGTTGGGGATGGAGTGTAGATGATTGGCTCCATAAATTCAGAATTAGGTTTGAATGTTGCAATGATGCCAGTTTGTTTGTGAGTGCCTATGCCATTTGATTTGGTGATCATACCCTCGGCCACATTACAGTAAATATTCAGAGTCTCTATGGCTAAGAATTTAGGTATATTAATAGCAGTGTGTTTGATGGCCGCTTCAAGTTTTGTGTTGTTCTCAAAGCCTAACAGCTCTCCTATAGTACCCAGATCCACTGTTTCTGTAGCAGATACAATCTCTACTCTGTGAGTGACAGAATTTTGAGTTAAAACTATACCTCTGGGTAATTGAGCATTTAGAGTGGACAGATTATACTGCCCTGGAGTGATGACAATTTTTTGATCCCCTACTGCAATTTTGTTGTTGTGGTGTGTAATATTAGGGATCAAGTACATGCCGTAAAATGCTCTGAGAGCTATTGTTTTGGGATACACTATGTCATCATGTAATTTGAGTTTCAATATTGAATTTTGGCTGGTGAGATGGAATACCCCCATGATGTTTCAAATACCACAAGGCTTTTTGAAAATCTTCAATTGATGGTTTATTTATTTGAGACATATATCTGAAAACAGATAAACACAAATGTCCACAATTAACATCTTTGAAGTTTTGAACACGGGCATTATTGTAATAAAGATTAGTTGATTTTAGATATTTTATTAAATTTTCAGGTGGAACACCTCCAAATTAATCAAACACAAATGCCTCATCTTTTAAATATTTAAGATAACAAATCCAGTGAGTGCCCTGATTTTTGTACTTATCCAAATTAACAATGCCACACTCTTTGTTGAGTGGTTGTTCCGGCAAAGAATCAGACATGTACACACCTCTAAAATTTTTGATGCCCAGTGGCTTGATTAAAGCTTCAATATCTTGGTTTGTAAGCGGCTCTTGTTTTTTTAAACTTATTCATGGCTCTCTTAACACCTTTTCCTTGTTTCTCCATGGCCAGGTTGTGGCGCTTCAATTCATCTAATTCTGCCCTATTTTTCTTGGCATCTATTACTGTTTTTGCTATGGCAGCTGATCCCCCAGCCAAGCTCCCAACAGCCCCGAGTGCTGCTAAGATGGCCGGGATAGTAAATATGAAACCGCCCACATGTGATTTTTTTCTTGATTGCTGTAATTTTTTTAATTGGGGGTTACTAAGCAACAATTTCATACCATGGCCCTTGGCAATACAAGAATTTTTTTTCTTGCGCTGCTTTTTGGTTAAAAGACTATCAATAGGCCCAAGAGATTTAAGACCTGCATAAGGTATTTGATACATAACACCCTTGGCCTTCATTGTAGGTTTATTATATACATATTCACAACCCCCACCCCAGTTTTTGTTTGGTGCTCATAGCTATGGTGGTTCCCAATGCTGCTATTTTTCACTCAAAGATGCATCTTTGCTTACAAATCTACCAAATGCAGCCTCTTCTAATTTCTTGTCTGCAACATGTCTTTTGTCAAGATCAGAATGTGTGTTGTATGCTATGTCATGGTCTCTACAAGCAGCATCTAAAGGATTAACACCAGGATCACCTCTGTTTAATCTATGGTCCAATTTTGTGCCTGGACCACAATACTGATAGCCTGGAATGTGTAGTTCAAATGGCAGCTTGTTTATAATGTCATTAACCAACCTCCGACACTCAGAAATATTCCAAAATTTAGGTGGTAGAGTATTAATAATTTTTATAAGATATCCAATCCCCTTAGTGTCATTCACTATAAAATTAGACAATTTGGTGCTTATCATGTCCATAATTCCAACTTTTTCATTGTAAAAATTGTGGTTCCCTGCATTTTCCTCCCCAGCTATCACCAATAACCTATCTACAAGTTTCCTGACATCATCAACCCAGACAAATTCTTTAGGCAGGGTGTTGTATTGTTTGATTCCACTGCCTGTCTTAATTTGTGACCATATGGGCTTGATTAAATTATTGTATTTTGCCCCACTGCTAGACTTGACTCTTTTTTGTGTGGGATCATTGTTCTGGTATAGAGCATCTGATTTTATTAATATTTCTTTGTAATATTCATAATCTTGATCTGTATAGCTGCCAGGCCTTTTCCTAGTCATCAGTTCCCACAATCCAGGTGTGCCGGGGTACTTAACAAAAGCACCTTTTTCTCCGAGACGAGATTCTGAATAAACAATCAGATCATCCCCCATAAATGTTACTCTGAAATAGCCAATTCTATGTATGATGCTACCATCATGCTCTGTGTCAGCATATAAGCCAAACACCTCATCTTTGTTGTCTTTAGGTGTGGTTAAATATTTTTGAGCAAGAAGACCCAATTCAATAGGATCCTGAGTAGCTTTAATTCTTCTAGGAGCAATAGCACTAGGTGTATGAATACTGGAAAGTGGGGTGAATGGATAATCTAATATGTTTCTTGCAGCTACAGGTACAAGCTCTGTGATCAAATTTTGATTTTGCTCTGTAACAGTTTTAATATTTTTACCTAATTCACTAATAGCATCTATTACAGGCTGTTCTGTTTGTTTGTATTTTTCATAAATTCCTCGGTTCTCTGATTTCCATCCCTTAAATCTTTTTACAAGATAATCTCTTAATTTAAGATCATCAATAATTGGCCTTTTCATGGTTATTTATTTATGTTTCGATGTCTAGAAAATTGTTGATTTTATTTCTGTATTTGCCACTATTGGGTGTTCTTGTCATATCAATTGTGACAAACCCATAACTGTCCTGGTTCCAGCACCTGCTGCAAAACTTAGAAAAATTATTGTAGCTCAAGTCCCCACCTACATATTCATCATGTATGTGTTTGAGGTTGGTATGGTCTTGATGAAACACACATATAAAATTGCTGTTGTCTCCGATCAGCTGCTTCGGTATTTTTGAAAAAGTCTGTGCCAGGTAGAAGCAATCAATGTTTTTGTGCCGGCCCTGTGTAAAGAAATTTCTAACCTTGTTTTGATTATCCAGTATAATGTCATCAAACACAACAACAGAATTATCGAGACATTCGTGAAGTGGCTTAACATCTGGTTCAAAAGTGGCTATATCCAATCCATCATATAGCTTCATCAGCTGCTGATATTTTAATTGTTCCAAGCTCTTAGAGAAGATATACAAGTGCCTGTTTTTCCAGTCTAACCAGTTGGGTGCCAATAAAAAATTATCAACCATTAGTGTAGTTTTACCACAAGCTGATGGCCCAACAATAAGACATCTAATATTATCAGGCAGCAAGTTGCCATTTCTCTTAATCTGCTGTTCAGGTTCTGGCAGCATCTTTATAACATCCCAGGTGTTCATATTATTATTTTGTTTGCATCGATCCAGCTGTGTTCTGGGAGTCCTAGCCATTTGACAAATAACTTGTTGCCTTTTCTGCGGATAATTTTTTCTATGAGATATGTGTCGGGCTGTTTAGTTTTGCTGAGCTCTTCTTCATAGAACCTGCCTTTGAGAATTTCTCCTCGGTGGTCTTTTATTATATATGTGTTAAGGGTCCCAGGTTTAATTTGAACCACTGTAAATAATTCAGTGCTCCAGTTTCTTGTAAAGCCTCTTTTGAATAAGTGCTTATATTTGCTGATTCTTACTTGATCACCAATCTTGTATTTGGCCTTTCTTGTTGTTGGCTGATATTTAGGATAATAAACAGTGCTGATCAATTTTTGCTCATCAGATGAAGTTACTTCAGAGGGTTTCATGTTGATTGTAGAATGGACCGAGTTGTTATATTTATGTAGAAGTTCTGGAAGAATATTAATCCATTTATAATTACCTTGAAGTGCAAATTGTTTATACATAAGATTTTTTAGAGTTTTGTTGAATCTCTCTACAATTGAGGCCTTGAGATCACTGTAACTCGAGTAATGTTTTATTGCCTGGCTTTTAATAAATTGTTGAAACACTGAATTATAAAATTCTTTGCCATTATCTGTTTGCAAATAGCGCGGGGATCTTCCACTCTGATTGATGATTGTTCTGATGGCTTCTGTAACACATGCCCCAGTCTTGGATTTGAGTGGCACAGCCCAGGCAAATTTTGAAAATGTGTCTATTACAGTGAGTAGATACTTGTAGCCCTTGTTGATTTTGTCTAAGTTTTTCAGCTGTCCACTTGCTATTTCAATTAAGTCACTCTGCCATAAATCATCTATGCCCTTTGTGACTACTGGGAGTCTCTTAAAATTATGTCTGGCTTGTCTGTGTAATTCATCAACAATAATTTGTCTAGACATAATATGTAAACAAGAATATTGCAACTATGGGGTGTTCAGCAGCTGATACTACAGGATTTTCTAAATATAATTTGTCCCCTATTTGTATTTGTCCACAACAAGTTTCTTGTATTGTTGCACAATCTCTTGAAGCTGGGTGGCAAAAACAGACAGAGCATTTGCTTGATTGGATTCCATGGTCCCTAGCTGTTGCTTGATATTAGCTACAATTTGTTGCAAATTTTCAATAACTGCCAATTTTGAATTTTGAGCAGTAAGATCATGGACCTGTCTTCTGATATCCTCAAACAGGGCATGCAGTTCATTAATATGTTGATTAGTTGGTAGAGTGGCCACTGTCTGAGTGAGTTGTTTGATCTCTGTCTGGATATTCTTGATATCTTCTGATTTCAATATCCTATTCACTGCTCTCTTAATATTTTTAAGTTCCTGTGATGTAGGTAGATTTGATACTGTATTTTGCAAAAATTCAAGTGCCAATTTCACATTGTTTAATTCAGATGCATCAGCCACATTTTGCATAGCATTTTGGAGCAGGGCTATATCTGCCTGAGAGGGTGTGGATTGTTGTAAAATTTCAAGTTTTGTTTGGATATCATCAATCAAGTGATGAAAATGAGATAGTTCAGATTCAGTGTTGAGGTTTTCAAGCTTTGTGATTTGGTGCTGGACACTAACAAGAGTATCTACAATACCGGGCAGGCGGGATTCTAGTACATTTGCCAAATCATTTTGCACTGCTGCTATTGTACCTTCAAGATGGGTTATGGAACTTTGAATTTTTCCAAAATCTTCATATGTTTCAAGTTGCAGCTTGATGTTTGCAACACTCCGAGTTATTGCACTCAAAGCATCAGAAGATGGCAAATTGTTCATAAAATTTTCAAGTGTCTCAATTTTTTCTTTAACCTCGGCTATGGCATTGTTCAGAGGGTCCAGATTAGGTATTTGGAGTGATTGAATCTGTTCTTTTAGAGTGGAAATCACTAGATCAAAATCTTCTTGTGATTTTATGCTTTTGACAATTGTTTGGAGCTGTGTCTGGACATTATTTATTTGCTCTTCCAATTGCTGTTTCAATTGCTCAGAGTTGTTAGCCTGGGTCTTAAATTTGGCTTGAAGAGCTGCAACAGCTTCTTCTAAACTTTGAAAATTATCTAATGTTGCCAGATCAGTATATTTCTGAAGCAATAATTTAAGTTCTGAGTCAATTTTAAGAAGAGGGTCTATGCATTGTGATTGCAAATTTGTAATTTCTAATTGAAGACTGGCATTGAGTGTAGTTTGTAAAGCTTGTAAATCACTTCTTAATTTCTTGACTCTGACATCAAGCATCAAAATCTCATCACTGTGATCTTCATGCCTTGTATGGCCAAAAATATCATTAGGCATTTTTGTTTTTAGCGGTTATTTATTATTGAATATCTGATTCTTAATTCTATAAAAAAGGGTATAAGCTTGTCATATGATCCAGGGACCTCAATATATAAGCAGTCACCAGCAGAAACAGTATATACAGTGCCAGAAATCATGTTTGAGTGCTTAATTCTATAAATATTTCTCCCCACTGAAATCTTGACATCACCCTCAGGGGTTGTAATAAATTGTAATTGCCCACCTACAGGTAATTGGTAATAATTTAAATTATTGTTAAATATGTACAATATTTTACCTGTTTTATCATCAACATCTGTAAGTATGCTGTTCAGATGAATAATTAACAAAGCACTTAGTTTAGATATTATATCAGAAGAGGGTTGTGGTGTTGGCAGGTCCATAATACCTTGTTTCTTGAACCCAAATAAGTTCATAGGCATGTTTATTTATTTCAAATAATGCTCTGTATTTGGGCATTGATTCCCACTTTTCAAATCACAATGCCCCCATGGTAGAGTATGTATGCCACATGATAAAATGCATCTCTTATCATCATGTGGGTCCAGAGCCACTTTTCTTACATTATTGCTAGTCAATAAGTGATCCACACTCTGAATTCTGGATTCTGATGTTCTTATTAAATTCTGGGTCTTGAGGCAATTTTTATAATCTTCAAATTGGAGCTCTTTGTCCACAGTTACTTTGCCAATGCCCTTGGCCTTTTTGGCAACAGCGCCACTACATGTTTCAAAACTGTACATCTTGGCCCTTAACCCAGCAAATGCCACAATAACATCACCAAGTGTCTCATCTTTTAACTTGCCAGGCACCTTTTTGTTGTGGGGTTGAATCCTTGTATGTTCACTGGTATCAAAATATTCAAGCAATTCAGGCTGTGACATATCTTGAAAAACATCTTCTGTTTGAATGTCAAGAACAAAACTATCTGTATCCATGTACATCAATTTTACACAATTACCATAAAAAGGTTTCAGCACATCATAATACAATTTTAACATATGTAATTTTGCCAATTCCAATATCACAGCCCCTACATAAATAGGTTTATCAAACTTAATATTTGTTTTTTTCATGTTGAAAAGTGCCATATTTTCATCATAAATTCTTCTATAATTGAAATTAGGCTTTGCAACCAATTTTTTGCTCCGGCTGGGGTCAGTAATTATTTTAACATCAATATGTTTTCTGACATTTTCAATTGTTTTGCCATACACTGAATTGACCATCAATTTAAACAAAACCTTATCAAATTGGTTTTTTGCAGATGTTCGAAGGTCTGTATTTGTATCAATATATGATTTCAACCATTTTAAGTGCCTGAACCTCAAAACTTTGCCAAGTTTGGTCACTTGAACACCATGATGCATCAGGAACTGGAGGTTTTTGTAATATATGACATAACCCTGTTTTGGTTCCAGTGTCATCATCAATTTCTTCTGTTTAGAGCCAGGTGAGCACTTAACCTCAGGAATTGGGGGCAGATCAGAAAATTTGTTGTGTAAATTATCTGGAATTGTCAGATCAACCTCTAAGAAGAGGCCATAGTCACTGTCATCAAAATCCTGAAGACTTTCAATATTGAAATCTTCAACCCATTCAAGCCCTGAATATGGCAATTTATCCATCATGGCATAACCATACAGGCTGTTTGCATCTACATACAGTATATAATTTGATGGCAGTGCTGGATCATAATCGGGCATATATTTGTTATTTGCTCTGGCATATCTCTGAGAGCATTGCACCATCCCCCCTCTTATACATTGTTCCATAAACAAGTACATATCTTGATCTTGGATCAGATCCAATTGCTTTTTGGTGTTTAAAAACATTGCAGACCATGCTAGGCCCGGGGCACTGTAAAAATACACTGGGTCCAGCTCATAATTTTGCATGGAAGATTTTCTGAATGCCTGCAATATATCAGCTAAGAGGGTCACATCAAGTTTTAAATATGCCTTGTGATAATCACCAAATGTCTTGCATTTTAAATTGTTCCACATCAATTGGGCATGGTGATAATCATCATCAGTGATTCCAGATGCTCTGATTTTGCTGTAAAATGCTTGTTGTGGTGGCAGAGCACACTCATCAAATTTAGAAAAATCTGTAACATAATCATATGGATATACACCCTTCCGCCTAATTAATTTCAGGTCCTGATTTGGAAACAAGGCACATGTGATTTTGAATTGATCATCAGATAATTGAGTGGCCAGTGTAGCCAGGCTAGCAGATAAAATTCTGTATGAATCAAGAAATCTTAAGTGAATAGAAACACCATTAACTTTAATTATTTTGCTAATAGATATATATTTCTCATCATTTTCAGCTAAAATATTTAAATTCTGCTTGTCAAACCCCTCGTACCTGATCAAATGATGAAAATCATAATTGGATGCACCATGGCAAAATATAGGGACAAATTTTGGTCTCTGGATTAGAATATTGCAGCTATTACACAGGGGCATTTTGAATTTACCATCTGTATGAGAATGGTGTTTCACCTTGATTTTTGTATCTGAAAATTCAGAATCACATACCGGGCATTTTTCTGCATTGTTGAAATCTTCAATCTGTTTCTCTGTTAAAGGCAACATGGGTTTTGATTTTAATAAAATATTAGATGCTATGTCACGGCACTCATTTTCTATTCTTTGTGCAAATTCTTTGATGGCATCTGCTCCCATGTATAAATATTCTTTACTAACAACCCCATCCTGTACAACCACATAATAAAAACTGGAAGGTTCATGTAGCTGGTATGGTGTAATTGAAGATTCTTCAGGATCTGGATTGCAGAATGCAAGAGGTTTGAGGTTTGATTCAAAATCACAGACTATATATGCTGGGTGTTCCAACAAGGCTTCAAACTTATTGAATTTTGCATTTTCACTTGGCATTGGCATCACCATATGAACAGGTTTATAGTTGCCACAGTATTTCAGATGCTCAATTAACTTGTTTTTAGCAATTTCTGCATTCTCTTCCCGAACCCCTTTCACTATTTTTTGACCATCAAATACAGACAAACATCTTCTGCACAACTTAAATATTCTATGAGTTTTGTCTAGTTGTGTTCTGACTAAAGCTTCAAGATTATGTATCAGAGTGTAATGATTTGTGCCATCCCCTTTAATTAAGAGCAGATCAATCGGAATTGCAGATTCATCATCAAGTGTACTGATTCTGAGAGGATCTATCAAGCAATTGTCACGGCCAGTGGAACAAATAAATACATTAATAGATAATTGTTTGCCATTGATATGCCTGGCCTTTTTTTCAAATTTATCAATGTTCTGAACAGACATTGGATATTCTAAACCCACCATTGCATCGTCAAAAATATGTTCATCTTGTTTGTAATAAATTATTCTCTGAGGATTCCTTAAAACTGGAAACAAAGCAGCTAAAATACACCACAAAAAGCATTTCTCATCATTATTTTCTATATTAACCACGGCTGTTTTGTTTTTAATATTGGCAGGTAATGGCAGATATGTAGATCCTTGTAATGGGCTGAATTCAGAAATATTAACATATAACTTGTGTGGAGATCCGCATAGGCCCCATCCAGACTCTTTTGCTGCAAATTCAGAGTGTTTAATATTCAATTGATCTATCAAACTGCTTATTATTTTGTCTGAATTTGCATTTGAATATACCGGTACAGTTTCTGTTATGTGGGGCTGTGTAAATTTTGTGCCATTTGGCTTCTTATATTGTGTAAACAATTTGAGGGACAGCTTATAAGACCCATTTTGTGCATTTAGAATTGCCTGCACATCAGGATTTATACTGTTCAAAAAAGTCTTAATACCACATCTTGGCTTTGATTCAAACCCGTAATCCCTTAATTGGCCATTAAAACTGCTATGGATGGGTGCATAGCGTGGCTGCTTTGCGGGTCCAGCATTAACAGGTGCTTCATGCTTTCTTTTCAGACCAGATGTAGAAGGTTGTGGGGGCAATGTTGATGACTGTGCAGAGCAAGTACCTTTATGTTTATATGTAAAATATTCCATGCTATATTTTCTATTGCATTTGGGGCATATTTTTGTGGGAGTTCTGTATTTGTCTGGGTTACAATTTTTTTGGTGTCTGGCCCAATTGGGGCTGGATATATTCTTATTGCATTGATTACAATATTTTTGATTCGGCATTTTTGTTGTTGTTTATTATATACAATTTCTTGGGATTCAAATCAAAATTCTATGCTTAATAAAAAATATCAGTTGGGTTCAGCTGTATGATTTGTATATTTCTTGTGTGTGTGTATGTGTGTGTGTGTGTTAATATTTTTAGCTTTGGTATTTATATAAAATTTCTTGGGGTTCAAATCAAAACTCTATGCTTATTATGACAGGTTGTAAAGCCAATAGCCCACAAGTGGAAAAAAAGAATAAATATTGATCTAAACTAACCTTCCGCAAATGCCTGCACAGACATGCATGTCTAGAATGGCAAAGACCTAGCACTGTGTTATGTATTGATTTTTGTATAACAGGCTAGGACAGATATAAGCCTGACCCTAAATAAGAGTGGATTACAACAAACAAGCTAGATGTAACAAATATCAAACAAAATATTGTTCAATATACCAGAAATATATTTAATATGAATTAAACCAAACAGGCCTGTAAGTATGAGAAGCACTGTAAAAACACATCTGTTCTCCTCAACCACTCTCACAATACTGGCTGATGCAATTTTGTTTGCACGCAAAGCTTCAATACTCGGGAATTTCTGTAAGCACTGACGCAGAGGAGAACCACTTGAAACATGCAAAGCAAAAATTCAATACTACCGTATCGGGAATTGCACACATTAATCACTTTGATCTAAACAAACACTAACACAGAGGAGAATCACTTGAAACATGCAAAGCAAAAATTCAATACTGCCATGTCGGGAATTGTGCACATTAATCACTTTGATCTAAACAAACACTAACACAGAGGAGAATCACTTGAAACATGCAAACATATAATATAAGAAATAGGAGGGTCACAGAGCAATTCTAGAGGGGCTCTGCATATTACATTGTTTTAATATTGGATAAAAAAATTGAACCTGGTATCCAATTAAACTTAAACCAGAAGTAAATATGTATGGGTGGGTATGGGTTTTAGCTTAATTTTAAGTGTGGCCAAAAAAAATATCAAGAGAGCCATATTTTTAACAAGTTTATGGACAACAATCTGACAGAAGTGCCTTTTGTAAGTGTGGACAAATCAATCTGAGGGGGCTCATCATTTCACAGGAACTTCCCGAGGGCATTTTTACAAAAATCTTGGATTAGACAGGGTGCTACACTTGAGCAAAAAGCTCATATGGGCATGTTGAGCTTGTTTTAAGTGTGGCCAATTCTGCCAGAGGGGGGCTCATCATTTATCGAGCTGGTTGTATCATCAATTACACTACTCGAACCGTTACTTCTTGGTTACAAGCGACGACTTTATCACTACGACATCGGCTAGTTATAACAATACTTGAATTTTAAAGTCCCCTGTAAATTTTAACTTCAGGTAGCATATTTATAGGAAACTATCCCCCACTATTTTCCGTAGATCCTCTAACCTAAAATATGGTGTCTTTCACAGCTTGTTTACGTTTTAAAAGATATATATTCTGAAGCTCTACTCTGATATGATTCTTCGAGAAATTATTCAGGGAGAACGGAATGGTCTGGTAGCGCATAGTGTGATATACTATATTATGTGAATCAGTGAAATATAATTTTAGAAAGGACTTGTAAAGGCTGTTGATTACTAGGTTTTCCGAAGGCAGATTCAAAGGCTGGGCATTTCTTAGAGCCTCAAAATGAAAATAATAATAATAATAATAATAAATAAGTTCTTTTAACGAATGTAAACAAAAGGAATCTCGAGACTTCGTTTACATTGTTGGTATTGGTATTAAAACTCACAAAGAAATCGTTTTCTTGAATATCATATCTTAAATATTTATCGAATATATGGCATTTATGATAATTTTATCAAAACATTTAGCTCTATTGACAACAGGTCATAAATTTAAAATCTAATTTGAATATATTTGTACAATGAAAACTATCTATAAATAATAGGTAATAGGTTAACATTTGAAAAGCAGATCCAAGAAGATATACACTATTCGTTGCATTTGCTACATTCTTAAAATTATTTTTTTTAGTCATGTGTTAACTACTCACGTAGGTTAGTCAAAAAGTAAATGCAATGTTTTTCTTTTCTTCCGTAGGTTGGCTGTACAGCTTTCTGCGCTCGCAAGCCGATAGATAGTATCGTTGTCTTCGCCTGTGCCAGGTTACAGCGTCAACACTTCAGTTCACTCTGCAGTGTTGCCAAGTAAACATGGCTGCGCCACTGTCCGTGTGCACCACAGAAGAACAGCGTTCTGTAATCCGGTTTCTGTGGTCTGAAGGTGTACCAGGAGCTGAAATCCATAGAAGACTTTCAGCGCAATACGGTGACAATATTTTACCAGTGGATTGAAAAGTTCAAAAGCGGTCGAACAAGTGTGAAGGACGAGGAAAGAGCAGGTCGTCCAGCCACATCCACTACTGATGACAACATTGAGTAAGTCCATGAGCTAGTTCTGAATAACCGACGAGTGATTGTTGATGAAGTGGCAAACCATATGCACGTTAGTCATGGTTCTGCGTATGAAATTATCCATAACAGGCTGAACTTTCATAAAGTCTGTGCGAGATGGGTCCCTAAAGAACTCACTGACGAGAACAAGCGAAATCGTGTGAGAATCTGTCAGCAATTATTGGACAGACTTGCTAACGAAGGTGAAACCTTTTTGAAACGAATCATCACTGGAGATGAAACATGGATCCACTACTTTGAACCTGAGAGCAAACGCCAGAGCATGAAATGGAAACACCCTGAATCTCTAGTGAAAAAAAAGTCAAGCGTCAACACTCTGCAGGAAAAGTGATTCTCACAATTTTATGGGACTCAGAAGGGGTAATTATGGAACATTATGTGGAAAAGGGGACAACAATAAACAGTGAACGATACAGTGATATGCTTTCGAACAAGTTGAAGCCTGCAATTCGAAGCAAACGACGACGTCGATTGTCGGAAGGCATTCTTTCGTTGCATAACAACGCGCGTCCTCATACGGCCACCAACACCGCTCAACTTCAGAATCTGGACTTCGAGGTGTTAGAGCATCCTGCATACAGTCCCGATCTCGCCCCGTCGGATTACCATCTGTTCGGTCTACTTAAAGATGCTTTAAGAGGCCGTCGATTCGACACAGATCAACAGGTGAAGGAAGCCGTCCATACGTGGCTTGCTGCTCAACCGAGAACATTTTTTTCTCAGGGTATCGGAAAGCTTGTGGAACGTTGGACCAAGTGTATTGAAGTGCAGGGGGACTATGTTCGAAAATGATATCATTGTAAGTTTTCTATTCTTGCTGTGAAAAAAAATGATTGCATTTACTTACATTATACATTACTTACTTAATAGTATAATTATAGTATAGTATAATTGAAGAGATAGTAAGAGAAACAACAATGCTAGAGATCGGTTAGTTTATGAAACTATCCAGCCCAGTTACTAACTTTTGGGTTATCTCCTTTCTTATTCTCACCCACAAAATTGCCAGGTACCTGGGCTTGCTTAGTGTTGATAGTTTCGGGGAGAATTTGTCTTGCTGAAAAGGAATTAGTTATTTTATGTAACCTTTATCCGGGGGAGAAGCAAAAGTTTTTCTCACCCCTTCATCCTCACCAAACAGTTGGCCCGGTGCTTGGTCTTGCCTAGTGGTGTCTTCCAAAAGAATGAGTCCTGCTCAAAAAGGAAATTACTATTTTATACATCATGATGTTTGATAATTGCAAGGTAGTTAATCGCGGTCGAGTATGAACACGATTGAATGAATGACTTTTGGGGGGGAGGGGTGCGTCGAAACGTATGGCAATTCTGCGCCCTGAAAAATACACGAGGAAAACATCCTCTTATCTAAAAGACGTTCGTTATACACACACAATTGGTCTTTACTTACCGAAATTGGTATCTTTTGGTCAGCAACCTAGGAAGGTAAAATATAAAAATTGTATTGGGAGACAAAATATTTTTACTTTTAAAGGTGTTATTTAAGTACTAACATTTTTGATATATCAATATTAATTGATACTATTATACAATTACCATTAATAAATAAATAATATCTTCACCAACAATTGATTTAAATCTATTCCCTGTATATTGGAGTTGCCCAACTATGAACGATCTCTCTAAATTTGTTTTTTATATCTTGTTGGGGCAAGAATAAATTCATTTTGCATTACCAAATTATAAAGTTAAGCTTAAGCTGTTGTGACGGCTGATATTTTATTGACTATGGAAAAGCCTAATTCAAAACTATGATTTTCGGAACGAACCCAAAAATAAATACATTTTACTAGATGCTAACTGCGAGACCCTAACACTTTCCCTGTACATACAAATGGAAAATTCAGCGTATCTATTTTGCCTGTACGTACATACATTTCTGGTGCGTTCTCTTGGCCAAAGAGAAAAAATGCACTGATTTTAGAATTTACAGTTGTGAAAAGGTTGTTACATCATAGCTAAAGAAGTACTAGGAATATTAAGTAGGCTACTTCATATTAGATATTTGTCTATCTTTAAGAAAAACGTTTACTTCAAATAATATTCAATATTATTGTTTTATTACAAGTTTCAATGAATTAAAAAGAAAAGTACAAAATATAAACGTCTATAAAATAGAAGTCACATAATTAAGAATATCGTGAAAAAATAGATATATTATAAGAGAAAGAATTAAAATATTACTTTACTGATACTTCCGAAATCAAATGATCCCATCAAAGAAGATAGTAGTTCCGATAACCTAAGGTTCACTGCCTGCAATAATTATAACAAAATGTTATATACAATCAAATTAATAGTTATTAACATGATGGTGGACATTATATTAATACACGTTTTGTCCTAGGTAATATGAGAGTATGATACAGTCACAGACACATCTGCGCTGTAAAAATCTCATTGAGTTTCAATGGGATAGTTACAACCCACAAGTTTCAATGACTGTACATAGAAATACTGATACTCGATAGCTTAAAAATAATTGTCAGAAATTTCACGAAAGTACTTGAAGATCTAATTGTAATTACAATGCAAAAATATACATGTGTATGTCTTTCCACGTAGCGTAATCACAAATGTAGTATTCAGCATATCAATTTTTCACGAATACGTTTTGTTCCATTGTTCAACTTTCTTGATGTCTGTTGTATTTGATTTATAATTGTAGACGAAAAGTTAAAATACACAATTAATACAATTATGAAAAGTTCAGAAGGAAGTTACTAAGTCGATGTTACAACCTAGCCAAGCAAATACAAGGAACACTACGTACTTCATACATACACATGATATCTACTTCAAAATAATACTCAAGATTATTTTAATATAATTCATTGAATCAAAAAGAACAACGTTCAAAAAGTCGCTGTCATTCAGCACAACCGAAGTTACATAAACTAATAGATACATTATAAATGAAACAAAAAAGATTACCTTAATGATATTTCCGAAATCAATTGATCCTAATTGATTCAAACTTATTTCCAAGATATCAGGAAGTGGTTCTGAAAACCTAAGGTTCGATGCCTGAAATAGTTGTAACAAAATATCATACTAAGTTAAATTTCTAGAAATTACGATAAATTTCCATTTATATTGGACATTATAACTTGTTACATTAGTTCTCGAAAGTTTAAAACAAATTGTTGGAATTCTTCTTTGTAGGTAATCAGTGGTGATTTATTCATTCTTGGTTTTGCACTTTTAACCACTGTTATTTTAAAAAAAATACCAACGTTTCGGAGGCTGAATCTGCCTCCGTCTTCAGGGTAGCGTGTAGTCTGTTAAATCATATGGTGTATATAAATGGTTGCCTTGGAGGATTATTCTTGGTGGCCTAGGCTCCACCTCGTCTGTCGATCACAAGGACCTCTATATACATAAAGTTGCCAGGAAGGATTATCAGTGGTCCAATCTCTACTTCGTCAGGTGGCCTCGTCAATACCTATTTTTGTATGTAGGTTGCCAGGAAAGATTATGTTGCGATAGCCCAGGCTCCACCTTGTCAAAGGATTGATGTTGTAGGATATCAACCCCAAAAAAATGAAAAATGAAAAAAATCTCCTTCAGTGCCGATTATGTGCTACTGTCAGACCCTGAATGGTTGTGGACGTACAGTTTTCCCAGTGCGTGTGCTACACTGATCATCCCGACAGACGAGGTGGAGTCTAGGCCACCAAGAATAATCCTCCAAGGCAACCATTTATATACACCATATGATTTAACAGACTACACGCTACCCTGAAGACGGAGGCAGATTCAGCCTCCGAAACGTTGGTAATTTTTTTAAAAAAATAACAGTGGTTAAAATTCCAAAACCAAGAATAAATTGTTGGAAACTTCACTAAAATTGTTCAAACAGTAATTGTTGTAATACAAACTATTTCTGCAATTGCCATAAAATATATATTCCATTAATTTGCATGTGTAATAATTTGTTTCTATTACTTTATTGACATACATGTATCACAATTACGTGGGTCGTTCAATATATAAGTTTCCGTATGCTGTAAAAATTTTTATTTTTAAGATACATTAGAAAACTATACATACATGTGTAGGAGGATCCTTCCTCACTTCTCCACACAATCCCCATAGATATTCAGGCATTTGTCCCACCGTTGCAGCAATTTGTCCATACCCTTCGCAAGAAAATCAGGGCTCTGGCTATTGAACACTATTCTCACATTCCGCTTCACTTCTTCATCTGTTTCGAAACGGTAACCTTGCAATTCAGACTTTAACACCGGAAAAAGATGAAAATCACTCGGCGCTAAATCGGGGCTGTATGGAGGGTGGGCAGCAGTTCCAACCCCAATACTTCAATTTTTTGTTGTGTTTGCACTGCTGAGTGGGGGCGAGCGTTATCGTCAAGAAGAATGACACCAGCTGACAGGAGACCTGGTCGCTTATGTCGAATTGTGGTTTTTCAGTTTATCCAATGTTTGACAATAACTGTCAGCATTAATTGTTCTTCCTTGTTCCAAAAAGTCCATAAGCAGAACGCCCTTAGCATCCATGCTTCTGAACTCCTTATGACGCGAGCCAGCGTTTCCGAACAAGCATTTACTTTTCGCCCTGGAGCGCATGCGCCTTCACGTCTGATAACGAATCGATTGTTGTTCCTTGTAGACGAAGGATGGTTCTTGTCAACCATGTGCTTCTTTTTAATGGCATTGCTTTATACAATATTTTATAGCACAGGGAAACTTATATATTGAACGTCCCTAGTAGTAGCAATATATGAATCATTTGATATTTTACGTATGGGATCATTGCTTACTATATACTGCATTATTAACCATAAAAACGTGTTAAAAAATATGCATTTGATGTGCATGGTAGTCAGAATATTTATACGTAATCTTACTCCAACAAATAGAAACCAATCTCACTTAGAAATCAGAGGTTAGAGTGTTTAATTAATAAATTCAAAGGAAAATAAATTTATCTGAATGATTTCTCCGGTTGTTATGGAAAAAAACATGTGCAGTAAAATTGCTGATATCACATCCAAACCCATTATACTATAATATTTTACAGTTTCACTCATGGGAAAGGTAATATTCATTGGCTTACCTCGAAAACATGTGTCATAGAAAAAAAATATCCGCAGTATAACGTAGAAACTTTTGTAATATATTGGTAAGGATTGGTCTCATTGGATCTTTAAATGTTACATTGAAATCATTACATATACATTACTTACATCATCCTCATCATGAAGAACTATAGCAAAGGTGTCCGCCAACCATTTTGATAATAGCTTTGAGTTAAAACTTGAAGCGAACTGTTCGACACCTTCACGAATCTGAAATGGTAATAATATTTCCTTGTTTATGACTAATCGATTATGAACATTAGTTCAGTAAAGAGTTGAGTATACCAATTTATAATTTACAAAATAATACATCCTGTAGGTGATGAGCTGTATCTTTGCGGATGAATCCTGATTAAGTCTGGATGCGCAGTAGCAAGGGGCGGAGCTACAAACTGCCTAAGTCAATGGGCATCGTTTCTCTCTTATGTTGCAAGACCTATCAACCATCCAAACGGCGAGATGGTAGCAACTACGAAAATGTATCTCTATCTCCACCCCCTTGTTTTATTTTTTGAACGGACAGAACATAATAAGTAACACATGCAAATAAAATCGAAACTCTGCAGCTTCTCTAAAATTTAGATCTCAAAATATAGGTTTCACGTAAAATAGTCAGTAATCTTAGAAAAAACTTCTTGTACGTAAAAGCTTCTTGAATATGCCACAAAATATAAGCCTTGAAGTTAAGAAATTGTTTAAATAGTTTTGTTCATGGTTTATTGCGAATAAAATATACCTACCTTTTTTATTTCAGCTGAGAACGACTTCATCAATTCATGGTAAATATCACTATTTACCTGCTGGAATGCCAATTCCTTTTGTGAAAGAATCTGAAAAAGAAACAATTACGTTAAGCAAATTTAATTAGTTCGTTTTAAACTACATATGTGTCGAAGATTTATGTAACACTTAACATGTAAATATACATACTATTTGCTTGTTTATATATATTACAGAAACGCGAGCTAAGGAAATGTTAAACTATTTATTTCTCCTGGAATGTACTTAAAAGTTAGAGCACTTATACATATTTTTATGTGTTTATGTGTGAGTCGTGGTAGTCCATTCGGAAGGGCGTCTTAGTGCTACGGGGCAGACCCGGATTCGATTCTCGGAGAGGCCGATTTCAGGAGGGGGCGAGGTTGTCCCAGCAATGTCTCTCCAACGAGCGGTTCTGGCGTTAACGCAGCCTCTAATAAATGAGTACATGGGAGACAACCCGAGGCAATAAAGGAGGCCTTAGCACGGTGGTGATGACATCATCCCAAGAAATGACCAAGACTATACATGTGTAGAGCCTTACCGCAACATCCTTTCATATGCCTTCACCGCATATACACCTAGTCTTACCATAAATACTATTACAAACTTTTGGCTTAGCTTGTATACAACTGATTTTCAATGCCACTAAGCACCAAAGAGACCAAGAGTTTTGTCTGTTATTCAGCCTCGGTAGACGAAGTTGGTTCTGTGAAGTGGAGTGTAGTTACTACGAAATATCATGTGGCAGTGAAAGTCCTTCACAAGATAGGGAAAATCAGCATCTGAGACTTTTGCAACCCTTACGAAGCTGAATATCAGTAAGATATTTTTTTACCCCACCATCAATTGATTCATTGAGACTAATACTGTTGATGATGGCCCAAGGCAGGGACGTCCTTCCAGTGTGAGATCCAAAAAGCGGGTAGCTCACCAGAAGCTTGTGAAAGATCTCCCAGAGTCCTCAGGCGTCATGGTCTGGTGGTGAGTGCCTTGTGAGTGCAAGTGACTTCCATTTCTGTGAAAATAGGTTCAAAACCTCTGCCAGAGTCTGCCAAGATACCGTGATGGAGCAGTTGTGAAGATTTAGCTAAGACATTGGTCAATAATTAACAATGGACCCTTCAGCAGGATTAAGCACCAGCCCCCAAGGCAAATTCTAACTAGAAGTGGCTCCAGAGGATGTGCTGGATATATTTTCTCTAACCAATTGAGTATCATAACCACTGCATGCTAAAATATACATGCTGTAATGGTGCCAGAAAGAGAAGACGGACAACCTGGATCGACCTATCCGTTTCCTGCTGCCCCCCCACAGCAAAGAAGAATAATAACAAATAATTCTCTTTTATTCCAAATAAGCTATTTTCTGTCACATTCGTGTACTTAAGGATAAACTTCGCAAAGTTGACATTGAATGGTCGAGAATAGGATAAATTTCTACAAGGTATTAAATTTATCTTAATGAGTATCTAACATACAGGTAAATGCATATGAATGACATATTGTAATCAAATAATACGTTCGTTTGTATTTTTCAAATATATAATAGTACATACCTCTGTTTCCTTTCCATTAAGGAATTTCAAGGCTAGATTAGCATATTTCCTCACCAACTTTTTATTTTTCTGCAAATGATAAATATCGTTAAACCTTTATTTCTCAGAAAATACACACAGTGATTTTTCAAATTATTATTTTATGCTTTATTTAAATATTTTGCTTCAGATTTCAATGCAAACTTCAAAATAACTCCAGTTTGAAAGTTTTTTTTTAAAATATTCTATCAATATTTTCTCTCGTTTTCACATAATGTTTTAAAATATTTTTCGTTTAGAAATTTTCAATTCCACGGTGTATGCCATATGGTGCGTATGGTCTTCGTAAATACTAAATACATAATAATTTCTAGTACATTCTCAGCTACTAAATAAATAAATATGTTCTGAATGATTAAGTGAAAAATAATGCTAATTAAAACTAGACTGTTATATGTAGGCTACAAGATATCAAGTTAGCAAATAAATTTTCCAATTTTTACTAAGCAGATAAATGTCCATGTACAAATAAGTCAAACATATGAATATAAGATTGACTATATCTAAAATTTAAGCCATAATAAACAAAGTATAAATACTAACCTCAATTCCATTTTCTTCAATTGCATTCTCCAGTAAATCTAAGGCAAAGTCTACATTAAAACGTGCCGCTTGCTCAGCCTTAATTAAAGCATTCTTCAATTCATTACCTCCCTGGAATGCAATCAAATAATACGTTCGTTTGTATTTTTCAAATATATAATAGTACGTACATTCTTTTAATATTAACACATAACTGATAAAAACAAACACTTTAAAATTTGAACATGATATACCACTAGAATAAACAATATACTTGCTAGGCTACAGAAATTCTTGTTTGACCAGTAGGCAATAAAACAACGGGGAATATAAATAATTTAAATCACTATCTTTCTGCATTCCCACTCACTGTAGCATTTAATTTTATAACACGCAATCCTTACGCTAAAGAATACTTCTCACAATACTCTCTTATTTTTGCACATCATTAATTCTTAATCTCTCCATTCTACTTTTATTTTTCAATAGGGTCGTAATTACAATAGCAAAAGAGGTGAGTACTTTCACATGTCAAAACACCTTGGCGTCATCACAAATAGACTAAGTTTACAAACAACTATATATTTTGACTTAAGGAGAGAGAGCACGTATTATGCTGGTATTATAGTAATTTTTTTGAAAATCGGTACAAATAAAGGATTGTTAGAAAATAGTGACAATTTCGTCAATTTGTAAAATAAATAGAGTTGAAGTTAGTGACTCACATAAAGATAATTCCAGTGAAGTGCTAAAGTTAATGAGTTTGTGTATAGTTACAGCGTATGTTAAGACTTACTGAGAACAAACTAACCTTAATCAATTTCTGAAAACTGTTTTCCAAATTGTCCACTGTGCTTGCCACTGCATCTTCCAATGGCTGAAAAATATATTTTCCAAATTTAAATTGTAATTAGTCAATGTACATCATGTTATTTCAAAAGTAAAACTAAAGAATTTAAGTAGTAGGGTTTGTGGTGGGGACAGCGCCACTTACAAGTGTAGAAAAGGCGAGGCTATTTGATTGAACAATCAGATTTGTTTACACTTAAAACAATGCCAAGATGGGGCCTGTACCCCAATTCTTCAGGTGTGATATGCTCTGATTTTTAAGAAATTCTGAATTTCTAGTGTAGAAAAGGCGAGGGCTCAACAGATAGATTTACCCATACTTAAGACAATGGCAAGAGGGGCTTATACCCTAATTTTTCAGGTGTGGAGGTTCGGGTTTAAGTCCTCATAAAATATGAAGCCTCCCCTGATGGCAAAATGATAATATTGTTGTCTTGTAAACAAAAGGCTCGGGGTTCGAGTCCTGATAAAATATTTAAGATTGAAATACATGTGGCAAAATAATATGTCCACAAGTGAGATTTTGAATAATTACTGCTAGTTGATAGCCCCCAAATCTGAAACCCTGGTAAAAAAATGTTTTACAATAATATATTGTACAAAAACTGAATTTCTCAATTTTCTTATTTCCTCATGTTTTATAACCACTTGCTCAATACAATAGAAGAAAAGTGGGTAGGTATAATTAATTGCCTCCATGCCTTGCCGGCACGCAAGAGATAAAATCTACACGCTAGAAGGGAATAATAATGATTTTTCTGTGCGATTCACTGAAGAGGTCATTAATCTTTCTGTGCGTGTAACATGTCTGTAACAAGGAAAATGTAACAAAGATTGAGACAAAGATACATATTTTCACACAGTGGCAATGAACTGCCCCCCCTTCATGCTGAAAGCAATTCTATTCTGATAATATGAGCCTAGGCAAAGACTTAGAAAATATTATGGCAGTTCAAAATCCAATTTTGTCTGCATTAAGGTCTCAGAACCCAGTAAAATGTGGGCATATTCCATATTGAGAAGTGTTAATAGTGTTGCATTGTAATCAGGGGCTTTGGGTTCGAGTCCTGTATAAGATTGAAATACATACAACTGCCCATACATAAGATATTCACTGCTAGCTGATAATACAGTTGAGGTTTCAAAGCTGGTAGAGTGTCTGGGGCCTCTCTGACAGCAAAGTGTTGGTATTATTGTTTTGTAATCAAGGGCCTCTGCGTTTGAATCGGGCTTCTAGAATTGCTCCGTGACTCTCTCATTTCTTACATCATAAACATATGATTTTTCACCTATGAGAATGACACTGCATATGGTGTCATCTGGTAAAGCCTCGTGAAATTCACAGATAATTTTAATGTTTGTCCTGTCATTCACCACAACCTGTTTTCTTTTTGAAGTGTTGATTACAAACATGGGTCTCCGTGCTTTGAATTCATCTGGTGTGTAATACATGTCAGTATTGCCTGTAGTGACCCTTTTGAAAGCCGAAAATGCTTCATATAATTTGAGGAAATCATCCTTGGACATGTCTAAATTGTAATTTTCTCTAGGAAAGACCTCATTTCTGCCATTTTTAAGATAAATGTTCTTGATGTTGCAGTTATCAAATTTACTTGAATTTTTTTCCTGATTGTTGTGTCTTCCAGTCTGAAACAGTACTACCACAAAATCAGGCATGTCGTATTGTATACTGGAGAATGAATTTGTAGCATCAAACTCATAATAAGTACCAGTTGCGGGCTTCTGTACACATTGATATGTATAAAATTGCAGAGGAATCTGTGGATTTTTTATTATATCTGCTTTGTATTTCAGAGCATAACTGGCTTCATATTCAACAACTGGGATTCTTAGCTCCATAGTCTGAATAATGCATCTGCCTGCATCTGGTAAGGTATTAGGCAGAGCTTCCCCGGTAGAGTTTATTGTACTGTACCTCATCAAAGCATTATTATCATTTGCAGCTCTTCTAAATGTGATTCTTAACCCGCCCTTCCACATAATTTCTTTGTAATCCGAGAAGAATCCTGGCAACAGACGCATGGGGAAAAGCACTGTGTGGTTTTTAGATAATATTTTATCACCAGCCTCAAATCCACCTATTTTGTAGTAAGAAGCCTCGGTTTTGGATAATTTTAGTGTGCCCAAAGCTGTGGAGGTAATGCCGGGATAATCCACTCTGTTTATAACAACACCATGCTTTCTGATCTCAATTTCAGAGAACAGATGCGGCACAAAATTATCCACCAATCTTATATTTGAATTTGCCGGATAATCTGTTCCATCGAGCTTTACAACATCAAATTTGATGTATAGATCTGCTCTGTGGGGGTGTATAAAGCCGTCCCCTACATCAAGATCAACCTCGATCTCTGTGTTGGGTTGATTTAAATTTGCAAATGTCCTCCTGTTTGGGGGGAATGATTGTAGCTCATAACTCTCAATATTTTCCATTGTATGTATTTTTATTTAAATATTAATTTCTATGATTGCAGTTGTTGTGGCTCCAGCAAAATCAACTAATTCTTCTTTTTCATTAGTGACCATCAATTCAATGTAATCTATTCTGTTATGGCACACAGGAAAATATAATGTTGGGGATGGATTGTAGATGATGGGCTCCATGAATTCAGAATTAGGTTTGAATGTTGCAATGATGCCGGTTTGTTTGTGAGTGCCTATGCTATTTGATTTGGTGATCATACCCTCGGCCACATTACAGTGAATATTCAGAGTCTCTATGGCTAAGAATTTGGGTATATTCATAGCAGTGTGTTTGATGCCTGCTTCAAGTTTTGTGTTGTTCTCAAATCCCAACAGCTCTCCTATAGTACCCAGATCCACTGTTTCTGTAGCAGATACAATCTCTACTCTGTGAGTGACAGAATTTTGACTTAACACTACACCTCTGGGTAATTGAGCATTTAGAGTGGATAGATTATATTGCCCTGGAGTGATGACAATTTTTTGATCCCCTACTGCAATTGTGTTGTTGTGGTGTGTAATATTAGGTATCAAGTACATGCCGTAAAATGCTCTGAGAGCTATTGTTTTGGGATACACTATATCATCATGCAATTTGAGTTTCAATATTGAATTTTGGCTGGTGAGATGGAATACCCCCATGATGTTTCAGATACCACAAGGCTTTTTGAAAATCTTCAATTGATGGTTTATTTATTTGAGACATATATCTGAGAACAGATAAACACAAATGTCCACAATTAACATCTTTGAAGTTTTGAACACGGGCATTATTGTAATAAAGATTGGGTGAATTTAGATATTTTATTAAATTTTCAGGTGGAACACCTCCAAATGAATCAAACACAAATGCCTCATTGTTTAAATATTTAAGATAACAGATCCAGTGAGTGCCCTGATTTTTGTACTCATCCAAATTAACAATGCCACACTCTTTGTTGAGTGGTTGTTCCGGTAAAGAATCAGACATGTACACACCTCTAAAATGTTTGATGCCCAGTGGCTTGATTAAAGCTTCAATATCTTGGTTTGTAAGCGGCTCTTGTTTTTTTTAAACTTATTCATGGCTCTCTTAACACCTTTGCCTTTTTTCTCCATGGCCAGGTTATGGCGCTTGAATTCATCTAATTCTGCCCTATTCTTCTTGGCATCTATTACTGTTTTTGCTATGGCAGCTGATCCCCCAGCCAAGCTCCCCACAGCCCCGAGAGCAGCTAAGATGGCAGGGATGGTAAATATGAATCCCCCTGTATGCAATTTTTTTCTTGATTGCTGTAATTTTTTTAATTGGGGGGTACTAAGCAACAATTTCATACCATGCCCCTTTGCAATACAAGAGCTTTTTTTCTTGCGCTGCTTTTTGGTCAAGAGACTGTCAATAGTTTTAAGAGATTTGAGACCTGCATAAGGTATTTGATACATAACACCCTTGGCCTTCATCGTAGGTTTATTATATACATATTCACAGCCCCCACCCCAGTTTTTGTTTGGTGCTCATAGCTATGGTGGTCCCCAATGCTGCTATTTTTTCACTCAAAGAAGCATCTTTGCTTACAAATCTACCGAATGCAGCCTCTTCTAATTTCTTGTCTGCAACATGTCTCTTGTCAAGATCAGAATGTGTGTTGTATGCTATGTCATGGTCTTTACAAGCAGCATCTAGGGGATTTACACCAGGATCCCCTCTGTTTAATCTATGATCCAATTTTGTACCGGGACCACAATATTGATAGCCTGGAATGTGTAGTTCAAATGGCAGCTTGTTCATAATGTCATTAACCAACCCCCGACCCTCAGAGACATTCCAAAATTTAGGTGGTAGAGTATTAATAATTTTTATAAGATATCCAATCCCCTTAGGGTCATTCACTATAAAATTAGACAATTTTGTGCTTATCATGTCCATAATTCCAACCTTTTCATTGTAAAAATTGTGGTTGCCAGCATTTTCCTCCCCAGCTATCACCAGCAACCTATCTACAAGTTTCCTGACATCATCAACCCACACAAATTCTTTGGGCAGGGTGTTGTATTGTTTGATTCCACTGCCAGTCTTGATCTGTGACCATATGGGCTTGATTAAGTTGTTGTATTTTGCTCCACTGCTAGACTTGACTCTTTTTTGTGTGGGATCATTGTTCTGGTATAGAGCATCTGATTTTATTAATATTTCTTTGTAATGCTCATAATCTTGATCTGTATAGCTGCCAGGCCTTTTCCTAGTCATCAGTTCCCACAACCCAGGTGTGCCGGGATATTTAACAAAAGCACCTTTTTCTCCGAGACGAGATTCTGAATAAACAATTATATCATCTCCCATAAAAGTTACTCTGAAATTGCCAATTCTATGTATGATACTACCATCAAGCTCTGTGTCAGCATATAAGCCAAACACCTCATCTTTGTTGTCTTTAGGTGTGGTTAAATATTTTTGAGCAAGAAGACCCAATTCAATAGGATCCTGAGTAGCTTCAATTCTTCTAGGAGCAACAGGACTAGGTGTATGAATACTGGAAAGTGGGGTGAATGGATAATCTAATATGTTTCTTGCAGCTACAGGTACAAGCTCTGTGATCAAATTTTGATTTTGCTCTGTAACAGTTTTGATATTCTTACCTAAATTATTAATAGCATCAATTACAGGCTGTTCTGTTTGTTTGTGTTTTTCATAAATTCCACGGTTCTCTGATTTCCATCCCTTAAATCTTTTTACAAGATAATCTCTTAACTTAAGATCATCAATGACTGGTCGTTTCATGGTTGTTTATTTATGTCTCAACGTCTAGAAAATCGTTGATTTTATTTCTGTATTTGCCAGTGTTAGGTGTTCTTGTCATATCAATTGTGACAAAGCCATAACTGTCCTGGTTCCAGCACTTGCTGCAAAATTTGGAAAAATCATTGTAGCTCAAGTCCCCACCTACATATTCATCATGTATGTGTTTGAGGTTGGTATGGTCTTGATGAAACACACATATAAAATTGCTGTTGTCTCGGATCAGTTGCTTCGGTATTTTTGAAAAAGTCTGTGCCAGGTAGAAGCAATCAATGTTTTTGTGTCGGCCCTGTGTAAAGAAATTTCTAACCTTGTTTTGATTATCCAGTATAATGTCATCAAACACAACAACAGAATTATCGAGACATTCATCAAGTGGCTTAACATCTGATTCAAAAGTGGCAATATCCAATCCATCATATAGCTTCATCAGCTGCTGATATTTTAATTGTTCCAAGCTCTTAGAGAAGACATACAAGTGCCTGTTTTTCCAGTCTAACCAGTTGGGTGCCAATAAAAAATTATCAACCATTAGTGTAGTTTTACCACAAGCAGATGGCCCAACAATAAGACACCTAATATTATCAGGCAGCAAGTTGCCATTTCTCTTAATCTGTTGTTCAGGTTCTGGCAGCCTTTTTATAACATCCCAGGTGCTCATATTATCACTTTGTCTGCATCGATCCAGCTGTTTTCCGGATGACCCAGCCATTTGACAAGTAACTTGTTGCCTTTTCTGCGGATGATTTTTTCTATGAGATATGTGTCGGGCTGTTTAGTTTTGCTGAGCTCTTGTTCATAGAATCGGCCTTTGAGAATTTCTCCTCGGTGATCTTTTATTATATATGTGTTAAGAGTCCCAGGTTTAACTTGAACTACTGTAAATAATTCGGTGCTCCAGTTTCTTGTAAAGCCTCTCTTGAATAAGTGCTTATATTTGCTGATTCTTACTTGATCGCCTACCCTGTATTTGGCTTTTCTTGTTGTTGGCTGGTATCTAGGATAATAAACAGTCCTGATCAATTTTTGCTCATCAGATGAAGTTACTTCAGAGGGTTTCATGTTGATTGTGGAATGAACCGAGTTGTTATATTTATGTAGAAGTTCTGGAAGAATATTAAGCCATTTATAATTACCTTGAAGTGTAAATTGTTTATACATAAGATTTTTTAGGGTTCTGTTGAATCTCTCTACAATTGAGGCTTTGAGATCACTGTAACTCGAGTAATGTTGTATTGACAGGCTTTTAATAAATTGTTGAAACACTGAATTATAAAATTCTTTGCCATTATCTGTTTGCAAATAGCGCGGGGATCTTCCTGAATGATTGATGATTGTCCTGATGGCTTCTGTAACACATTTTCCAGTCTTGGATTTGAGTGGCACAGCCCAGGCAAATTTTGAAATTGTATCTATCACAGTGGGTAGATACTTGTAGCCCTTGTTGATTTTGTCTAAGTTTTTCAACTGTCCACTTGACAACTCAATCAAGTCGCTCTGCCATAAATCATCTATGCCCTTTGTGACTACTGGAAGTCTCTTATAATTATGTCGGGCTTGTCTGTGTAATTCATCAACAATAATTTGTCTAGACATAATATGAAAACAAGAATATTGCAACTATGGGGTGTTCAGCAGCTGAAACTGCAGGATTTTCTAAATATAATTTGTCCCCTATTTGTATTTTAAATTCCAGAGTGCCATCATCTTCAGTATAGGCTGTTTCTAATGTATTGGGGTCTGTAAAATCCTCCAACTCTACACTGGTGATTTTCACTTTGTTCTCAGCATTTGTTATTGATAAGGTAGGGTAGTGGTGTGCCTGTGGTTGAAGCCAATATTTGATCTTGATTGGTCTCAATGTGCCCCCAACAAAAAACTGGTAATAAAATTGTGCAGGGGACAGCATATATATTTTGCCACCTGGTGTAAATGGTGAATCATATTCTTTGTTGGGGATGCTGTACAATTCAAGAATTACTGTATGTTTTGGATTCTCGATTATGCCTGTTATTTCCTTTTCTGCTGTAAGCAATCTGCTTGTTACAGATTCAAGATGCTCATTGATGGTCCTAACAACATCATCATGCCCTGGCTTGATCTTTATGTCCACAACAAGTTTCTTGTATTGTTGCACAATCTCTTGAAGCTGGGTGGCAAAAACAGACAGAGCATTTGCTTGATTGGATTCCATGGTCCCTAGCTGTTGCTTGATATTAGCTACAATTTGTTGCAAATTTTCAACAACTGCCAATTTTGAATTTTGAGCAGTAAGATCATGGACCTGTCTTCTGATATCCTCAAACAGGGCATGCAGTTCATTAATATGTTGATTGGTTGGTAGAGTGGCCACTGTCTGAGTGAGTTGTTTGATCTCTGCTTGGATATTCTTGATATCTTCTGATTTCAATATGCGATTCACAGCTCTCTTAATATTTTTAAGTTCCTGTGATGTAGGAAGATTTGAAACAGTATTCTGCAAAAATTCAAGTGCCAATTTTACATTGTTTAATTCAGATGCATCAGCCACATTTTGCATGGCATTTTGGAGCAGGGCTATATCTGCCTGAGAGGGTGTGGATTGTTGTAAAATTTCAAGTTTTGTTTGGATATCATCGATCAAATGATGAAAATGAGATAGCTCAGATTCGGTGTTGAGGTTTTCAAGCTTTGTGATTTGTTGCTGGACACTGACAAGGGTATCTACAATCCCAGGCAATCTGGATTCTAGTACATTTGCCAAATCACTTTGCACTGCTGCTATTGTACCTTCAAGATGGGTTATGGAACTTTGAATTTTTCCAAAATCTTCATATGTTTCAAGTTGCAGCTTGATGTTTGCAACACTCCGAGTTATTGCATTCAAAGCATCAGAAGATGGCAAGTTGTTCATAAAATTTTCAAGTGTCTCAATTTTTTCTTTAACCTCGGCTATGGCATTGTTCAGAGGATCCAGATTAGGTATCTGGAGTGAGTGAATCTGTTCTTTTAGAGTGGAAATGACTAGATCAAAATCTTCTTGTGATTTTATGCTTTTGACAATTGTTTGGAGTTGTGTCTGGACATTATTTATCTGCTCTTCTAATTGCTGTTTCAATTGCTCAGAGTTGGTAGCCTGGGTCTTAAATTTGGCTTGAAGAGCTGCTACAGCTTCTTCTAAACTTTGAAAATTATCTAATGTTGCCAGGTCAGTATATTTCTGAAGCAACAATTTGAGTTCTGAGTCAATTTTAAGAAGAGGGTCCATGCATTGTGATTGTAAATTTGTAATTTCTAATTGAAGACTGGCATTGAGTGTGGTTTGTAAAGCTTGTAAATCACTTCTTAATTTCTTGACTCTGACATCAAGCATCAGAATCTCATCACTGTGATCTTCATGTCTTGTATGGCCAAATATATCATTAGGCATTTTCTTTTACTGGTTATTTATTATAGAGTATCTGATTCTTAATTCTATAAAAAAGGGTATAAGCTTGTCATAGGATCCCGGGACCTCAATATATAAGCAGTCACCAGCAGAAACAGTATATACAGTGCCAGAAACCATGTTTGAGTGCTTAATTCTATAAATATTTCTCCCTACTGAAATCTTGACATCACCCTCAGGGGTTGTAATAAATTGTAATTGACCACCTACAGGTAATTGGTAATGATTTAAATTATTGTTAAATATGTACAATGTTTTGCCTGTTTCATCATCATTATCTGTAAATATGCTGTTCAGATGAATAATTAACAAGCCACTCAGTTTAGACAGCATATCAGGAGAGGCTTGTGGTGTTGGCAGCTCCATAATAGCCTGTTTTTTGAACCCAAATAAGTTCATAGGCATGTTTATTTATTTCAAATCATGCTCTGTAATTGGGCATTGATCCCCATTTTTCAAATCACAATGCCCCCAAGGTAAAGTATGTATGTCACATGATAAAATGCATCTCTTATCATCATGTGGGTCCAGGGCCACTTTTCTTACAATATTTGAAGTCAACAAGTGATCCTCACTCTGAATTCTATTTTCTGATGTTCTGATTGAACTCTGTGATTTGATGCAATTTTTATAATCTTCAAATTCAAGATCTTTTTCAACAGTCACTCTGCCAATGCCCTTGGCCTTTTTGGCAACAGCGCCACTACATGTTTCAAAACTGTACATCTTGGCACTTAACCCAGCAAATTTCACAATAACATCACCAAGTGTCTCATCTTTTAACTTGCCAGGCACTTTTTTGTTGTGGGGTTGAATCCTTGTATGTTCACTGGTATCAAAGTATTGAAACAATTCAGGCTGTGCAATATCTTGATAAACATCTTCTGTTTTAATATCAAGAATAAAACTATCCGTGTCCATGTACAATAATTTTATATTATCACCATAAAAAGGTTTCAACACATCATAATATAATATTAACATATGTAATTTGGACAATTCCAATATCACAGCCCCTACATAAATAGGTTTATCAAACTTAATCTTTGTTTTCATCATGTTGAAAAGTGCCATGTGCTCATCATAAATTCTTCTGTAATTGAAATTAGGCTTTGCAACCAATTTTTTGCTCAGGCTGGGGTCAGTAATTATTTTAACATCGGTATGTTTTCTGACATTTTCAATAGTTTTGCCATATACAGAATTAACCATCAATTTAAACAAGCTCTTATCAAATTGGCTCTTTGCAGATGTTCGAAGCTCTGTGTTTGTATCAATGTATGGTTTCAACCATTCTGAGTGCTTGAACCTTAAGACTTTTCCAACTTTGCTCACTTGAACACCATGTTTCATCAGGAACTGGAGGTTTTTGTAATATGTGACATAGCCTTGTTTCGGCTCCAGAGTCATCATGAGCTTCTTCTGTTTAGAGCCAGGTGAGCACTGAACCTCGGGAATTGGGGGCAGATCAGAAAATTTGTTGTGTAAATTATCAGGAATTGTCAGATCAACCTCTAAGAATAGGCCATATTCACTGTCATCAAAATCCTTAAGATCCTCAATATTGAAATTTTCAACCCATTCAAGCCCTGCATATGGCAGTTTTTGCATCATAGCGTGACCATAGAGGTTGTTTGCATCTACATACAGTATATAATTTGATGGCCGTGCTGGATCATAATCAGGCATATGCTTGTTATTTGCTCTGGCATATCTCTGGGAACATTGCACCATCCCACCTCTTATACATTTCTCCATAAACAGATACATATCTTGATCGTGGATCAGATCCAATTGCTTTTTGGTGTTGAAAAATGTTGCGGCCCATGCTAGGCCCGGGGCACTGTAAAAATACACTGGATCCAGTTTATAATTTTGCATGGAAGATTTTCTGAATGCCTGTATTATATCAGCTAAGAGGGTGACGTCAAGTTTCAAATATGCCATGTGATAATCACCAAATGTCTGGCATTTTAAATTGTTCCACATCAACTGAGCATGGCGATAATCATCATCACTGATTCCAGATCCTCTGATTCTGCTGTAAAACTCTTCTTGTGGTGGCAGGGAACACTCATCGAATTTAGAAAAATCTGTAACATAGTCATATGGATATACACCCTTCCGCCTAATTAATTTCAGGTCCTGATTTGGAAACAAAGCACATGTGATTTTGAATTGATCATCAGGTAATTGAGTGGCCAGTGTATCCAGGCTAGCAGATAAAAATCTGTAAGAATCAAGAAATCTTATGCGAATAGGAACACCATCAACTTTAATTATCTTGCTAATAGATATATATTTTTCATCATTTTCAGCTAAAATATTTAAATTCTGCTTCTCAAACCCCTCGTACCTGATCAAATGATGAAAATCATAATTGGATGCTCCATGGCAAAATATGGGGACAAATCTTGGTCTCTTGATCTTAATATTACAGCTATTACACAGGGCCTGTTTATATCGACCATCTGTATGAGAATGGTGTTTCACCTTGATATTTGTATCTGAAAATTCACAATCACATACCGGGCATTTTTCTGCTTTGTTGAAATCCTCAATCTGTTCCTCTGTTAAAGGCAACATGGGCTTTGATTTTAATAAGATGTTAGATGCTATGTCACGGCACTCATTTTCTATTCTATGTGCAAATATTTTGATGGCATCTGGTCCCTTGTATGAATATTTTTTAATAACAACACCATCCCGTATAACCACATAACAAAAGCTGGAAGGTTCATGTTGCTGGTATGGTGTACTTGAAGATTCTTCGGGATCTGGGCTACAAAATGCAAGAGATTTGAGATTT
Source organism: Lepisma saccharinum (assembly GCF_977018435.1). Lineage (NCBI taxonomy): Eukaryota > Metazoa > Arthropoda > Insecta > Zygentoma > Lepismatidae > Lepisma > Lepisma saccharinum. Next base: position 86,013,096 of record NC_139232.1, on the reverse strand, counting down.
GATTCAGAATCCCAGACAATATATGCTGGGTGTTCCAACGAGGCTTCATACTTTTTGAATTTGCAATTTTCACTTGGATTGGGCATCACCATATGAACAGGTTTATGGTTCCCACAGTATTTCAGATGCTCAATTAACTTGTTTTTTGCAATTTCTGCACTATCTTCACAAACACCATTCACCATTTTTCTACCATCAAATTCAGTCAAACATCTTCTGCACAACTTGAATATTTTTTTATATTTGTCTAGTTGTGTTCTCACTAAAGCTTCAAGATTATGTATCAGAGTGTAATGATATGTACCATCCTTTTCAATTAAGAGCAGATCAATCGGAATTGCAGATTCATCATCAAGTGTACTGATTCTGAGAGGATCTATCAAGCAATTGCCAGTGGAACAAGTAAATACATTAATAGATAATTGCTTGCCATTGATGTGCCTGGCCTTTTTTTCAAATTTGTCAATATTCTGAACAGACATTGGATATTCCAAACCCTCCATTGCCTCGTCAAAATCATGTTCATGCTGTTTGTAATAACTTATTCTCTGAGGATCCCTTGAAACTGGATACAGAGCAGCTAAAATACACCACAAAAAGCATTTCGCGTCATTATTTTTTATATTGACCACGGCTCTTTTGTTTTTGATATTGGCAGGTAATGGCAAATATGTAGAACCTTTTAATGGGCTGAATTCAGAAATATTAACATATAACTTGTGCGGAGAGCCACATAGGCTCCATCCTGACTCTTTTGCCGCAAATTCAGAGTGTTTGATATTTAATTGATTTATCAATCTGCTTATTATTGTGTCTAAATTTTCGTTTGAATATACCGGTACAGTTTCTGTTAAGTGGGGGTGTGTAAATTTTGTGTCATTTGGTTTCTTATATTGTACAAACAATTTGAGGGAGAGCTTATAAGAGCCATTTTGTGCATTTAGAATTGCCTGCACTTTAGGATTTACACTGTTCAAGAAATTCTCAATGCCGCATCTTGGCTCTGATACAAACCGGTGATCCCTTAATTGGCCGTTAAAACTGCTACGGATGGGTTCATAGCGTGGCTGCTTTGCAGGTCCAGCATTAACAGGTGCTTCATGCTTCCTTTTCAGACCAGATGTGGATGGTTGTGAGGGCAATATTGATGACTGTACATAAGAATTACACTTATGCCATTTGTAATATGCCTTGCTTAATATTTTATGGCATCTTGGACACATTTTTGTGGCTTTTCTGCATTTCTTAGAGTTACAAATACGGCAATGCCTAGCCCAATGAGAACTAGATATATTTTTATTACACCGATTGCAATATTTTTGTTTTGGCATTTTTTCTTATTGTTTATTATATAAGATTTTCTGGGCTTCAATTCAAAACTTTATACTTAATAAAAAATATCAGTTGGGTTCAGCAGTTAGTGGCTGAGCTGGTGCTTTTATACCCAAACAACAGCAGTAACTAGGTTTTGGTGATAGTTTTGCTGATGTGCAACACACTTCACCAGGTTTAAAACCTCATCTCTATATCAACTAAATACAATTCAAAATTGGATTTTGAACTGTACAATAAATATTCTGTAAGTCTCACTTGTGTTTATATTAACAGAACAAGACAAAACCAGAATTGTATTCAGGATTGCATGTTTTCATACAAAAAAGCCATATTTTTGACAAGTTTATAAACAACAATCACACAGATATAGCTTTTACATACATGGCTGAATCTGTCTGAGCAGAGGAGAAAGGAGGTTTTCAGATCTGGGGGCTATCAACGAGCAGTAATTATTCTCAAAATCTCACTTGTAGAGATATTATTTTGCAACATGTATTTCAATCTTATACAGGACTCGAACCCAAAGCCCCTGATTACAATGCAACACTATTAACACTTCTCAATATGGAATATGCCCACATTTTACTGGGTTCTGAGACCTTAATGCAGACAAAATTGGATTTTGAACTGCCATAATATTTTCTAAGTCTTTGCCTAGGCTCATATTATCAGAATAGAATTGCTTTCAGAATGAAGAGGAGGCAGTTCATTGCCACTGTGTGAAAATATGTATCTTTGTCTCAATCTTTGTTACATTTTCCTTGTTACAGACATGTTACACGCACAGAAAGATTAATGGCCCCTTCAGTGAATCGTACAGAAAAATCATTAATGCTCCCTTCTAGCTATATAGATTTTATCTCTTGCGTGCCGGCAAGGCATGGAGGCAATTAATTATACCTACCCACTTTTCTTCTATTGTATTGAGCAAGTGGTTATAAAACATGAGGAAATAAGAAAATTGAGAAATTCAGTTTTTGTACAATATATTATTGTAAAACATTTTTTTACCAGGGTTTCAGATTTGGGGGCTATCAACTAGCAGTAATTATTCAAAATCTCACTTGTGGACATATTATTTTGCCACATGTATTTCAATCTTAAATATTTTATCAGGACTCGAACCCCGAGCCTTTTGTTTACAAGACAACAATATTATCATTTTGCCATCAGGGGAGGCTTCATATTTTATGAGGACTTAAACCCGAACCTCCACACCTGAAAAATTAGGGTATAAGCCCCTCTTGCCATTGTCTTAAGTATGGGTAAATCTATCTGTTGAGCCCTCGCCTTTTCTACACTAGAAATTCAGAATTTCTTAAAAATCAGAGCATATCACACCTGAAGAATTGGGGTACAGGCCCCATCTTGGCATTGTTTTAAGTGTAAACAAATCTGATTGTTCAATCAAATAGCCTCGCCTTTTCTACACTTGTAAGTGGCGCTGTCCCCACCACAAACCCCACTACTAATTTAATTAAAAGGTTCTTTCTTAATTATACAAATGGTTCAACATGTTGGAACCATTCGCTCATGCACATGTTTTAATCAAAATACTCGTAGTTTCCTGTAATGCTTTCTCTGTTTACACACACACATGTGGGCATACACGCGTGCGGTGGCTCAGGACAGAGATACATTCCAGCCCCCTATATTTTAGTTGGGATGCTACCGGTCGAAAAATCTCGATTTTAGTAGCCAAATACAAAAAGTTAACTTTTGACTCCATTATCCCCCTATCCCAAACAATCCAAACCACAGTCACACTATTACCTATTACACTACATTGTGGTACTTGTTATATTCCTCTAATTGTTCTCTTGAAATTGTTTTAAAATAGAAGTAAAACGGTCTAAAATGAACGTGGGATGAATCCCAGAGATTTATCTGTTCCAGAATTGTACGTGTTTTTAAAATCTGTTATTTTTTTTAAATATCCATAATATTCTTTAAAAATTCAAAATTATTTTGTAAATATTGCTTCTTTTATTGGCAGTGCAATGTTATGCAAATTTTATTTTCAAATTTGAGAGCTATGTTGTCTGTTCAAAATGGAATGGACACTGTTTATGTGCGTGTGTGGGGGGGTGTTAATTTTGTAGCCTTTAAATCAAAACCTTCCTGCAACACAGCATATACACGTAGATACATGTGAAGTTATGAACCTACCTGCAAAAATGCCTTCATTACCAAATTGAGGAAGTTTTGAAGTTTCTCAAAGGAGTCCTGTAAAGAAACGCAAAGGTTTGAGTTAGTGAAACACACTCTTCTTTTTAATTAATTTCAAACATTCATCAAATTTCTATGTGCTGCATAAACAAATGTACTTACCAAAAGTTTTATTTTACTCAAAAGTTTGAAATGTTGTACAATGAAAGAAATAAAGGCCTGTTGTGTCAATCATTTATGTATCATGAATAAATGCCTTGGAAATAAGAATGTGTTGATTATAAAGTATAAGGTTGCACTTTCATATTACATGAGACCGATACCATTAACATTTTGTATTATTGGAAATTAATGATCCGGGCCAAACAAAACAAGACTCCACTGAATTTCACTTAACGACCTTGAACATAATACTTACAAAAATAAGGTCCCTGTTCAGGATTTATTTATATGCCAACTAATATTGTCATTGTAAAACTCAATTCCAATATTTTATGTTAGAGTTAGCTTCGACAATGTGCTTTCCTTTGCGTAGGTGTATTTCTGGTTTTGATCTTGGCACTCTAAGTTTTCCTTTTGTTCAGAATATTATCGTTTAGTAACACTTTAATTACTTCGATTATTTACATGCTTAAAGCCTTGTTACTTTTAATAATTTACAATGATCGGAATGTCCACGGCAAATGATAATAAAATTATCATGTTGTTGTGATGATATTAACGCATTATTTTATCTTAGAATTCCTCATGTTTTCTTATAGTGCACTTTAATAAACAATTACATACAATCATAAATTACATTCAAAATTATAAATGTAAGTTTTTCTTTACATTGATTCATTGCAAACTTGCCTCGCTTGCTTCTATAGAAAATGCTCTGGTACCAGTTGAATTACCCTGAAATGAAATAAGTATTTTTATTGGATAAAAGTTTATCAAATGTATTTAAACAACAGAATGATTATTGATGCAAGAGGTAAATATGTTCAAAACTAATAAACCAACAAATCACAAGAAACCCATTGGTGTAATGAATTGCCGATACCTTAAAATTATTAATGAAGGAATTTTAAATGCAGGTCAAGTACAGTTTTTGCTGAAATGACGTGAGGATTTCTTTGAAACTACAAATTACTTACTATCTGTCCTGTCCAGGGATGCCCACGGGGGGGGGGGGGGGATATGGCGCAGGTTGCGCCATCGAGATTTTAAGGGGTGATTTTTTCCCTTCAAATAATGTAAAATTCAACATTTATAAATTTTCCAAAATACAATAGCTATATGTAAAAATGTTACACCTTCAATGCACTATATTTAATTCATTAGATGAAGAAAAGAAAGTGTTTAAGGGCATTATCGAAGGGGCGGGGGAGAGAAATATCCAACTCTTACATATTAGCCTTAATTGACACGTAGGTTTTGGGGGGATCCTGAATTAAACGTTGGGTGGGAGGGGGCAGTATCCAACTCTAGGTATTACATTATGGCGGGTATTTTAGTTAGATGGGGATTGAGAATTCAATTGAGGGAGGTATCCAATTCTTGTGTATTACTATTGTTTTAGACTGTTGCGGAAATTCTGGTGTGGATACTGAGAATTAATTTTTTGGAGGAGGCAATATTCACTCTTCAATATCAACAGTAAGTCTAAAATTCGCATGGAAATTTTGGTGGTAGGATTGAGTACTACTTCGAACATTAAATTTTGAAGACTGTATTTAGCGATATGGTATCCACACGTTTTCGGCCCCGAACATGCCAAAAGAGAAGCTTCGCTCGCATTTCTGTTTTTCGGGAAAACGTATTTGGCGTTTTACTGAGGTAAAGTGAAGTATAATACTATAGCTGCATAACAAGACATAAGCGATATTTTCGATATTCATTAATAACATCACTTCTTAAAATATAATGCCTAAAGTTGGTAGGCCTACACTGATTAATTTTAAGGGCGCGAATGATATGATTTTGGGGGGATGGGCCATTGGCCTTTGGGGGGATGGGCACCCCTGGTCCTGTCTGTACTTACTAGACCTTGGTTTCCTCAACACGTACTGAAACTCTGAAGGTACTGTAGAGCTACAAATAAATACTGGCTAAAAGTTTCCAAAGATAACTAATTATGCTAAAGTACTCGCTATATATTCCTAATCTAAAAACTCAACCGGTAGAAAATATCTCCAATATTTGTTCTGTCACATTTTCGAGGTCTCTGGTGCACTTGTACAGTGCGTTCGATTTGGCTCCTGGCCGAGATAGCGCGTGGCTGCAGAACGACGATGCGCGGCGCGGATGCCGGCAGTTTCGACCCATAACGCCCCGTTTATTTCTAAGCACATATCTTTAGCATACAGAAAATTGTATTTATATTGCATAGCGAGTAATAACCTGTGTTATCAAAGTTGTTCAAAGTGATGGCCAACTGCATTCACATATTCCCGGCATATTTTGATCAAATTTTGATTGACACGCAAAAGTTCCTCTTCCGTTCTTGTAAGTTATGTTCTTCTATTGTCTTTCAGTACATCTATAGTGTAGAGATTCTTTCTATAGACTATTTTTAGCGGTCCCCACAAAAAATATTGCCTACAAACGTCTCGACATGATTCGATTTTTGACTTAAGTGTCATGCATATAAATTCTTTGTTTTAACGTGAATTTTTCGGCTGGTATTTCAATGTCTCACATTCTTATTAAACACACACAAACTCACATTGGGATTACACAGAAAATCTAACAATGATGTGATCTATGAGACTGGACAAACGCGCCCAAGCGTACTTAAATTAAACAGAAATAATACACCTCCACGATAACAGTACTAATAAGCGAGCATTCGCCTTCAACGCGAGTTCTGGGGTGTAAGGGGTGATCTTCCACATAGTACACCCAAATGTCAACCTCACTTCCACGTTAGTACACCCTGGACTGAAGACTAACGAGGCTCTGGCGACTGGCCCCATGACCAGTATAATTTTGTTTGTATTGTCCTGTTGTCCTTATGTGTGCTGAGTGCCCGTTTACAGCCTCAGCTTTTAACAGAAGTCAGAACATTTTAACATTTTTAATTATGCAACGTTAGAGTTGTTCTTTGAAATGATAAGGGGCTGGCCCCCGAATAATGTGACGGGAGCAAAATAGCCTAAGTGCTGACGCTCCCACAATTTTAAATTCAAATTCAAATTCAAATTCAACGCGAGTTCCAGACAGCTTGTACGCTCTCCCGACGCTTAAACATGCAACTATTGCATGTCAATGCGATGCCGTTTTCTTTCACATAATGGTCAAGAATAACAACAATGTAACTACGCTTACAACTTGCGTGTAGTGTTTAATCCACAAGGGCGTCCGCATGGGTAAAACTTTCTTTCTATAAATAAAAACTTAATAAAATTTGGTTCATCATTGAAGATATTATTATTTACATGCTTTGAAATGATTCAAATTCTGACTATATAGAAACAATTTTTGGGGGGTAGTTTTTACCCCGCGTGTGTCGTGCCGGGTTAACAATGGCAAGAAAACAACTTGCAACCAGAACAAATATGTCAAATCAAATTTTTTTCAAAATATGCCGGGAATGTGTGAATGCAGTTTGCCATCACTTTGAACAACTCTTAACAGGTTATTACTAGCTATGAAATATAAATACAATTTTCTGCATGCTAAAGATATGTGCGTAAAAATAAGCGGGACGTCATGGGTCGAAACTGTCGGCATCCGCACCGCGCCTCGCCGTTCTGCAACCACGCGCTATCTCGGCCAGGAGCCGAAACAAACGCACTGTATTAAATTTGCCCGCATTGAACTTAATTAATATTCATATAAAACTTGGCGAGTTGTCTTGCATAATAGAAACTATAGTTCAATAAACCTCATAGCCGCTGAGATATAGGCGTATATATTGTTAGATATTACCTTTAATACTGAAACCCTGTATATAATAAACTTGAACTAAATATTTTCGGCGTGCCGTAATGGTGCATATGCGTAATAATAAACAATAATATTGGCATTTACTTTTTCAGTTGCCACCAATACTGCCTGAATGTAACTTTTTGCTGTGCGAAGAACAACTTGGTCTAATTGGTCAGCTACACTCCATAAATACTTGAAAGCCTGGAATGAAAACAATTATAACATTAAAACTGGAGAATGATGAAAGAAAATAGTACGCTAAAATGACAGATTATTTTAAAATTTGAAAGTTTAATGTAAATTATAATATTACAATAATGCCAATATATTCTGTATGTTCACAGAATAGTAACACAGTAATAATAATGAAATTAAATTCCCATATTGTGATGACAATATAATTCCTCATTAGTTTTCTTTCAGTGCACTTTAATAAGCAATAATAGTCTACATTATTATACAAAATAATATAATATGTCAAATTCATAAATTAATTTGTTTAATATGAAATAAAGAAGAAATCCCTCAACAGTGGAAAGAATCCATAATTGTTCATGTGTTTAAAAAAGGTGATAAAATGAACTGCAATAATTACCGTGGAATTTCTCTACTCTCAACAACATATAAAATATTATCTAACATTTTTTTTACAAGACTAACCCCATATGCTAATGAAATTATAGGTGATTATCAATGTGGATTTAAACGTAACAGATCAACTACAGATCAAATTTTTCACATTAGACAGACACTTGAAAAAAAGTGGGAATATAATCAAAATGTCCATCAGCTATTCATTGATTTCAAAAGAGCATATGATTCGGTGAAAAGAGATAAATTATATAATATATTAGTAGAGTTTGGAATACCTAAGAAACTTGTTAGTATGATAAAAGTATGCACCAGTGAAACGGAAAGTAAAATTCGTGTGGGTATTAATGTGTCTGACAAATTTACAATTCATGATGGGTTAAAACAAGAAGATGCATTATCTCCATTGCTCTTTAATTTTGTCTTAGAATATGCTGTTAGGGAGGTAAAAGAAACTAACGAAGGACTAAAATTAAATGTTGTGACTCAGTTGTTAGCATATGAAGTTATTAGGGGATGATATAAATACAATTAAGAATAATGCTAAAATATTTTCAAAACTGCTAAAAAGATAGGTTTGGAAGTTAACAAAGAGAAAACTAAATATATGCTTACAGGCCGAAACCAAGTGTTAGGTAATAATCAAAATCTAATTATTGATAACAACTTGTTTGAACCAGTTTATAAATTCAAGTACTTAGGAGTAATATTAACAAATGAGAATTATATTAAGGGGGAAATAAAAAGTAGGCTTAATTCGGGAAATGCATGTTACTTCTCTCTTCATAAACGTTTGTCTTCTCGTTTAATATCTAAGAAACTAAAAGTTAAAATATACAAAACAGTAATTTTGCCTGTAGTATTATATGGGTGTGAAACTTGGTCCCTTACATTGAAAGAGGAACATAAATTGAGAGTATTTGAAAATAAAATCCTTAGGAAAATCTTTGGACCAAAATGGGATGAGGAGACAGGTGAGTGGAGAAGGTTACATAATTTGGAACTACATATTCATGTCCAGATATTATTAGAATAATTAAATCAAGAAGACTTAGGTGGGCAGGCCATGTGGCACAAATGGGAGAGGAAAGAAGAGTTTACAGGATTCTTGTTGGGAAATCTGATGGTAAGAGACCTATAGGAAGACCAAGACGAAGATGGAGGGACAACGTTGAGATGGACCTAAAGGAAATCGGTAGGGATGGAAAAGAGTATATAGATCTTGCTTACAGGAATACTGCATGTTTTAGTTCTGGAAACGCGGAGAAATAATCAAAATTAGTGTTCCGAAAGTATTTTAACAGTCAATCCGTAAGAAACATTACACTGTTTACATTTAGCTATCAGAATGTTCATTATGTAGTAGCAAGCATCTTACCGGTAAAGTAGATAAATCAGAACTTGCAATTGCAGCAACAAATCTCTCAATTTCATGAAGGAGATACACAGTATTCTGAAATGAAATGATTATTAAAAATAACTAATTTATTAAGTCTGAATGAACGTACCGATTTACGTGAACAACTATGTGAAATGAAAAGTATATTTTAGAAAGTTCACCGTTCGATTTATTTCATTTTAGAAAATAAACCGAGTTATCAAGCAATAATGTTTTGAAAAGTGTTCTAAATGAAAACATAATTTGATTATTAATTTCAAAAATTCTTATTTTGCAAAACGCCACAATTTTACTGTAACCGTAAAAGACATGAAATGCAAAATACGCCATTGCCATGCACTATTAGCAGAAAAGAATTCGCTTTATAGAGAATATGGAATATTAGTTCTCTCAGGTATTTGATTTCTTTTGAATTCTTTATCTTCCTCAATATGACTGTATTTACTTACCTTTTTTTAAAGTTTTACTTGAACGAAATTTTCGGATTGAAGTCTTGCCTACACAATCCTTACAAAATTTGAAAAACCTCTATTTTTATAAGTACGTTTATATTCTTTCCCCAATTTGATAAAAAAATGGCTCCCCGATGGCGTAGTGGTATTGCCGTCGCATTGTAATCAAGATGTCCTGGGTTCAATACTCTGTTAAGGAACATAGTGCTTCGTATCGCACTGTTAAGTTCAGTCCCTATATTAGCCTAAATTTCATAATGAAACGTTTAACTTAATTATACTAGATACAATTAAACTTATCTACTGAATCATGAAATTCTCCATACGCTTAGCTGGTAAATAAGGAAATGACGATACCTTATAAATTATAAGTTATGTTATAATGTTAAGTATTGAAAATATAAACTCAAAATTACCTTCAAAGTTTCTTTTAATTCTTCTCTTACGTTTTGTATCCACTTCTTAACCTCCAAACGAGCTCTCTGAAAGTAAATATGAATAGAATGAAATTACACTAATGCATAGAACAAAAATTACAATATTTTCTCATTAGAGATTAAAGTAATATGCAGTTAAGAATAAAGAATGATGTTATTCTACAAATTGTTATTTTGGTAGTCTTTATATGAAATCGAGCGATATATTTCTATGCGAGTTTCATATTGGAACTAATATAACATTTGTATGCTAACGTATACAATTTTTCAAACATGATCAGATAAATTTATTTCGTCTTACTGTGGATAAAGATACTAAAGATCGTGTAAATGCTTTAAACGAACCAACCTGCTCCAAACATTCTGGCAACAATAGTCTCTAATTACATACGTGGCCAAAACAAGTTCGTGAAAATAGGAATATTGAAGTTTGGCTGATAGCAATAGAACAAAATACATCACGTAGTTAGTGTTAAAACGGTTTAACTTCACATTAAAAGGGAAATTCATCCGGGGAACCAAATTTTCGGCTTAAATTAGATAAAATATAGCATAACAATTCCGTGTACTTACCGTGTCACCTTCCCGTGCAAGTTTAAACTGCACAAATCGAGCTTCGACATATTGTCTAATTACCCCAATCAACTTTTTGAATTGATGTTGTGCCTCCCGTATTTGCTACAAAATATAACAGCACTGTCAAAATTATAAAATTTAGTAATAATTCTACGTATAATTTTAATAAATCAAAGATCATTAACTAAATGGAAATATTGCTAATGAATTGTGTAATAATCTCATATATCTTTAGATTAAGTTGTTATTCTTTTCGTTGACTGCATTTTCCCTGAGTCGACGAACTCAATTTAGACAACATACTTGTAATATTTTAAATTCTACTTCATTCTTACTACATTGATATGATCCATATTTTTGTGTGACGTCATCAGTAGAAAATGTGTCACTAATATATTTATTTTGTGAAAGAAAGCGTAACCTCCTTGTTATTCTATGTAATATTGCGCCTTATTAGTAATTTATATCTTTTGTTTAATGTTTAATGTATTTTATGCTACATTATGGGTAATTTAATGTATCTTCATGTTTGCGAGAGTTCACTATACGAATTTGTATTTCTAAACATGAATAGATGTCAGTTTTGTTGTAGTATCCTTTTGTAGATAGTGAGTGATTCATCTGTACTTTAATCTGTGTTCTCAAAAATAGTATAAAAGCGAGGATATCGCGTAAGAATCATCACACTTTCGCCACGGATCGTCGAAGCTTTTTAACTTAAAAAGAACTCCTCGGTGTTGTGCATACATCCTGGTATGGTAGTTCGGGGCGCAAGCTAGGCCTATGTGAACATAGGTACGCCGATAGCCATGCATTGATGATATGCATAATACTGCAACCATTCTACGTTAAATAATAAAGCTAGCCTAAGGAGTAATTTGGAAATAAAAGGCTAAAGAGCAAATATTGGCTCAGTTATCATTGCATATCTCTTGGTGTGGTAGTTCGGGGCGCAAGCTAGGTCTATGTGATCATAGGCTTGCCGATAGCCACGCATTGAGTTTATGCGTTTTAGTTGAGTCAATTCATCGACAAAGCGAAATCCTCGCCTTCGTCTCAAGTATATTTGCACTATAATTACAATAAATAAAGAATAAAACCTTTCAGTTTATACATACTGCAGTAATGTGGTTTTATTTCTCTGTGCTGTGAATATTGTCTTTGCCTAACACTACCCCTGTACCTGAGAGGAGTCTGTGTACTTCACCGAGTCTCATCGTTCACCGCTGAGTATTATTAAGTTAATATTAATAGTAAAATAATACGACGCGTGAAGTAATTGTGCTTAGAACGTGTCAACATTTGCCACTAATCATTATCTAATGTTTACACATTGACCACTACTTTATCTCTTCTTTCTATACCCTCTTTAAGACTTTAACCATTGGCTGAAGGTTCAAAAGCTTCCAGGGGTTGCTAAGCAACATTCGTGAGGTACAGCTTTGAAGTCCTATGTTAACACTTAAAATCAATAAACACATTGTCGTTGCTACGCAACTGTCGACGTTCAGGTTTTATATTTTGGCTGAATTATAACAATAATGTACAATTTAGTTTCTTACAAGCGTGTGTCCAGATGAAAAATTGAATGTTTTGACAATGGTTCCACCTTTGATTGCATACTTAGCGAGCACATGATACAAATGAAAACAAGAAATTTTCTCCTCTTTGGAAAGATGTGTCGTTCGCACCGACAGCAAATTTTCTCTATTTCCGATTGCATACCCGACTGCAGTTTTTTGGTTGCTGGGGCGGCATATTATATGTATTAAACCTAATTATTCTCCACACTTTGGATCTATATAAATTCATAATGTCGAATGTACTAACGTATATTAACTTACCTTAATTTGTTCAGGGAGGTAGTCATTAAATAAATAATCCAGGAATTTCACAACCTCATTGTACATTGGCTAAAAACGTGAGAAAACTAGAATTAGTTTTAATTATAAAGCAATGAAAATAGAAAGTGTGAAATTATGTAAGATACCTTCTATTAACTTGTAACAAACAGCTTTTATTGAATTGTAGAATAAGTTGTACCTTGCGGCTTCTTATCACACCTAAATGTAGAACAAGAATACAGGGTTATGGTGACTTGTGGGAAACGGACGGTTTGCGAGTGGATAGTGCACAGCCGGTAGTGATGAAGGGGGCTCGGGGAGGGCCCATAAGCTTCAGGGCAGCCTGCCGTTTCAGTCCCAATGGAGCAGTGGGCTATACAGCACCGCATGTTCGCATACGAAACATTTGTTTGAAATGTGGAGTTGGTCATCGCAACACAGCGGAACTTCCGTCACCATTTCAATTCCATATCTCCTATGGGGCTACTTGAAAGAATGTGTTTATTGTCACACACCCCGTACATTACGGGAGTTGCAAGCTGCCATTACCCACGAGGTGCATTTGACCTTGAGCTGTTGGCTCGCGTTATGGCAGACTTCTGGCGGAGAACGGAACTCTGCATTCAAGAGGATTGCCGCCACCTGCGTGACGTAATTTTCCATACCTGACTATGTCAACTCAAATGGTAACTGTTACCCTTACGTTTCGTACCAATAAACTCATTTTGTCTTGCACAGCAACTGCGTACTCTTCATTTGATAAACGTCCGTTTCCCACAAGTCACCCTATATGACAGAATTGTTAATAAAAATATATGTAAATATCACTTATAATTTTTATTCGAAATATTTATTTACTTTAAACAGCAAGACTTGTGATATGTAAGTTATAATTAGACGTATTGATAAAACTGATTATGGTGAAATTGTCTTTATGTAAATTTACTAATATAACAATTGTTCTAAAATGTAACAACTTGAACATAATCATTTTAGTGAAAAATGCATATAATAATGATTATTGTTGTTTTTAAAACCACTTAACATTCTGTAAATCTGTTTAAAATATAATATAAAATAACTACCCCAAATTCTTGTCGCAATTTAGCAATTTCATTCTTCAAAGCATTCTTGGATTTCTAAAATATAAAAATAAAATATTAACGTTGTTTCATCACATACTTTTATAGTTTGTCTTATCAATAAAGCTAAATTAACAAATAATCACACGAAACAAAAGCTATGTTGCAATGAAGGAAAAATGAAATATAATTTAAAGTAATTTGATTATTGACGATTTTATGTACTTTGTTACATTTGTTACAAATGTAGATAATTGGGAAATACAAAGACGATTGCAACTAGCAAGTTCTTTCTTGCCGTTCGAACCTACGACATACTACAAATGGGGGTCTCCCTTATCGCACAACACTTGAGCAACCTTGTGTTCTGATGTCACTGGAGAATGCTTTTAATTTTAGGCTAAATGCCTAAGTTGTTAGGTTAGGCTAGCAGGTTTAGTTCTCTTAGCATAAATAATAATTTATCAGTGTATTTATGCTAATAGAACCAAACCTAACAGACCTAACCTAACAATGTAGCAATTCCTCATCTGACATCAGAACGAAACGTTGCTCAAGTGTTATGCACAGAAAGGCTAATTGGGACCGAACCTACAGTTTAAAGAGGGATCCGAACCACTGTGCCGTGTGACTCCACCAGGTGTCGAACCCGGGACCCCTTGATTACAAGGCTACTACGTTGCCACTACGTCATCGGTGAGGACCTAGTAACATAGCATTATTTCGGCACATACAATTTCAAACATATTATAATATGTTCTATAGAATTAAGCGACTGAGGAAATCCACGGAAAATCACTCGCCATATGGACAATTTCTTCTCTGATTTCTTCTCAGCCATAGGAAATATAAAGAAGTAGCAAATAAAAAATTGTTCAAAAATACTAAAATAATAGTTACTTACTGTAGGTGAAAGACTACGGGTTCCTGTCAGTGAATTTTGGACTTCCGTTTGGAATGTTTTGAAAAACGTGTCTGCATCATCAGAGTTGATTGTGTTCTGAAAAGAAAATTACGAATCAGGATTTTTATATCCATTTTCGTAATGACTAAAATATGTAAAACAAGGAAGTATGCATGTATTTTTAACGATAGGAAGGAATAAACGAATAAAAATGATTATTAAGTAAATATTTGATTAGTTTATTTGCTTTTCTGACACTTTTGGCTAATCGCGAAAATGAGGGTGAGTGATAATATGAAATTGATGAAGGGACACTCACAAAGAACATCCATGCCCAGGCCGGGATTCGAACCCTGGAAAATGCACAGTTCGCACACACAGTTCTACGTAGACTTGGATATATATCAAGCTCTTTTTATCTGGAAGATCTTATGGAAAAATCCTTGACAAGGACACTTACATGGGCAGGTGGTGTTAAAGAGCCCTTCCACCGGTCCCCTTATTTCTCATCTCTACTTCCCAAACCTCTAATTACCGCCGGTTTTCTATAAAGAAAAAAATAATACTTTTTCGTCCCTAGGTCGAAGATAAACAGATTGCAAATGGAAAACACAATTGTGAAGTACCTTTAAGTAGGGTGTGTATTGCTAATTGTTTTGCATTGCAAAGTGGATATTAATATACGGTTTATTATGTCCTACTAATTACATATTGTGTTCTACAGGTGCATTATTCAATCCAATCTATGGTTTCCACTACTGACACTTCCATTACGCATATGTAGCGTTAATTACATGTGTGTCCTACCTTGTACTTAATAATATTCCGATCACTAATGAACCATCTCCTGGCAGAAATAAACCAGAAAGTGGCATTCTATTGATTGATTGGCTGATTTAGTTTATTGTACTTCGCTTTTCTGCTACTTTCGGCTAATCGCGAAAATGAAGATGAGTGATTACATGATGAAATTGATGAAGAGACACAAAGAACGTCCATGTCCAGGACGGAATACAAACCCGGGACCTCCGGTGTCGTAGTACGTTGTGCTAACCACTCTGCCACGGAGGCCGCCGAAGTAGCAATCTACTGTTTTCTTGCGCAGCACCCCTTTATGTACCCCGGCAGGGACGTTGAGTGAGTTGAGTAAATTGCAAAACTTTTGTAATAATATATTGGGTAACTTCTACAAGGGTTGGCTTACCTATACCAGGACCTACTATTTTAAGCTTTTTATCGAACGAGGTATGTAAAAGTTAAAAACAAAACAGAATATCTATGCATTTCAGCACACTAACTGTGTGAAATGAAAAAAAGATAATGAAAAACAAAAGTTTTTTTACTCATCTGGTGAAGCGAGATGAAAATTCTTTCAAAGAAATAATAATGTTATTATTATAAGTTTGGGATAAAACTTGTGTATTTTTATTAGAGTATAATAAGTATTATTGTCCTAATAATAATCATAAATATATTAACAATAATTGTATTGTTATTCATTTCTGCTTTTGAAGTTTTACTAATGGTTTGATCCCGCTACAGGAGTTTTCGGGGACGCACATGTATGTGAAATGTTGCGAACATAATGTCACCTCCAGGGGATGGACGCTAGAGTCATAGTTTTTCCCACTAATCTAGAAAACTTTATAGTGCCACCAACTTTTACTCCCACCACTTTTTTTCATGGACGGACATACTGGATCCATACATCCGTGTATGGATAATTGTGCATAACTAGAGGCGCCAACTTGAGTTAAATTTTGGGGCCCAAGGAAATTTTTTTGGGGTGGGGGCAAGATCGGCATAAACAATACTTTATATATGTAAATATGTATTTTCAAAGAAAATGCTTTAATATCTGAAGGGAAATACACTCTTTTGAAATTGTTTGTTTACAATTCAATAACTAATATCATTAGGAACATAAAATCTTACCCAAATTCTGTATAACCAATTACAATAATAAATTAAATGAAACTGAAAGAGAAACATGCCATTTTTTTTACAACTTTTCTATTCGTACACTTAATAATATAAAAGAAAAAGAGTATATTCAGAGCAAATTGACTGACAGTTCTAATACTTTGATGTGTATCCTTGGGCTTTAATTACTGCTTGACACCTGTTCTTTATAGAATTAACCAGTTTCCGACATGTTTCAGAGCTTATTTTATTCCACTCGGCTTGCACAACAGTTTTCAACTCTTGTTTGGACTTGACGTCTGATTTATGGACTCGCCTCTTCAAAATTGCCCATAAATGCTCAATGGGATTTAAGTCTGAATTTTGAGCCGGTTTTTGTAGTAGTTTGGGCACATTCCATATTAGCCAATTCGTGTTAACTCGCGCCTTATGTTTACTGTCATTGTCTTGGAATCTGTAGATAGGCGGCATGTCCGTTTTTGGGCACTCTGCTTTACATTGTTCTTCAATATGTCCAAATAGACATATGCATCCATGATACCATCAATAAACTGGATGGTACCAACACCTTTGGACGACATACAGCCCCAAATCATTAATGACCCACCACCTTGTTTAACTGTTGGAACTGTGTTAATGTGATCATTGTCTTTATTTGATTTTCTCCAGACACTATTTATCCCATCTGACCCGTATATATTAATCTTCGACTCATGTGAAAATATGACACTATCCCAAAATTCCTGGTTCTTGTGGATGTGCTCTTTCGCGAATGAAAGTCTATTCCTGCGATTCAACTTATTTACATACGGCCTCTTTCGTGGTATTCTGCCATGATATCCATGCTTCCACAAGGCACGTCGGACAGTTTGATCGGACATCATCTTGCCAGCAACATTTTCTACTAACGGTCGTACCTGAGGAACACTTAGTCGGGGGTTTTCTCGCACTCTTTTTAAAATAAAGCGTTCATTATGTTTATTCAACCTTCTCTCTTTTGGTTTTCTCGGCACATTCTGTGCTGAACCATCCTCTCTAAATTTGTTTACTATGTATTGGACTGTGGAGTGTGATTTATTGACTGTTTGTCCAATTTTTCTTAACGAATAACCTCTAAGGGCCAAATTTATAATAACATCCGTCAGATCGGAACTAAGTTCCTTCACCATGCCCATTTGGAACACGCTGATATATAGACGATATGCCTACAACAATACCTACGCCGGCATTCCGCTTGACGGGGAGCGCGCCTGCATATTCAAACTTGTTACGAAGTTGCAAACTGCACGAAATCGCCCGAATAGCGGTGGCGCTGTATGCGAGGAAGATTGAAACTCTTGTCTGTACGAATAACAATGTTGCAAGTAGTCCAGTTTAGACAGTTCACCAACCTCTTGTGAGGAGCTGAAGTGAGGAGCAGTGTTGCCAGCTCCTCACCCGAAAAAAATCACCAAGGTTTTTCTTGGTCTAACCTAACCTAAAGCAAGGAGCTGGCAATCTTGCTTGAGAGTTCACAAACCGGAAGTGGGGCTCAGGGGGCTCGCAGTGTTGCCAACTTCTTACTCGAAAAAATTACTAAGGTTTTTTTTGGTCTAACCTAACCTAAAGCAAGGAGCTGGCAATATTGCTTGAGAGTTCTGCAACCGGAAGTGGGGCTCGCAGTGTTGCCAACACCTACTCGAAAAAAAAAATCACCAAGGTTTTTGTTTTGGTCTAACCTTACCTAAAGCAAGGAGCTGGCAATTTTGCTTGAGGCTCGTTTTACAGTGCATAAAGCAAGGTTGCCAACCTACTGGTATTTTTGCCATAGTTTTTTACAAAAAAAAAAAGAGAGAGAGGGAAGAGAGAGGGAAGAGTTAAACAGCCGACAGTTTACCTACAGTTTTTCTTGTCTAACCTAACCTCAAGCAAGGGGCTGGCAATTTTGCTTGAGGTTTGCTTTACAGTGCATAAAGCAATTTTTGCCAACCTACATATACTAAACAAAGAGAGCCGGCACTGCCGTAAAAGAGAGAGATGGATGGATGGGAACACTACACGGGTTCAACGTCATCAAATAAAAATCGCCTTAATGGTTTTTTCTTGTAAGGCATGATTTCTATTTTCTCGCAGTGCTGCCAACTCCTACCTACACTTTTTTTAGTTGGCAAGGGCTAGAGAGAGAGAAAAACTTATAGCTGGGAACAGTAATGAACGAATGCGCCATATCGTAATTTTCCAACTCCCGGGGGGCCAATGTTTGTATATCGTAACCTTTGTAAACCTCTCTCTCTCTCACACACACACACACACACACGCACGCACGCGCGCGCGCGCACACATATGTATTGTAACACAAACAAACAAACAAAATAATAATAATTGTTGTTTTTTAGGATGCCTAGCCCCTGTAACCTCGCCAGGGTGCGTGGTGCCCAACCAAAAATGTAAAAGTTTTCTAATGGCTGCGGTTATAGATTACCGCACCTCTGTAGAGTTTCACGTGTTTTTTTTTTTCCCCCAAACTTCCATGAAACTCTACAGAGGACCTCCGTAATGCATGCAACGTGTACTAACGACTCTAGTGTTATTTGATCTTGTGATATTTTTGGATATAGAGTTTTATTGTGAGATATAGATAAAAATAATTATGTTTATTATAATATTTTCTTGATGAAGATGGAGAATGTACGTGTGTGTTACAAATAAAGTTGCATGCTTTTTTTTCATGCAATTTCTAAGATGTTTTGTAATTCATCAACTATGGGTTGTAGGAAAACAATTCTTGCTCTATCTGCTATCGCTCGACGAATACTATAAACATAAATAATGCTTATGGTTTGATTTTTAAAATGGCGAGCGGAAAATAACTATGTTTTCTGAAATTATGATTTATACTTCATACGCCAAGAGGGCTGAGGGTTAGAAAAAAAAAGATTGTTTGGTAGAATTATGCACACATAATATTTTCGTGTTTTCTATACACAAGCTTAATTATTTTTTTCCAATTATTTACAGGATTCATTAAGAAGCAAGAAGTAGCATAAATAACACACTCCCATCAAACCCAACACTATTGTGAATTATTGCACAGTATTTATTTTGTGGCACTCCACTATATATATATAATAACATACCCACAAATATTTTCAACAAGATGCAATCTGAGAAAAGTTGCCCTGTGTGCAAGATAACCATACCAAGCCAAAATTTTGCAAGACATTGTCGTACCTGCACACCTGGTAAGCATGTAACCGCTAAAAAATCATGTCCCAGGTGCGGTATACCTATTACCATTAATAATTTGAAGAGGCATATAACATCATGCAAAGTTGTCGTTGAAGCACCTGTTCCCCAACCGTCAACCAGCTCGACCAAGAGGAAAGCGGAAGCCGACTCGCCACCACCCGCCAAACGCGTCAAGCCTGTGACAAAAACAAACCAGACTGCTTTCGAGCGGTTGTTAGAGGATTTTGTCATCACTTCGGAGGGCTCATGCGACGTGCGTAGCTTTTTGGAGAACGTGCAAGCCGAAATTATTTCCATCCTCGGCGATGTGCTTGCAATGCACTCCACCAAATTCTACGCATCGCTACGTTGCCAGTACAAGAAGCCGTCCGATGAAATTTACAGCTTCTGCCACAACACCAAGGCGAAGACGCTGCATCTGGCGGATGTCGACAACCTCGAGGTCATCTACAACCAGTTTACCGATGAGCTGGTGGCAAAACAGGAGGAACATCTAGCTAAAGGCTCGGGGGGTTCGCTGTGTGGCGAGCCTCACGAACTGTGCGTCAAACTTTGTAAGTTCATACCTCTCTCCGCCTCCAGCTACGCCCCCTTACCACCTACCATTGCGGCAAAAAGGGCCGTCCTGAACATTCAGAACAGTGACGCCAAGTGCTTTCTCTGGTCGGTGCTTGCAGCATTACACCCTGTCCACTGGAAAAACCAACCACACCGAGTTAACCACTACCTACCCTATGAGGCAGAGCTGGAAGTTGCGATGGCTGGGATCGACTACCCGGTAGAGGTCACGGACATTCGAAAGTTTGAGGCTCGTGCGCGGCTGGCCATCAACGTTTACGGTCTCACTGACGAAAATGCGGTGTACCCCATCCGGGTGAGTGACGTAAACAACAATGATGCTCGAGAAATCCATCTCCTACTTATCAAGGACGAGACCCATCACCACTACACCCTCATCCGTTCGCTCTCCCGGTTGGTGTCGAGCCAAAAAAGCAAGCATGATGGTAGCATAGAAGTTTGTCGCAGGTGCTTGTCAACTTTTGACAATCAAAAACAGCAGGATTATCAGCACATCAAAGGTCCCAACATCGCTGTCGAGAAGCTTGCCAGCCACAAGATCTACTGCAATGCCAACGAGCCGGGTGTGGCAGTCTTACCCAAACCTGGCACCGTGGAGCGTTTCCACATGCACGGTGCTATGGTGGAGCATCCCGCTATCATCATCGCGGATTTCGAGGCCTTCCTCAAACCCCTGTCCACTTGCGATCCAGATCCCGAAGTTTCTTCCACCACCCCTTACCAACTCCACGAGGCATCCAGTTTCGCATACGTTGTGGTGCGACGAGACCAGCACATCGCCTCCGAGCCCTACGTGTACCGTGGTCCCGACGCAGCCAAACACTTCCTCGAGAGGATGGTTGTCGAGGCCATCGAGATAGGGAAGGTACTGTTGGCCCCCAAGTCTATGCTCCCACTGTCCCCTGACGATCAGCGTAGACACGACGAGGCCATCACTTGCCCTGTCTGCGTCAAGGAGTACACCGCCAACAACCGTAAAGTCCAACACCACGATCACTTTACCGGTAGATATGTTGGTCCATGGTGCAACGGATGCAACCTCATGGCCCGGGACCCTCGATTTATCCCGATCTTCTTCCACAATGGCTCGGGGTACGACTTCCACCACCTGATCAGGCATCTTGGATACGACAACAAGGGAATCAACGTTCTTGCCCAGAACGAGGAGCGTTACATCAGTGTGAGCAAACGAGTGTCGATCCCAGGATCACACTCTACCGTCGAACTTCGCTTCCTCGACTCCCTGAGGTTCCTCCCGGCCAGCCTCGATGCTCTCGCAGGGAAGCTTAGCGACGAGCAAATGCTCATCACCTCCGGAAATTTTCCGAACTTGGACGCCGGCCTCTTCAAGCGTAAGGGGGTCTATCCCTACGAATATATTACAGACCCTTCCAAGTTCGCAGAGACGTCGCTACCCCCCCAGGCGAAGTTCTACAGTCAGCTGCGAGGCTCGAACATCACCGAGGATGACTATCACCATGCCCAGTCCATGTGGCGCGAGCTGAGCTGTCGAACTCTCGGGGACTACCACGACGCCTACCTCAGACTTGATGTGACGCTCCTCGCCGACGTGTTCCAGACGTTCCGTGCGACCGCCATGAAGATCTACCAGCTGGACCCTGCCTACTTCTATAGTCTCCCCGGACTGGCGTGGTCAGCCATGTTTCTGGTGACGAAGATCGAGCTGGAGCTTCTTTCGGACGTGGACATGATGCTGTTTGTGGAACGTGCCGTGCGGGGTGGAATGGTCCAGGTGTCGCAGCGACACTCGCGCGCCAACAATCACCACATGGCCACCGGTTACGAGCCCTCACAGCCGTCCAGCTATATTATGTACACGGACGTCAATAACCTCTACGGGCACTCCATGATGCAGTCACTCCCCTTTAGAGGCTTCGAGTGGGCTGACCCTTCCAACTTCGACGTCGAAAGCTTCGACGATTCGGAACATGGGTTCTTCGCCGAGGTGGACCTTGAGTTCTCCGAGAAGCTGCAGGATTTGTTCAGCGATCTCCCCCCTGCACCCGAGTTCAAGTGTCCACCCGATTCCAACCAGAAGAAGCTCGTCATGGATTTCGAGCCCAAGAAGAATTACGTCCTACACTACCAGAATCTCCGGTGGTTGATGCAGCGAGGGGTCGCAGTCCGCGCAGTTCACCGCATCCTCAAGTTCGAGCATTCTCTGTGGTTGCGTCCATATATTGAAGTCAACACCAAACACCGCACCGCAGCCACGTCCGAGCTCGATAAGGATTTCTTCAAGCTTATGAACAATGCGGTGTTTGGCAAAACTATGGAGAATGTACGGAATCGCATGGACATAAAATTGGTAACGAGGAAAGCACAATGTCGCAGGCTCGTGGCAAACCCGTTATTCAAATCGAGGACCATTTATAATGAGCAGCTTGCTCTGGTGCATATGAGGAAGAGTGAGGTGAGGCTCGACAAGCCAATTTATGTTGGTGCCTCAGTATTAGACCTGAGCAAGCTGCACATGTTCGAGACGTACTACGACATATTACGTCCACATTATAGCCACAACATCTCGCTTCTCTACACGGACACGGACAGCTTGGTGTACCACGTCCACTCAGCCGATGCATACAGGGATATAGTCACGGTACCAGCTTTGGTTAACCTCTTCGACACCTCGGGCTATCCCCAGCCGAACCAGTACGGCATCCTGCCCCGAAACAAAAAAGTGCCTGGCAAACTCAAAGACGAGAAGGACGGTGATGTGATTCTCGAGTTTGCAGGTCTTCGCGCCAAGGCCTATGCCATTAAAGCCGAGGGCAGCGTTACCAAGAAGGCCAAGGGTGTCGGCAGACAGGTGGTTCGGGAGCATCTCGCATTCGAGGACTTTGTCGATTGCCTCAAGACCAGGTCGTCGGTTCTAAGAGAAGAACAGCGCATCCAGAGCGTCGACCATGTGTTGACCACAAACAAAGTTAGAAAAATTGCGCTGGATCCCAACGACGACAAGAGGTGCGTCCTCGAGTGTGGTATTCACACATTGCCGTGGGGGCACTATCGCTTAGCAGAAAGCAAAACCTGCAACATATGTCCATCTTCAACAGAAGATTCATAAAAACAAAACAAAACAAAAAAAAATACTTTGACTGTCATTACAAAAAACTTTGACTGTATTCTTAAATAACCAGCATGCCTATGAATTTGTTCGGTTTCAAAAAACAGATCATTATGGAAACCATACCAGATCATGAAGTCTTATCTTCCGTGTTACCTAAACTCAACGGTCTGTTGATTATTCACCTCAACAGCATTTGGACGAAACTGAATGACGATGTGGGCAAGATGTTTTATGTTTTTAATAACAATTTACATTTCTACGAAATTCCGATCGACGGGAAACTTCAAATCACCGTGAATCCGGAAAACGCAGGCGAAATCAAAATTTCTACCGGCAAGAACATTTTTCGAATCAAGCACGACAAGATGCTTTCTAACATTACGTACGATGTGTCTGCAGGAGATTATTTTTACATAGAACTCCTCGGAGATTACGACAAACTTATTCCTCTCTTCGTAGAATTACAAATCGTCTATCCTATTATAAATAACCGTTAACCAAAAATGCCTAACGACATTTTCGGCAACACCAAGCGTGTAGACCACGCAGAAGAGATTCTCATGTTGGACATTCGAGTTAAGAAGTTGAGGACCGATTTGATCGCTTTGCAGGAAACCTTAAACAAAAGTTTAGAGTCGGAAATCGCTACGCTCCAAACGCAATGTCTCGACCCCATTCTGAAAATCGATTCCGAACTGAAGACGCTGATAAAAAATTATGTCGACGTACCTTCTTACGACAACGTTCAAAATATACAGTTGAGCGTCGATTCGCTTCAAAATGATTTGGCCAAATTACAGCAATTTCAATCGAAAAATGAAGATTTGGAAAAATTGAAACTCGAAATCGAAGAACGAACTTCCGCAATAGAAAAGAATTTCTCTGAACTTCAAACCGTTGGAAACAACGACATGCAAGCGTTCTGCGTCTATATCGTTCACAACGGTTTGAAGTTCAGAGAAATTCTTTTCTATTGCGGAAGTTCGTTCTTCGATTTCGAGTTTCAATTTTTCCAAATCTTCATTTTTCGATTGAAATTGCTGTAATTTGGCCAAATCATTTTGAAGCGAATCGACGCTCAACTGTATATTTTGAACGTTGTCGTAAGAAGGTACGTCGACATAATTTTTTATCAGCGTCTTCAGTTCGGAATCGATTTTCAGAATGGGGTCGAGACATTGCGTTTGGAGCGTAGCGATTTCCGACTCTAAACTTTTGTTTAAGGTTTCCTGCAAAGCGATCAAATCGGTCCTCAACTTCTTAACTCGAATGTCCAACATGAGAATCTCTTCTGCGTGGTCTACACGCTTGGTGTTGCCGAAAATGTCGTTAGGCATTTTTGGTTAACGGTTATTTATAATAGGATAGACGATTTGTAATTCTACGAAGAGAGGAATAAGTTTGTCGTAATCTCCGAGGAGTTCTATGTAAAAATAATCTCCTGCAGACACATCGTACGTAATGTTAGAAAGCATCTTGTCGTGCTTGATTCGAAAAATGTTCTTGCCGGTAGAAATTTTGATTTCGCCTGCGTTTTCCGGATTCACGGTGATTTGAAGTTTCCCGTCGATCGGAATTTCGTAGAAATGTAAATTGTTATTAAAAACATAAAACATCTTGCCCACATCGTCATTCAGTTTCGTCCAAATGCTGTTGAGGTGAATAATCAACAGACCGTTGAGTTTAGGTAACACGGAAGATAAGACTTCATGATCTGGTATGGTTTCCATAATGATCTGTTTTTTGAAACCGAACAAATTCATAGGCATGCTGGTTATTTAAGAATACAGTCAAAGTTTTTTGTAATGACAGTCAAAGTATTTTTTTTTGTTTTGTTTTGTTTTTATGAATCTTCTGTTGAAGATGGACATATGTTGCAGGTTTTGCTTTCTGCTAAGCGATAGTGCCCCCACGGCAATGTGTGAATACCACACTCGAGGACGCACCTCTTGTCGTCGTTGGGATCCAGCGCAATTTTTCTAACTTTGTTTGTGGTCAACACATGGTCGACGCTCTGGATGCGCTGTTCTTCTCTTAGAACCGACGACCTGGTCTTGAGGCAATCGACAAAGTCCTCGAATGCGAGATGCTCCCGAACCACCTGTCTGCCGACACCCTTGGCCTTCTTGGTAACGCTGCCCTCGGCTTTAATGGCATAGGCCTTGGCGCGAAGACCTGCAAACTCGAGAATCACATCACCGTCCTTCTCGTCTTTGAGTTTGCCAGGCACTTTTTTGTTTCGGGGCAGGATGCCGTACTGGTTCGGCTGGGGATAGCCCGAGGTGTCGAAGAGGTTAACCAAAGCTGGTACCGTGACTATATCCCTGTATGCATCGGCTGAGTGGACGTGGTACACCAAGCTGTCCCGTGTCCGTGTAGAGAAGCGAGATGTTGTGGCTATAATGTGGACGTAATATGTCGTAGTACGTCTCGAACATGTGCAGCTTGCTCAGGTCTAATACTGAGGCACCAACATAAATTGGCTTGTCGAGCCTCACCTCACTCTTCCTCATATGCACCAGAGCAAGCTGCTCATTATAAATGGTCCTCGATTTGAATAACGGGTTTGCCACGAGCCTGCGACATTGTGCTTTCCTCGTTACCAATTTTATGTCCATGCGATTCCGTACATTCTCCATAGTTTTGCCAAACACCGCATTGTTCATAAGCTTGAAGAAATCCTTATCGAGCTCGGACGTGGCTGCGGTGCGGTGTTTGGTGTTGACTTCAATATATGGACGCAACCACAGAGAATGCTCGAACTTGAGGATGCGGTGAACTGCGCGGACTGCGACCCCTCGCTGCATCAACCACCGGAGATTCTGGTAGTGTAGGACGTAATTCTTCTTGGGCTCGAAATCCATGACGAGCTTCTTCTGGTTGGAATCGGGTGGACACTTGAACTCGGGTGCAGGGGGGAGATCGCTGAACAAATCCTGCAGCTTCTCGGAGAACTCAAGGTCCACCTCGGCGAAGAACCCATGTTCCGAATCGTCGAAGCTTTCGACGTCGAAGTTGGAAGGGTCAGCCCACTCGAAGCCTCTAAAGGGGAGTGACTGCATCATGGAGTGCCCGTAGAGGTTATTGACGTCCGTGTACATAATATAGCTGGACGGCTGTGAGGGCTCGTAACCGGTGGCCATGTGGTGATTGTTGGCGCGCGAGTGTCGCTGCGACACCTGGACCATTCCACCCCGCACGGCACGTTCCACAAACAGCATCATGTCCACGTCCGAAAGAAGCTCCAGCTCGATCTTCGTCACCAGAAACATGGCTGACCACGCCAGTCCGGGGAGACTATAGAAGTAGGCAGGGTCCAGCTGGTAGATCTTCATGGCGGTCGCACGGAACGTCTGGAACACGTCGGCGAGGAGCGTCACATCAAGTCTGAGGTAGGCGTCGTGGTAGTCCCCGAGAGTTCGACAGCTCAGCTCGCGCCACATGGACTGGGCATGGTGATAGTCATCCTCGGTGATGTTCGAGCCTCGCAGCTGACTGTAGAACTTCGCCTGGGGGGGGGTAGCGACGTCTCTGCGAACTTGGAAGGGTCTGTAATATATTCGTAGGGATAGACCCCCTTACGCTTGAAGAGGCCGGCGTCCAAGTTCGGAAAATTTCCGGAGGTGATGAGCATTTGCTCGTCGCTAAGCTTCCCTGCGAGAGCATCGAGGCTGGCCGGGAGGAACCTCAGGGAGTCGAGGAAGCGAAGTTCGACGGTAGAGTGTGATCCTGGGATCGACACTCGTTTGCTCACACTGATGTAACGCTCCTCGTTCTGGGCAAGAACGTTGATTCCCTTGTTGTCGTATCCAAGATGCCTGATCAGGTGGTGGAAGTCGTACCCCGAGCCATTGTGGAAGAAGATCGGGATAAATCGAGGGTCCCGGGCCATGAGGTTGCATCCGTTGCACCATGGACCAACATATCTACCGGTAAAGTGATCGTGGGTGTTGGACTTTACGGTTGTTGGCGGTGTACTCCTTGACGCAGACAGGGCAAGTGATGGCCTCGTCGTGTCTACGCTGATCGTCAGGGGACAGTGGGAGCATAGACTTGGGGGCCAACAGTACCTTCCCTATCTCGATGGCCTCGACAACCATCCTCTCGAGGAAGTGTTTGGCTGCGTCGGGACCACGGTACACGTAGGGCTCGGAGGCGATGTGCTGGTCTCGTCGCACCACAACGTATGCGAAACTGGATGCCTCGTGGAGTTGGTAAGGGGTGGTGGAAGAAACTTCGGGATCTGGATCGCAAGTGGACAGGGGT
This sequence comes from Lepisma saccharinum, assembly GCF_977018435.1. Lineage (NCBI taxonomy): Eukaryota > Metazoa > Arthropoda > Insecta > Zygentoma > Lepismatidae > Lepisma > Lepisma saccharinum. Next base: position 85,985,305 of record NC_139232.1, on the reverse strand, counting down.
TTGAGGAAGGCCTCGAAATCCGCGATGATGATAGCGGGATGCTCCACCATAGCACCGTGCATGTGGAAACGCTCCACGGTGCCAGGTTTGGGTAAGACTGCCACACCCGGCTCGTTGGCATTGCAGTAGATCTTGTGGCTGGCAAGCTTCTCGACAGCGATGTTGGGACCTTTGATGTGCTGATAATCCTGCTGTTTTTGATTGTCAAAAGTTGACAAGCACCTGCGACAAACTTCTATGCTACCATCATGCTTGCTTTTTTGGCTCGACACCAACCGGGAGAGCGAACGGATGAGGGTGTAGTGGTGATGGGTCTCGTCCTTGATAAGTAGGAGATGGATTTCTCGAGCATCATTGTTGTTTACGTCACTCACCCGGATGGGGTACACCGCATTTTCGTCAGTGAGACCGTAAACGTTGATGGCCAGCCGCGCACGAGCCTCAAACTTTCGAATGTCCGTGACCTCTACCGGGTAGTCGATCCCAGCCATCGCAACTTCCAGCTCTGCCTCATAGGGTAGGTAGTGGTTAACTCGGTGTGGTTGGTTTTTCCAGTGGACAGGGTGTAATGCTGCAAGCACCGACCAGAGAAAGCACTTGGCGTCACTGTTCTGAATGTTCAGGACGGCCCTTTTTGCCGCAATGGTAGGTGGTAAGGGGACGTAGCTGGAGGCGGAGAGAGGTATGAACTTACAAAGTTTGACGCACAGTTCGTGAGGCTCGCCACACAGCGAACCCCCCGAGCCTTTAGCTAGATGTTCCTCCTGTTTTGCCACCAGCTCATCGGTAAACTGGTTGTAGATGACCTCGAGGTTGTCGACATCCGCCAGATGCAGCGTCTTCGCCTTGGTGTTGTGGCAGAAGCTGTAAATTTCATCGGACGGCTTCTTGTACTGGCAACGTAGCGATGCGTAGAATTTGGTGGAGTGCATTGCAAGCACATCGCC